>NC_056731.1:1397969739-1398327239 GCF_019279795.1 Protopterus annectens
ACTTACAGTTTTGGAGTGACTGACTGGCCTCGAAATGTGCTGGATAGATTAGATTGGAAAACAAGAAGGATGCCTTCTGCTTACCAAATAATTTATAAAAATCATTGCATACCAAGATTATATATTCCCTGTTCTGAAGGAGAGATGGGCCTCCTTGAAATTGATTATATGTATAGATCTGCAATTGTGGGACTGCACACGTATCTGCTGACCTCACAAGACCCAAATGTAGTGAAAGTTTTGAAACATGAGAATAAATCTAAGATGACTACTCTGCTTAATCTAGCAGAAGCATTTTGGTGTCAAGCAGGAATGGAAATCAAACCAGAAGTAGATAAAAATCAGGCAGCAACCAAATATAGTAAAAAATGAAAGAATATAAGGTGAAGGACCAGATGAGAAAGCAAAAAATATGAAAAATGCATAAATATAGTTGCAAGTATAGAAAACTTCTGGATGAACCTCATGTTGATCAGGATCAAATGTAGGTATGGTTAAGGAGAGGCAAATTCAAACCAAGAGATGAAAGGTTAATATTGGTGGCCCAAGATAGTGGGCTAAGTACACATTGGTTTACAAGGTCCATTGAACATGTGGGAGAAACAGACAAAGGGAGGTTTTGTAAAACCGAATTGGAAACAGTTGCACACCTTGTTGCTGGTTGTGACATACTAATAGCAGAAGGACTGTATACTGAAAGGCATTATAATGTGACAAGACTGTTCCACTGGAGAATGTGCAAACATTATGGTACGAATTTCAGAAGGAACCATTACTGGGAACACTGTGGGTGCTGCAAAGACCACGTCTGGCTGACATCAAAGATTGCAACGATACAAATTTCATGAACTTTAATTGTACATTGACTTAGGAATGGGGTCCATTCCCATCGTGGTGTGGGAAACCCAAAAGACTTGGAGAAATTAAAAGGTAGAACCTAACCACTTGGCCACCAACAATTAAAAGAGAAATGTAAAAAGATTAAACCCACAGAAGTGGGGGGCTTCACTCTCCTACTTCCCCCCATACCCCCTCTAACTAACTATATCAATATTGAGATTGCACTACAGTGGAGAAAAGGGGAAAGTTCACCATGTTGGCCAAGTGGCTAGTTTCCCAGAGGGAAAATAAGATGTTCTGAGAGATTGTTATTCTAACTTTTGACAATGTGGTCTTGATCATGTTAAAGTCGATGAAATTGTAAGTTGACTATATGAAGCAGATCCATCTATATATATATATATATATATATATATATATATATATATATATATATATATAATATTAAATTATGGATCTACTTCACTTACTGAATGCCCACATCACGGACTTTCACTTTACAGAGACAAATGCACTGACAAACCAGAAGCCTGACATCTGGAACACCGACATTCTGACCCGAGGTAAGTAACCGCTTGGCCAACTCGAAACAAAAATAAATAAATAAATAAACCCACACCCCCCACCCTCCTAACTAAATATACCAACTCAAAAATCGCTCTGCTTTGGGGGTAAGGGGCAAAGTTCAACAGGATGACCAAGTGGTTACTTACCTTCGGTTGGAATGTCAGTGTTCCGGATGTCGGTCTTCTGGTTTGTCGGTGCATTCATCTCGGTAAAGTGAAAGTCGGTGATGTGAGCATTCAGGTAAGTGAAGTAGACCCATATATATATATATATATATATATATATATATATATATATATATATAGATATATATAGATATAAATATATATATATATATATATATATATATATATATATGGGTCTCCTGCATTTTTTCAAATGCTGTTTCTCAACAAATGCATTGGGTGTGATTTAACATTGATAGTACAGATAGCCAAGTGGTGGAAAATGGTGGATAATATCAAGATTGGTAAGTGGGGATGGAGGGGTGATAGTGTTTGTGCATATGTATGTGAGTTAAGGTAAGGGTCAGGGATGAGTGAAGGTTAGGTGTTGTATGTTTGTGTATGAGTTTGTGTATTTTAAGGTTAGGGTCAGGGTTAGGTTAGGGGATAGATATAGTGTTGTTTGTGTGTGTGTTTGTGAATGTTTGTGAGTCTGAGTGTATTTTGTGTGCAGCCCCATGCACTACTTTAGTAATGGGTGCTAACCCTAACCCTAAAGCTGCCCCTTCCCTCAACCTTAACCCTACACCTTACCTTCATAGAAGTATGCCTGTAACACTGCCACTATTCACATAAATATGAGACTAGTCTTATGGGAGGTTTTAGTGTTAATATTGGGAGAAGAAATAGTTTTCCTTTCTCAATATTATTTGATTTGAGATTTTTTTTGTTTTCAGTATTGTGTATGTTCAAACTTTTTTGTCAATATTTTCAATTAGTTATACCATACACAACAGAACCATAAATATATATATATATATATATATATATATATATATATATATATATATATATATAGGTTCAAACAAACACACACACACACACACATACACACACACACACACACACACACACACACACACACACACACACACACACACACACACACACATATATATATATATATATATATATATATATATATATATATATATTTTAAAGGATTGAATACTACTTTTGTCAAAGTGCATAATGTCGAACCAAGTTGATTGACATTATGTATGTCAACTTGCTACTATGCTACTATGCATGTGCTGAAAACTATTCCCTGGGATTAACAACCACATAACACACTATAAATCATGGATGAATGTCTTAGTATGTTAAGCAGGAGTGATTCAAAAACACGGTAATGCTACAGCAGTAAGAAGGCTCCAGTCTCTAGCACCATAGTGGAGAAGAAAGCCGCATGCAAATACTACAGCCTGGGAGCAGAACTAATGGAAATTAGCATGTGTGCTCCCAAAGAGCTTTTGTCAGGAATGGAATAACATTGCAAACTTTTAAAAGAAAAGCTCTACCATACAGTTTGGAGAGCAAAGAGATAAATATGTACACCATCTTTTAGGTTCATAGGTTCATAGGTAGGTACTAGGCTAATGGCCATAGGGCCTATATAAGCCTAGCCAAATGGTACTCTTGTTTTCACCACCCAAGAAAATTATTTTCCTGTGCCCCTGTCGAGCAGAGCCACAGAAGTGATCCTGAGGGTGAATTTCCTATCTCCCGTCCAATCATCAAGATTTTTCTTGAAGAGTGCTAATGAGGAGCTTTGGTTGATATAGATAGATAGTTTGTTCCAGAGTATGGGAAGTCTGTGGAACATGAATCTATCCCTTCAGCATGTTCTGTTATTGTGATGACAAGGTTTAGGTCCCTAGAGCTTGTAGATCGGAGGGATTGGGATTTCTTTAAGTGGAGCATGTCCAACAGCTCTGGGTTGGACATAGCTTTGTATGTTAGGCAGAGATTACCTCTGAGTAGGTGATATGCGACGGAGTAAAGCTGGAGTTTTTTGAGATGGTCTGCATAGGACATCTGTTTAAGGCCAGTAATCTTCTTTGTGAGGTATTTCTGCGGCCTTTCCAGCTGTTGTAGATGTCTTGTGAGGTACATACCAAAAGGGGTGTTGTACTCTATAATGGGTCTAATGAGTGATGAGTAGAGGGGATCATTAACCTCTTTTTTCCTGGATGAGAAACTTTTTGTGATGAGGTGTGCCACAAAGAAGGATTTCCTGACTACTGTGGCGATGTGATTATCAACGGAGAGACTATTGTCCACCTATGAACCTGTGTCCCAAGGTCTCTTATCACACTTTCAGTGTTAAGTAGACTACTGCCTATGCAGTAGCTTATGGGTACAGAGTTTTTACCAAAAGGGATGACAATGCACTTTTTGGTATTGAGCTTGAGGCCATGGCTTTGACACCAGGCATCTGTCTCAGCGAGGCCCTTTTGTAGGATGTCCACATCATTAGGAGTTTTGATTATGGCTCCTAGTTTGCAGTCATCTGCGAACTTTGTTAGCCAAAGACCTTCTGTGTTAGCTTGTACTTCAGAGAAGTAGATACCAAACAGGAGAGGACCCAGGACTGAACCCTATAGTACTCCACTTGTCACTGGTCAGAAGCTGGATTTGAAGTCTGCTACTTTCACAGTGTGGGTTCTGTCAGTGAGCAAGTTGGCAACCCATCTTGTGACATAGGGATTTATACCTAGTTTAGTGAGTTTATCTATAATTCCAGAATGGGGGATGGTGTCAAAAGCCCTGGCGAGATCTAGATAGGCTGTGTGAGATCTATATTATAACAATGAATGATCAAATGATCGAACATTGTTATATCAAACTCTAAAGTTAGAATTCTCAAGACATCAAACAACCAAGACAGTGATTTTTTTTCCCAGGGAAAAAAATTGATGTTCCCAAAAAAAAAAAAAAAAAAAAGACATTAAAACATTCCATAAAGTGGGGGGCTTTGCCCCCCCCACACCCCTGATGTGGGGGGCTGTGCCCACCACACCCTCCTACTTAAATATACCAACTCCAAGATCGCACTACAGTGCCGAAAATGGCAAAGTGATGAAGCGGCCAATTGACTTCTTTCCCAGGGAAAGAATTTGCTTATATGCCGCTTCGTCATTTTGCCTTTTTGATATTTCAAGTCGACCAAGACACATTTGAAAAAATGCGCCTTTGGTTATCTGATAGGAACCCAGGTGTGTGAACCATCTTACCCTTATCTACGGCTTTGGTGACAGCTTCAAAGAAGTCTATCAGGTTTAGGAGACATGATCTGCCTTTTATAAACCCGAACTGGGTGGGGTCCAGAGTTTGGAGATTACCAATGTCATTGTTTTGACAGTATAAACTCATTTATGTCTATGGCAAGACTGGGGTTGTAAGTGACATGTCAGCTAGGTATTGTGAAGCTGTGTATGCATATGCATGTGTGTTGTTTTGTGTGATTGTGTGGGAGCATGCATATGTGTGTTTATGTGTGCTTGTGCATATGTAGATGTTTGCCTGGAGCTGTTTCAGTGTGTGTGTACATGTGACTGTCTGAGTGCATGTATTAGTATGCATGTGTGTGTGTGTGTGTGTGTGTGTGTGTGTGTGTGTGTGTGTGTGTGTGTGTGTGTGTGTGTGTGTGTGTGTGTGTGTGTGTGTGTGTGTGTGTGTGTGTGTGTGTGTGTGTGTGTGTGTGTGTGTGTGGTTCAGTTTGTAGATGCTTTTGCAACAGCATTGTGTGAGATGGTAGGGGAACTAACTGTGCAGTCTTCATTTCAGACACATGCCAATAAGCTACCAATCAGTGTTCACTCAGTGCAGCTCTTCCATGTTTCTAAATCAGATTTTTTTCACTGTAGTGCTATGGCACCAAAGTGAAGCTATAATAAAACTAAAGTGATATTTTGTCTAAATCCTGTCCATTGTGTTCGGATTATTATTATTTTTTTTTTTTTGCAGCAAAGATTGAATCTAAGAGAGCAGTCACATGTAATGAGAACACCTATGAGTGCTTTTGTTTTATTTCACATGTATTTGTTTGTTTGCTTATTTATTTATTTATTTTGTAAAAAAACAAATAAACAGGTGAACTGGATGAAACTATATTAGGTAAATGTATGTATGAGAAAGGAATCTGTGAGTTTTATTTTTTGAAGAAAGATAAGAGAAAAAAGTCTGAGAAAGGAGAAAAAAGAAAGAATGTTAAATGAGGATTTTATGTAGAAGCTAAAAATAGAAGGTTTATGGAAGAATAAGAAAACAGAGTATATGAAGATAATGCAAGAATTGTTTGAGGATCGGTATGAAAAGTTAGATGTTAATAGAAGAGACCAATTAAAAGGAACAAGGAAAATTTATCAGACTATATATTAATTGAATGACATTTTTAGAAGAACATTTGGGATGGGTTAACAGATAAAGGGTATATGAAGTATGATTTATGAAGAGAAAATTGCATGATAAAGTAATGCGAAGATGAGGAGGATTGGGAACATGTTTATTTTCAAATGTAAAATAATATAACGTATTTGGGACAGACTATATAAAATGTACACATCTGTAGCACTAAAATGCATGCAGCTACTTGCTTGAGTCATCATGGAGTATATGAGAAAGGCTTGGCTGAATGGATAGGATAACTGTGCATGCAGCATAATTCATTTGGGTAAAAGATATACCAAGAAGTACTGTATAAGAAGCAATAGAATCTTGCTTAAAGTATTAAAATCTGTAATTTTGATTGTGGCATAAAGAGTATGCATGTGCATGTGGAGAGGTTGAAAAAGGTGGTTGATTTTCATGCCATTTATTTTAAAGCTTCTGTTTTGAGAACTATTCTTTTGGGTTTTATTTTACTCTCTTTTAATCATTTTTCTTCTTTTTTCTTTGTAATTAAAAAAAGCGATTTGAAGTACATGTTTTAAAAGTTTCTGTATAATAAATCACCCATTTATTGCTCTCTTGTAATGGTGGAAAAGGCAGAAAAGCCATGCAAATAGATATTTGATTACATTACTGTAGCTGTAGGGAGCTCTACATTATTTTTGAATAAAATCGTGATGGACACAAGTGAACAAAGAAAAGTAATTGTTTTAGAGTTAAACAAAACTGGGTTTGAATTCACTTATGTTTTGTTTGAAATGGGATAATCTGTTTTTGACTTGCAGATGATGCAGTACAATTGTATTTACAATTGTAAAAATTTTAAAGATTGCATCAGTGGCAATTTAGGGGAACATCTTGGTTTACAGCTTATTGGCTTTTATAGATCCCTGGCAATGCATATTTAAGAAGCAAGGAAATGGGCAGATGAACTAAGAAATGTGGTTAGAGGTAATAATTAATTTTAAGTGGAGATTTAAATTGTCCAGATATTAACTGAAGCAAAATAATGGATACAAACAAAATGGATAAGTTAGTTTTAATAGTCTTGTTTCAGTTATCTCTTGTAGAACATGTAAACAGTCCAAACAGGGACAAAAGTATCTTGAGAGTTATTTTTCCTCTGCAGGAATTATGGTATCTGATGCTGAAAACAAAAAATTCTGGAGGAATTCAGATCATAAGATTATAAGGTGTAAGACTGAAAGTTCAGTAAAAGTGAAGTCAAAGAGCAGCACAGAAGAAAGAAAAATCATCATAAGGCCAATTATGGCTCCATTATAAAAGCAGTTAGTAACTTGCAGTGGAAGGAGGATTTTAAGGGGTGACCTTTACAAGAAATGTTGGATTTTTTACAGCATGCTATGTGCTGGTTAAAAGGAAATATTTTGGACAAAAAGAAAAAAAAAACTGACCTTCTTGGATGACCACTGGCATCAGAGAAGGAATAAAAGATAGAAAAAGGCAATGGAAAATAGTTAATGAATCATTCACAAAAATGCTGTACTGTTCCAAATATGTGTTTAAAAAGGTTAGGCAGGCTATAAGGAAAGATAAAAAGAACTTTGAAATGAAATGTAGCTGTAGAATGGGAATACCAAAAAATTGGTCTATAGGTATATGCAAAATTGTTGTAAGGATCAAACGTATACCAGCAAAATTTCTGAAGGTAATGATATTATTACTGAATCTCTTGAGATGGCAACTCACTTGACCAAATTTTTCTCAAAGCCTGCTAAGGATATCAATGGGTGGAATGATGAGAGTAGTGCTTTTGTCGAATCATATATATATATATATATATATATATATATATATATATATATATATATATATACAATATAATTTAATAATGGAGGATATGGTTAGAAAGTTGAGCCAAGTAATTTAACTTGAATGAGGTTTTTTGACAACTATTATGAGATGTTTGCAGGAATGATTAACTATCTTTTTCCAAATACCATTAAAATATGCAGTAGTTCCTAAACAGTGGAATATGTCAATGTCATTCCAATTCATAAATGAGGAAGTTTTGAGGTAACTAATTAGGTTTGAGAGGATTTTTCTACACATTATGAACAACAATGAAGATAATGTGTATTCTGATATCCATCAACATAGATTTACAAAGAGAAGATCTTCTATAACAAATCAATTTAAGCTTTATTCCTGTGTGGTTCCTGCCCTTGATAACAATATATCATTTACTTGGACTTGGCCAAGGCATTTGATTCTGTGCCACACATCAGTCCTTCAGTCTATTCAGGGGTTTGGTTGTATACTATTCATTGTATAGACAACTGTCTGAGTGGTAGAAAAGTTAAAGTTTGTATACAGTGTGTCGAGTCACAAGAATATAATATTAACAGAGGGGTATCCCAGGGCTCTATATTTGGAATTTTCATCTTTCATATATTCACATATTCATATCTATGGTTTCCAGTGGTGAATAAATTATAGATCAGAAAATCTGCTTATGATGCAACAGAAACAGGTTTTGTGTCTTCAATATTTTGCCAGCTGAGGCTTCAAAACATCTAGATTGATAGTTTGTTTGAAAGGGCACAATCAAGTAGGGTGGAATTTAATAGTATAAAATGTAAAATTCTACACCTAGGTAAACTAAATTATTGTCCTTATTCACTGGATTCCACTTCTGCTCAGGAATATGTTGAATCTGAGGATTTGAGTATTGAGGTTAATGGGGAGCTATGTTTTAGAGGCCATGTGAAAATATTTTGAAAAATATGCTATGTTACAATAAGAACATTATAAAGATCAATATCATCCAGGGAATTCAGCACTCTGGGAGATATTTACAATCCATAATAAAACCAATTATAGAATATGGTGTCAATGTTTGCATATATTCAAGAACTGATATTATCAAGTTAGAAAAGGTACAGCATTTTAAAAAGGAAAGGAAAGTGGTCAGAAATATAACCTATAAAGATTGACTAAATATACTAAAATTGTTTTTAGTTTGCTATATATTATTTACAGAAGACTTAATCTGGATATACAAAAAATGTTTAAATAACAAATTCATGCAAGTTTCATTGAGTACTTCATTCCTGAGGCAAGGTAAAATAACCAGAAATAATCAGTTGCTAGTGGAATTGAATAACGTGAATATAAAATTAGGTAAACATTTCTTTCATTTCAAGGAAGATAGAAGAAGTAATATGTTGCCTACTGAAGTAAGATGGGTATAAATCTTTACTCTTCCAAAAGGAAAGAAGACTGGCCTGCAGTGACCACTGATGAGGTCTCATAGCCCCTTTATAACATGGTACCACTGTAAATGTAATGCTAAGTGATGAGCTGGACTCACAAGCTGAGAGATTTTGAGTTGGCATGGTCTCTGGTTTTCATGTTGATGAGACTCACTAGATAGCTGCACTGCAGTCTAGCAATGAAGTTGCTATCCAGTATGTCTGCATGAAATGAGAAGCAGATAGCAATTGGAAGAGGTTCTTAATATAAAGCAGCTGGTCTCCAAAGGGAGGAAACATTAAACTTTTAGTCAGACTTTAATACAAATATGTTTTGAGATAATGGAAATTCTTCCTGACACAGACTACATGTGGAGAAATTTAAATATTTATTTATTTGGTTATTTATTTATTTATTTGCATTTGATTACCAGGGTACTCCAACTGGCAAGAAACCCATTTATTTGAGGCCTGGTGAGAAAAGTTGCAGCTATGCTAAACTGAGGAGACAAAATAAGAACATTATTTCATAAACACTTTTAAAATATCATTTAAGGGACAATGTCACAAAGGGTACCAGTTTCAAATTTTAACAATATTACCTGGCATCAGTGTTATAAGAATGTCATTGCTTGGAATAACTATATGTAATATTTACTTCAGATTTTATGACAGTTTTGAAAAATAGTAGAATATGCATTGCAGTTTGAAAACTACATGGCATGGAGAGAGATAATGCAGCTGAATTTTTAGTGGAGATGACAGACGTGAAATTAAAAGAATTAATATGAGAAGGAAAGAGATTAAATAGAAAGGAGAGATGGGACTGGAGTAAGTCTGTTTTAACTGTACATGGTAGTTGTATTAATTACATTTAGATTGGCAGCTTTAGAGAAGAATGTGCTTTAGATTATCTTTTAAATTGATTTGGTTAGTGATTTTTCTTAGGTGCAGCACAAAATTATTCTAGAGTCTAGATAATCCGGTGAAAATGAACATCACCTTGTTTGCTGTGGTAGAAATTGGAGCTATCAGGAACTTGTTAGTGGCCTTGTGATGACAATTGGTGATGTACTAGCACATAAGCAGCCATCACAGTAGGTATATGGGATATATACAACTGTGTGAGCAATAGTCAGCCTCAAAGATTTTTTGTAAATTGTTAATCAAACCAATAATAAAGAAGTTGGAATGTAAATAAAATCAATAAATAGTTATTTTTCTTGAAAAGAAAAACGAAAGAAAACTGCATAGCTCTGAAAAGGTGTTGCTCATAGTTGGCTATCTTTGCTCCCGGATTACAAACATCTCTATGGAAGTGTGATGATCAGAGATTATATACTCACACTCTGTCTGCCTTGATCAATATGCAAAGAAGCTGGCCTTAAGAGCATGTTCCAAATATGCAGTGATGACACAAGCTATGACCAGCATCTGCCAGACTCAAAGAAGCTTCACAATGTATAACTAAATAATGGAGGCTAAAACACTGGGTTCCTAGGAATTCATTCACCTCAATCAATGCCTTTCAATGCAGTCTTACTGATAGTAAATATAACTTGCTAAGATTATTTTGAATTCACACACAGACACACACACACACACACACACACACACACACACGTGCACAGCAGTCAAATTTATATATTTTATATTCACACAGACACCGATATACACACAGTAGAGGGGGGCACATGGGGCATATGTCTCCATGAAAGTCTGTTTCCTTGAGAGCCCCAGTCCCTAGAATACTAAGAGTCTCTCATCTGCTGAGCACATGCGAGCACAGCTGACTATTTCTGCAATCATGTTCTTAATTTACAGGAGAGTGCATGTCTTTTGAAAGGCCTCTGAGATGTATTTTACTGTATTTAAAGCAGTCAGTTAAACCACTCCAAGCAGCAGCAACAGTCAGGAGATGTATTTTACTACATTTTTAAGCAACAGTCAGGAGGAAGTGTGGGATGTCTTTTGGAAAGTGAGAGAGTGTGTGTGTGTGTGTTTGTTTGAAATGCCCCAGTTAGACAGGGGGTTCTGGTTAAATGACTTAGTCTGAGTCACACAGATGGAAGTAGAAAAATCAAACCCTGTACCCATAGCAGCAGCTCATTAAGAGCTTGCAATCTTAATCCTCCATATCAACTACCAGACCTCCCTCAACTTTTTTTTTAGTAAATTATTCACTAGCTTTTAACCATTCCTATTGTTTGGAAAATGCACATCCATACAACACCTGTTATAGTTCTGTTAATCATTAAAGTGAATTAGTGTTTCCTGGCACATAATACTGTGAGCTGTTAATGAATTGTTTCCTGTAATCAAAAGTACATGGTGAGACTCCCGCCACCTGCATTGCCTATGGAGTGACTGAGCAAGTCACTCAGAAAGTACTCCTGAGTCACCTCTGAAAAGAGACACTTTTTCCATTGGGTTTACCTAGTTATTAAATAGATAAAAAAGTATTTAAAATCTGTTCCTTTTGGGATCCCCCCATTTATTTTTGTCTTTGTCCAGAATTTTTGAGCAATGAAATTGGACATTTTTTGGTCTTTTCCTTGTACAATTTGTGACTTTCTGACAAGTTTTTAATTTTTGGTAAGTGATTACAGTGGCTAAATAGTCTCAAGCATGTACGTTTCAGACATTGCAGCCTTCAGAAAATGTTTGCTAATGCTAAGAAAATTATTTAAAATCGATTCCTGATTGTTGGGTCTTTGCCTCTGATTCATGCGCTAAGAAGTTGGGAGGGTCTGGAGATTGTGCAATAGGATGCACTGTATGGTTCTGACAGTATTGAGCTGAAGTACAATTCTCGATCATTATATATGTATTTATTCATTTATTTTATCACAAGCAAACATCTGAATGTACACAATAATACTGTTGTAACTGATGCTCACGTATTTGTGTGTGTGTGTGTGTGTGTGTGTGTGTGTGTGTGTGTGTGTGTGTGTGTGTGTGTGTGTGTCTTACATCCTAGAGTAGCTATGGTGTAAAGGAAAGAATTGATTGTAGTAAATGAGCCATGTTCTTTGGGCACAATCCTTGGTTTCCTTGTTTTGTTGATTGTTGACAGTGTGATCATTTGTCTGTGAATAAGCTGCACATAATGAAGTCTATGAATTTAATGTTACAACATTGACTATTAATTTATTTTTAATTTAACTTGTTTTTGTTTTATTATATTTTATTTTATTGCAGGCACAAGGATGTGAAACGCACTGTTACAACAGTTTGGCACTTAGTGAAGCAGTTGCTTCCTGTAGTATAGCTTTTGATTCCCCCGGCCTTTATTTGTCTGGTATGAGTCTGACCAAGTCATCTCACTCCACAGTGCTGCTAGGCTGCTCCTGAAAAGAAACACCTGTGTCCACTAAGCTGTCTCAAGTTGTTAGTAAATTCATTATACATTTGTCTTTCAAATGCCTGCACCTTCAGATAGTCCCTAATTAGTATTTCACTATATGATATTTAATTAGTGTCTAAAATTGGCAGTGGCTACAACAGGCAGTATACTTCCCTCTGGTGCAGGAGGCTTTGGGTTCTATCTCCACACCAGATAGATCAATTGTTGACTCTTTAGGCATTTTTAGAGGTGCTACACTCCTGAGAGCACCATCCTTTGAATGAGATATTAAACTGAGGCCCCATCTACCTGAGTAAGTGGTAGTTAAGGTGGACATAAAAGATCTTATGATACCTATTGAAAACAGCAGAAGAAGTTTCCAAATGCCCTGGCCAAATGTCCCCAAGTAGTATAAATACCACCTTGGGTCTCTCCTGATAAGAGGCTACTAGCCCGGTGGTACTAACCAAGTCAACAAAGGATACATAAAATCTATGAATCCCTGTATGTCTGCTGTGCATTAAAGGCTTGTCAGATGCATTTTCCATAAATGTGAATTTCAAAAGAAGAGAAGTTTAATGCTACTCATGCTGTTTATTTTCAGTCTGAGATTTTTGTTCATCAAATGGCTGCCATTGTTTTTGCTGTAAAAAATTCAATAAAAAGTTTTAAATTAATCAAAATGACTGTGATCATTGTCAAAGTAAAGAAGAACACAGTATGCATGCTAAAAGGCTTCAACAGTGGTTTATAAATAAATACATACATATGTGCATGCAAATATTTTAAGCACGGGCTATGTTCCTATACATAATCCCTATTAAAAATATTTAAACTAGTGCTTACTTTAATGTAATTTGGTAGTCTATTCCATGCATCAGCTGTTCTTTCAGAGACCCAATTAGTACACTTCTCATTCCTATACAATCTTCTACATTGGTTGTCCAATAATTCTCTACTACTTTTTGATAACCCCAAACATTCCCAGAGGTAGTTGTCTCTAAATGCCCTATATACCTGAATAAGGTCTCCTCTTAAATATCTATATGAGATACTGTACTAATTCATATAGTTTAGTCTTTCATAATAACTTAATCTTTCACATCCATTGATGCATTTGGTTTATTTCCGCTGTATTCTTTCCAGTTTACTCATGCTTGTTTTCTTATACTGTTTCCATATTGTTATTCCATACTCAAGTTTGGGTCTAATGTAACTAACAAACAATGACTTCATCATTTCTGATGTCCTAGACTTTATAAATAGTTTGAAACAACCTATAGTTCTATAACTATCATTAACCAATTGGTTGATATAATCAGAAAAACTCAAAGCTGGATCCACCCACATACCCAGGTCCTTAAACAAATCTACAGTTTCAATCACTGTGTGCTATATTAAATATTCAGCTTTCAATTTATGCCTTGCAAATCTAATAAGCTTCATTTTATTGCATTAATCAGCATATTATTTTTCTGTGTAAATGGTCAGTTTAGTTACGTTTTTTTTTCAGCCGTGTTTTATCTGTAATACATGTAATCAGTTTACCTAATTACAAGTCATCTGCAGACTGTAAAAATCCTAAGATGAAAAAGAAAGATCTGAAAGATATACAGGGGAATTCAATAAACCCTACATGATTTTTTTTCTGTGTACACATCGTGGTGCAATGCATACACCAGTGTGAACAATTTTAGATTCAGTAAGCACCGCTTAGTGGCGAGCATACCCACACAACCAGGGAAATGCAAATTACCTGATAAGAAGGTGAATCTTATGCAAATGAGGCAGGTTGGGTGATCCAATAAGTGGAAAGGCATCCATGTAGACCCCATGTCAGTGTCCATGGTATACATGGAATTTTTCCACATACAGGAGTCTAAACAGAGAAAAGAGGATGTAAAACAGAAGAAATGTAGACATACATCCTCTGAAACTGTATGACCACATACAGATATGTGCAAACATAATGTTGTGGATGTCAGAAAGAATAAGTGGATACGTTAAAATAATATTTTATTTTCTTTAATAATCTTGGCTTGTTTGCATTGCATGCCACAGTGCGCAAACATGCTCAATACAAAAAAATAAATAAAATAAAATAAAATAAAAAATGTGCATTTTACAATATATGTCAGAAATGTACTATAGCTTCCTGCATCTGTGCCATACAATGATGCATTGGTGCTGTTGCTCAGGTCATATGGCTCTGAACTATGTAGCTTCCAGGCTGTCAGCATGGATATGTATACGAATGAGGTGGATGTCTTAAATAGCAAAATGGAGTAATCATGTTTGCATAGCCACTTCGTGTAGGCTCCCACACCATGTTAATATTCCCAGTGGATGTGAATGCCAGCAAGGGGGGGGTATGTCCAGTCACTTTTAGGATTGTTTAATTCCTACTGCTCGCGTTTGCGCTGGGTGCCGCATAGCTGAGCATGTTCACATGGAAAGACCACCCAGGTCACAATGATGATGTAGGTAAAAAGCAATTAAAACTGGATATATTCAATTATTGATTTTGACTTTTGTGTAACCTATGATGTGTGGCACGGTGCATAGCTGAAATTGTGCACATGGCACACCACCCACGTGGCAGTGATGATGTAAGCAGCAATGAATGAAAAGCAGATATTTCCAATGAATATTTATTAATGTGTATAAGCTATGCTGAGTGGTGCTGTGCACAGTGCCGTGTCACACACTAAAGTAGGGCCATTAAATTATGTTAATCACATTCTAGGCAGGCGAAATGCATAATATTAGCCAATCACTCATGCTGCACCTACAGCAGACCTCTATAAAGCATGCATACACCCTACATTCTGTTTTTCCCCCAATACTCTGGAGCACTGCTGTTCACACTTGGGAATTTTAACTGAGATAATGCTAGGGGCTGCTGCACGTCTGTTATATATGTATGTGCTAGATGCTGACATCACTACTGCTGGTGCTGCTGACAGTAGGCCTAGTCTGTGAAGGGGATGAGTGTTCAGGCCCAGGGTAACCTTCCAAGAGCTACATGATCTGGAGATTGTAGAGCACTACAGGGTAGACAGGGACATATTACAAGAAATCACTGAGCTCTGCTACCCTTAACTCAGAGCCAGATCCAATAGAGGGGAACCCATCCCAGTGGAAACAAAGGTATGTGTAGCCCTTAGGATACTTGCTACAGGTAGTTTTCAAAGACCAACTATTGACATGATGCAGGTGTCACAGGCATATGCATCCAGGATACCCCACCAGCTCCTGGATGCTATGCTACCAGATGGCAGTGAGCACATATATTTTCCCCTCACTCCTGAAGTGAAGGCCAGCAATATGCAACAATTCTACTATATAGCAGACTACCCTGAGATACTGGGGGCAACAGATTGCACCCATGTACACATCAAGGCTCTACCTGGTAAGCAGAGTAGAATATACCTTAACCACCAGAGTTACCACTCCATCAACTGCCAGGATATGTGCAATGCCCCGGGATTTATCCTGAATGTGTGTGCTGGCAGCTCGTTATCATGACTTCCATATCTGGCATACATCACAACTGTAGCAGATGTTTTCTAGGGGAGGCATCCCACATAGCCATTTACTGGGGGATGCCGGCTATGCCCTGGAATGGTGGATGATGACACACATCAGAAATGCACACCCACCCACAGATGAATGTGATAATAAGGCACATGCACAAACTAGGAAGATCATAGAGTGTGGGTTTAGGCCGCTGAAGTTATGGTTCTAGTGCCTCGATATATAAATATGGTGAAGCCCTGCAGTATTCTCCAGCCACATGTGCACATATATTCACAGTATGCACTATGCTATACAATATGATCCTGCAGAAACAGCTGTAGCAGAATCAGCAAAGGTACGGGATACACAGCTCCCCACCAATGCCTATGTCACCACAGCCATATTCACTGGAGGACTCAGAGGAGGAACCCCCGTCCCTATAGGCAGATGTAGGCATGCTCAGTATACCCTGGCATTGGCTAAGAGGCAATGCATAGCACATTCCCTGACAACTAAGAGACCTACGGACTAACACCTTACTCCTACTCACATACAGACATTAAAAATTATGGCAGGCAGCCCACACATCCTATACCTACTCATGTATTGGCTATGTACTGCTTGCATCAGACAGAGCTAACTCCGAACTATGGTTGTGTCAGCTGCTGCATTTGCAAGGTAAGTCTGTAACCTTCACAGTACTCATAATGATTATTATGATATGGCATTGTATGTATGGATCCAGTATTATGCAAGTAAATATAGTGGGCTACTTGGACAGAAATTACATCCACTGGACTACAGATACCCATTCAACTACCGTATTTCCATGAGTATTCATTAGGCCTCAAGCATAGAATACTCATGCAGTCCTACAGTAACAGATTACTGGTATATCTGTCAAGGGAGATGTTAGACAGTGGAGTGACACAATAGTCAGACTACTGTGTATCCCAGGAGAACATATGTTGGAGTTCCACCACGCCCAACACAGCAGTGTTCCTTTGTAACTGCTGTAACACAACTCATCAATGGTATATCAGCATGCCAGGCAGTCGCAGGACAGTAACATAGAAATTGATCATGCATTCCATATCTTAGGAATTAAAATATACATATTTAGGTAGTTCATTATGTGATGAATGGTCCCTGTTTGTCAATCAGTTTGTGTGGCTGAAAGGACTAGGGTTATTAGCTTGTGTGGTGTCATTCATGGTTCTAACCTAGATGTAACCATTTATTTTGGATGTCAGGCATTATTACTGTTTGTGCTACAGACTGTCAGCATGAGTGTGGTGTAATATTATTAACGTTTGTGACATATTAAGTATGTCACACAACTGAAGAAAGTCATGGTCAAGTTCAATGACATGCAGCAGTGCAGAAACAGGGACAGATGTAGTTTTGTGTGACACAAAAATCCTGTACTGGAGTGCAGGTAGGTGTGGACTGGAGTCACTTTATAACTAGCAAAAGTCCCACTGGGTTTGTCCATACACTTAGTTAAGCAGAGCACAATTCTGTTGCTCCACACTCAAAATGACTTGCCATATACAGATATGTCTACAGCGACATACATACATGTATACATATATGTCTGTCAGTATCACACTCTTCCTATAAATATCTATATATATATATATATATATATATATATATATATATATATATATATATATATACACCTATAAGTATATATAAATCTATATACATACACATATATATTTATAGAGACATACATCTCTGTCTCTCCCCATACATCTACATAACACATATACATATATGATGCACACACACACACACATACACACACACACACACACACACACACACACACACACACACACACACACACACACACACACACACACACACACAAGCCTCCATGTATATTTACTTCCTTGTTATCTGCAGATATATGTTTATATGTCTGTGTATGTCTGTATCATTCTACATACCCTGATACTGGTGATTGAAGTGGCAGTATGACACACACACACACACACACACATATATATATATATATATATATATATATATATATATATATATATATATATATATATATATATATATATATATATATATATATATATATATATATATATATATATATAATGTTGCTCAAAGGACCAAAAATAAGGGCTCAACAGTAGATAATGCACTCCTCTGCTGGATGTCACAACACATAAGCCAGCAGGTGAATGGTTGGCGTTATGTATCATGCTGTTTACACATGCACTGACAGGACACGTTGTTTTTGCCCGCAGGCTTCCTCATCCAAATGCAAACAGCCACATATGGCCAAAATGGCTTATGTAGGCACATAGGTGGGATAACAAACAGTTTTCTGACTGCAAGCTTACTAGATGCAGAGAACAGTTGAGAAACAATGTCACTCTTCAGCCCACACACTCTGTTCAACACAAGCCTAGTTTAGGTACTCCACTAGTATTTACCTACAGTCACATTTAAAGTGGACTTAAGCTGTGGCACATGCTGTAAATACTGTGATCTGTAGTGTGTAAGCGTAGATGGGTAGGGGTTCTAATCTCACTCCAGCCCACTTGGTGTGTGTGCGTGTGCATCTCCATGCATGACAAGTGGGAATCCTGTATTGATATCCAAATGTCAACTAGCCTGCACTTTTTAACCCTTGAAGGTGCTGCTGGTCTCCAAGCCCCACTCTTCCACAAGGCCTGCCGATGTCATGTACCTTAACAGTACCAACTGCCATTGTAATGTCAGACTTACGCCATTGCATATGCTGTAAATACTGTGGTCTGTAGTGTGTAAGACTAGATAGGTAGGGGTTCTAATCTCACTTCAACCCACTTGGTGTTTATGTGTGTGCATCTCCCTGCAAAATAAATATGATCACCACACTGACTTAGAAAGAGGTGGGTGTTTTCAGTATTCTGGCTGTCACAGGTGATGTGCACCTCCAAAGTCCTGACCAGAACAAGGCCTGCTGATGTCATCTACCATAACATTACCTAAAGAGATATTAATAACACACTTGAGTTTGGTGCTTGTACTAAGCACTGTGTTCTCTAGTGCATACCATTAGATAGGTAGGGGTTCTAATCTAATTACAACCAACTTGCACTGTGTATGCTGTGCAGTGTTCTGTACATATGAATTGATATTGGTACTATTCTCACTATAGCCAGGTATGTTTGTGTGTGGATGTTAGAGCATTTTCCATCAGGGTATGGGCATGGGATCATATGATCATTGTGCATTAGTAACCTAATGGGTTAGGTCCCATAAAATCCTAGTCATGTTCTTAACCTTATTTGCATGATCAACACATATTGCCCCTGTCCATAAGAGGCACATGCAGAAGCCCTGTGGTGACATGACAGTCATCCAGGCAATCATATAGATGGCATCTGAGGAGTGCCAATGAGGTGCCCTTTTTGCCATTAGGTGGGGTGTGTTTCAATGGTTTGGGAAAGTGTGGTACACAGATATCCCTCATCAGCATGTATTATTAGCATCACATTCCAGGTAATGTCCTTACAGCGGGAAAACATGTACCATTCCACTTACAGGTTTGTAGCATTTGAAATACAGCAGGGCCAGACATTGCCCTCTATGCAAGGCAGAAATCACTTCTGAGTGGTCTATAGGATACAAGCTACAATGACAGTTATTGCACATGATCTCTGTAGGACAGATACTGGGGACTTGAACTTTCCATGTGAGGAAACTTTGTGTTGTGAGAAATTGCAACTGGTGCTTGCAAAGGTACATAAGAAAATGGCCACTGCAGTGAACTAATGACATGCTGAGGAGAGACTATAATTACATCATTATTGGGTGACAGTGCCCTCACTAATAACATGAGCATGATATACTACCCTTCTTACCCCTGTGGAGACATGGTGCTCTTTGTTAAAGTAGGTGTAAACCTGTGTGAGTAGGCCTGTGTGCCCAGGTCTATAATCCCTGTGTCTGTACATCAGGTGTTGCTAATGGTGTGCTACTTACCAGGAACATTACTGTTACTGATGGAAATGATACTACATACACATTTCCATGGTGTTATGGCCATGAGTATGTGAACAAGCATATGCTCATGAAGACCCTCTTGTAGGAGAGTGACATAACTGGGGGATTATATGACTGCTCCAAGTTTGCTGTGCCATGAGGTGCTTATTTTCCTCCTGTCAGCTACAGCTGAGTCTATGCAGTTGTAAAGGTGGTTGCATAAAGCATTGTTGTAGAGGCTGCCATACTTGCCTGTCCCATCTGAGGTTGGTGGTGCATTCATGCCAGTTATACCATTCCATAGGAGGTTATCCTTTGCTTTGTTGAAGTTTACACATGTTTTTGGTGAAGGGGGTTCAGGTGTGAGTCTTACATGTAACAACATTGAGTTGTGGTTAGGTCTTACCATGGAGGATCTCACAGTGCAGGTGTTGCAGTGGTCACCCAAATTGGTAAGTACCTGATGCAGTACATTGGCTCCCTTTGTGGGGATGTCACTCCTCTGGTTCAGGGCATTGTATTTAAGGACATGGAATAACCTTTGCCAATGTGAGTGTGAGCATGAATAACCAACGCAGTTGGTGTTAAGTGAAAATCACCCCACACCAGGGTGTTATGATGTAGCCTCATGGATACAGGTAGATTCAAGTATGCACAGCAGGTGTTGCCAGTCATGGAGTTGCCCCATAGCTGGCAATGGCTTCATTAGGTGGCCTAACAGCACTGAATAGTACCTGCATTGTCTCCAGGGAATCACACTGTTTAGCCAATCTGTGTATCCATCCGTAATGACTATGGATACATCACCTGTATTAACTGGAACACTTTCACAGTGGGTTCTCAACATGTGGAAGGATGTTTAGCCTGGAATGGCTGCATTGCTGTCCAGTGCCCTGAACCAGGTGTGTGCGATTGCACAAAAGTCTGCATCTTCCAAGGCGGGGACACCATCCAGTGAGTGGAATTTAGTGGTGGCATTCCTAGCATGTACCAGCATAACTGTGATGTTGTTTGATGATGGTGTTTCCTGGATGGAACATTTTCCCATGAGACCACGCCTATAGGATGCACTTATGGTGATGTCAGCAGCCTTGTCCACCACACAAACTGCCAGGAGTGACAGATGAACACCATCTGTGGCAAAACATCGAGGTCTGTTGAGCAAGTCATCACAGGCAGATATTTACTGGGTCCCCTTAAAATGACACCACACGATAGGCCAATTATTGACATTAGTCATTTTCTGTGTGTATTGACCATCATCCTAGGTGAAGGTGTAATGCAGCTGAAGGGTAGGAGTATACCCACTGGAAAGAGACTCTAAGCTCAGTCATGTGTCTGCATAAAGTTCATTGCAGTATGTCTCAAGTTGTACACACCAACAGGAACTATGACATCGTCATAATCTTACCTGATGTTGACAGACTTGCATGCATGTGTGTTATGGCATATCCTGGCACCTCACAGACAGCTAACTGTAAGCTTTCCCACGTGTAGCCTGGTGACAGAGACATAAATGTGTCACATGATGCAATCACATATGAATAATAGAGTTGAGTTTGTGTTTTGCCTCAGGTGTTTGACCAGTGAGACAGTGGTGCATGTGCTATTATGTGTACTGTGTTCTGCAGAGGTATGTGTATGTGCACTGAGCTTGCGAGGGGGTTTCTGGGTGTCTGTCCTTTGTGTATGTGTCTGGCTAGGAGTCCACACATGCACTTGTGTGATGTGGGTGTTGGTGCAGTACGTGGGGAGATAGGCATGGTATCAAAGTGGTCATTGCCGTATATAATGACCAGTGTGTGGGGCGGCATGGAATCAAGGTTTGTTATATAGTCACATCTGTCACACATTTTGTTTGTGTGGCATAACAGTATAGGGTCTGAGACACTGTACACATCTCCACAGCCGTCACTGATACTCCTGTTACAATATATTCTTGCTTGTGTGCACGTCACAGCAAGCTTTCACTAGGCAGTAGCCTGACAGATGCTGCAATGTAATATGATATCACCTTTATGTAATTCACTTAAGGTAATGCAACACCAGACAGTGTGACATGATATGGTTAAGTGGGTACAATGCTTTGACAGGCATGTGGACCTTGCAGCAACCATACTCCTGTGATTAAGCATGTTCACAATAGCATACCTACAAATCTGACAGTGTACATCTCCAGCAAAGATAGGGTCATACTGTTACACCCTTGGGGTTGACAGCCTCAAACACACTGTCTGTTGGCATTCCTTGCAGTGAAGATGTGGATGTACATGCATGTACAGAGAACTTTATCAACTTTGCAGTCATTACTCTGGCCTTGTTAGTGTACATTGCCTGTTAAGCAAGCAGACAGCACACTGGATGTTGTTTGACATGATGTGGGAGCACAGATATGTGTTCCAGTTACAGAAATGTACAATATGATATACATAGGACATGTGTAGGTACACAAACTTTGGCCAAATGTGGCCACTCCTCTGCAGTATGCCTCAGCTCCATGGCATGCAGACATGAACCATGAAACTGTTGAAGATCAGGCTGCATGAATTGCTGTAAAATTGTGACCTAACAGGGATCACTGCCACTGTGGTGTTTGCTCGAGCAACCTTGTATGTGTATGCCACCGGACATTGTACATCATAATGTGACACTGCAGCTGTGCTCCGACTCACCATCTGCTGATTATCCTACTGATAGCCTATGAACCCTGGAATAGTAGGCATAATGCATGCCACACTGTAATGAGTGCTCTGATTGCTACTCAAGGCATCTACCTGGAAAAGGGTATGTCAAGCCTACAGAGCCTTGCATATGGGACAACTATGTGGATGAATAAACAGGCTGTGGCCTTCTCCTCATGTGGAGTTTTGTACTAACATTTTGCTTTTGGTGAGAGACAAAGTGTAGGAGCATGGTATCCCAGGAGAGAGTTTGTAGCAGCCAGGAATCATATATGTATATGTATTATGTAGACGCATGGGGAGAGACAGTTGTAGCAGCCAGGCACCAACAATTTAAGGGACTCCCCTCTTGTCAGCATTCCTCACAAGGTAACTGTGTCATCACAGTACACACTGCAGTGGTGTGCAACTCCAAGATAACTGTGTAAACACCCCCTCCTTACCTTTCCCAGGGTGTACATATGATTCCCCCACCAACTGCTTGCCGGTGGTCTGTACAGACAAAGGCATGTTTGCTGACTGTTGAAAACCATGATGGAATTAAGTCAATACATAGTTGTACACAGGGCAAGTATCATGCAGTGACAAGCAGTGTCTCCAGATGTCGCAGTAGTGTCACAATTACAGCCATGAAAGGACTTATCATGGAAATGATCAGTAACAATGTAGTACACCCACAGTCACTGTCCCAAACCCAGTTTGTTTTTCACAAGGTCAGACCATGCCTACCTTAAGCATTGGATGTAATTGATTGATACAGTATGCAATGGATGAGGGGTAGATGACTTACTCCACCTACAATGGCCTGAGAAGGCATTTGACAAGATTAGGCCATCATGCATTGTGGGCAGACTGTAGAGGTTATCTACAGACTTGTATGTCAGCTGTTGGATAGCCAAGTGTCTGACAGTGTTTATCTGGGAAGATAGGATTGTGTAGTCCAGTGCTACAATGAGGCCAGTCACCAGTGGGTACATACATATCATTCCAGAGACTACCCCTCCTAGACATTCCATTCTTTGCTGTCAAGGCCACTGTCATTGACCTCAGACTGATTACATTTCAGATGATTGCAAATAAGGAACTGTCAGTGTTTCCCACACAGAACCAACAGTTACCCAGGATAGTCTGACACACATCGTCAGTTGTCAGAGCCATTGACAAATAATACATGCAAAGAATGCACAATGCTATACTTTTGTCACTCATCCACCCCTTGGAAAGTACTGTATTGTCTGCACACCTCCAACAGTTGACCCATTAGTCAGGGACTTATGGATACAGAGAGTGATCTAGCATTTGACTTTCAATGCTCAGTAAGATGTGAGGCTTCATGCACTGTTGCACAACCTATAGAAAAAGGTGTGGCATGTAAACCCCAGATTGTTATTGTTACACTGTATGTGGCACTTATCACACCTAGCAATGCTGCCTTTGGTATGTAAGTACACAGGCATATCTGACACATATGACAGCCATAAAGGTCCCACAGTAACCCAATACATAGTGTACATAACTGTCCAATGCAGACTGCGTCAAGGCCATAACTGTGTATTCTGTCTCCTACATGCATTGGATGGGAGGTGTATGTCTGCCATACAGGGAGGACTCAGATCCCAATGTGTACCACCCACACATCCAAGAAAGGACTAGCATGAGATGTTCCTGCTCTACACAGCTGTACCTTGACTGTGGTATAAATAGGACATGCTGCAAAGACAAGTATGTAACCCTGACACTACAAACTGCATGTAACAGTCTCCCCATCCATGTGAAGCACACTCCTGCTGTAATACACATCATGTGCAAGTTACACAATGGGATGCCGAGCAAGGCAATAATAACTGGTTTAGGACAAATGTCTGTCATGGACACAGGGGAATTGTAGATGGTGCATCCCCTACAACACAGCTTGTAGATGTGTCAGCTCCCAGACCCTGCTTACACTTATCAAGGGTACCATACCCTGTCAGAGATTATGGATGCATGAGTAGGCTGCATGAAGCCATTGTCCCTGTTAGCCTGTGATAGACGTATGAACCTATGATGCCATGCACCTGTACTGCTTTACCTTTGTAAAGACATTTTGCTTCTGTGCTGACATTCCTTCCTGTGCTCTGATGTATACGGCTTTATTGTAGCAGTGTACCCATAGGTGTGTCCCAAGCAATTCTGCACCTGAAACATAAACATTTGTATGAGACATAATTCATTGTGTAAGTATACAGCCATTACAACATCATACAACTTAATGTACACAACATAATGTGGTTTACTCATTACAACTGGCAGCAGACAATATCTGTCAGTGACTAGTACAAGTGGCATGTGAAAGGCAATGGTGGATTAAAGAAATACATATTAATTTAGGTAGTCATGCTGTGCATCAGAAACATACCTTCAAGTCTCTGCATTGATGACAAGGATGACAGGATATGGCACAAGTATCATCACTTGCACAGGGTGTTGTGTGGTGATGCAGGAGGCCTAGGCTGACCCAATAGGTTGGGAAGCATGTGTGTGAGTCAGGAAGGGAAGCAGGTGAGATGGTCCATGGTATGTGCCATGTGTCTGCAGGTGATGTGATTGTGATAGTGGTGTGCGTGTGTCTGTGTGAGCACAGTCAAGCTCAGTACTAGCCCTATGTGTCTGTATGTTGTACAGCTTTGAACCGTGCATGGTAGAGCTGACAGTTCATGCTCTCTGCCTCCAAACACAGGAACTGGCTCTACCAGGAGTTGCACAGGCACCTCCATGCCCAAGGTCAGAAGTGGCACTACTACCTGATGGTGACTGCTGTCTGCTGGGACCATGTCTTGGTGTGGACAGCACACTCACCTCTGGGGCTCTGTATGTACTGCCACTACAGGACCATGATTGAGCATGGCCACATGGACTCTCAGCAGATGTAGCTGCTGACCTATGTCCATGACTCTGATGCTCAACTCCAACCAGATGTTCCATCACAGACAATGATCACTCCAAGAAGGATATTCTGCGCTCTCTCTCAGACCACTGTCTTTCCACTGTGTCAGTCAACCAATCCAGGGTATCAGCAACATGGTGAAAGTAGTCATGGATGTCAGACTGTGCTGCATCCATAACTCTGAGCATTCATCTGGAGGTCCTTTTGGAAAGTGCTGTGCCTCCATGATGGCTTTAAACATATGCTGAGTGACACATGATGAGACACCTGCAGCAGGTGGTGGAATGACAGCTTGCCTCCTATGAGCACCCCATCAATCCATATGTGTGGAACCTCCCCATGTCTTTGGCTATGGCCAGTATCAACACTCACTACAGCCATAGTAGCCACACTTTCCTGTTCAATGTCCCCACCCTCTGACTGTCCAGTATCTGTGGCTTCAGGGGACTGGGTATGTGTAGGCATACTGACTGTGTATGGTGATAATGAGGGCAGAAGAGGGGATCTCAACCTCTGTGACAGTCAACCCCTGCAACCCCCACCTGTGACTCACTTTGGCCACCATCATCATCATTAGAGTCTGAAGAGACACTGAAATCAGGTAGTGAGGTGGACAGAGACCAACCCCCCTGGTCACCTGTGATAAAAAGGGAATGTACATCAATACGTGCACTACTATGCTCTACAGTACTATATTGCAATATATGTTAAGCTGTATACAATGCTGTCAATATTATATACTTGTTTAACCACCAACCTGATATACCAGGACCTGAGGACATTATTTTCTAACAAACTTCTGCAGTAACTTGTAAAGAATAGCCTCCTTAATTAGGAATCTCATGAACAACATGGATGTACACTGTTCACATTTGTCAAAACTCTGCACAATTGACAAATAAGGCAATTTGTACTGCCCTGCAAATACTGCAAATCTATCACTGTGGTCACAACTACAAGGCATAGGTATGACTATAAACCGTGTTCCATTGGTACAGATCTGTGAGGTTAGCAGTCATGCAGACAGTACATCAGTCCAGCCGGCAGGCCTGATATGACACTGTAGTGAATACTATGCACTAAATCTACAGCTGTAACACAACAGTGTTATGCTTACCAGGAGCAGGAGCATGGCCGTGTCTGATTCCTGAAGCTCCTGTGAAAATGTGAGGGAGAGGTAATGTAAACAGCAGCCCATGTTGCACTATGACAAGCTACTATGTCCAAATAACTCACATTTACAGTACATCCTATATTAATTAGTCTGTTGGTCACAATCTCAGCATGAGATTCTCAATGTAACTAACCTCCCCCCACATAAAAATACCTCCCAGCCACATAAAACTATGTACACCCTGACACACTGAATGATACAGTATTACAATGCTGATCCATGTAAGCATACCTGGATGCTCCTCTTGTGTGGAAACAGTGGCATCCACATCCATGACATACCATGTGATTGATGCCTGTGAGCTGTCCTGTCCCTGTTCGCCAGGAATTCCTCAGTGGCTGACAGTTTGTTGTGCCATTGAAGGCCTTCCACCAGTGACAATACGATCCCTAGCCACACCTGCTGCTCTTCTGCATCTGCCGTTTATCATGTTGGTTGCACAGTGTCTCTCCTGTTCATATGTCCTGCTCTGGTGACCAATTGCATTTAGATTGCAAACCAGGTTGGCCCGCAGTGTTGCCTGCTCTTCCCTGTTTGTCCTCCCCCTGGATAGCAGGAGTTGGTGGTGTTGACGCAGGACTTCCAGGATAGTATCATTTTTCCACCTCTGTAAAAGGGCCCCAATGCTAGGGATACATATTCTCTGAAAGACAACAAAATGAGAACATATGTCAGGATTACATACATTGGAATATAGTATGTAGATATACAGCAATAACAGATGGCTATCAGTAGGCACTGCTTGATTACACATCTCATATTCAGCACCATGCCAACATAGTAAGGTTGTAGATTTGAGTAGGATAGTAACAGTCGCCATCTATTCCTACTTGTGCCATGACAAATACTGTTGCATGATCACACACCCAACACAACAGTCCATTGAGTTGTGGCCCATATGTGTAAACCCCCCTTATAATATTTAAAACCAGCAGTGTCACACAAATAGTAGTGTAGTATTACCACCACTATCAGCAGGAAATTTCCAGGAGAATAGTATACCTAAGTAACACAGAACATTCTGACAGTACTGTAATCTAGTTCCTCTGTAGGTGTAACACATGTGCAGATCAATGACATGTCAGCAGTACAGTTCCAAGCAAGGCTTACTGCTGTAATCCCCATTTCCCATAAGTATATGGACACATATGCATCATGTTGGAAAAAAATGTTACATACCTGATGGAGTTCAATGCTCTTCTGTTGAATGGTACAGAAATATATAAATGTTTTACCAATGAGTTGACCATGCAAAGTAACTCTCATACACAATGTTTACCCCAGCAATCTGTTTCGCTTTTTAACGTGATTCTCTATTATCAAGAGATTGCCTCTGAACCAATCTGCGCTTCTGAAATCCTAATTGCAGCCAACACAGTTAATTTGCAGTGTAATCAGCCAATCCCATGCAACCACTAAACGATATAAGGACTCAATGTAGATTGCAACCATTTTCTCATATCTTGGGTTGGAAAACAGTCGGGAATAAATACTACATCATGGCAGCTACTATTTACATACAAATGTGTGAGCTCAGGCTGATATAGACAGAAAGGGTGAACACTTAGCAGGACAACAAGCTTTAAGAGTAAGTGTGGGACCTGTGGCAGCCTTGTTGTCTAGGCAGGGGCAGATTGAGAGTACCCACCCCACTGGGAAGTAAGGTGTGTGTGTCAGGTAAGTCTGTCAGCCGACGGTATCAGTAAGACAATGCAAGGCAAAATGCTTGGTATGTCCTAGAAAATAGGTAGGTGTACATTAACCATGATGTCATGCAGTTGAACAACTGCCAAATCACATGTTATGTCATGGTAGTCCCATGTTGAGTGTATGCTGGCAACCCTTGCATCTAGCTCAACCTTCATATATGTATGTTACTTGTACTGCTGTGGTTGTCTGTGATATCACCAGCAAAACATTGTAAGCTACAGTGTGATATTACTGGGTCACAATTTCAGTACACACTTCAGCATCCTCTGGGAATTCATGCTATTGCATTACCTGACATTCTGTGCACTTTACAGTGTTCTACTAGGAGTAGATGAGAGTGGTCCAATCTGTAGGCCTTAGCCCTGTATTATATAAATGCAGACATTCCAACTGTACTGCTTTGGTGAATAAATAGGTGATGAGACAGACATACATAATACACTTTATAATATTGATGACCACATACATGTATTTTCATTGGCAGACACAGTGTACTTGAACCCAGGACCTTGTCTACCAAGAAGTTATGTTGTCAATGTATTTTTACAGACTGAGCTCCAGAGTCAATGTTACAGCAGGTGACTTTTACATGTTGTCATTATCATTCCACAGTTACCTGTTGTTAAATACTGCATTTATATCTATTATTGTGTATAGCTTTAGACTGCTGAAGTTGTATACCAGAGTCCCAGTTAAAATCCTGTTCTCCATTAATGTTTTATCAAGTATGTTCTTACATGTTGTAGACATAATTGCAGGCTTACCTGCTATCAGATACCTCACTTATGCCTAAGATTATGTATGTGCCTCTGTACTGATGTATTTGTGCACTAGAGTGCCAATTACAGTACTATTTTTGTATAATTCTCTTAGCTGATTTGCCTGCTGAAGTGTGATGTGCATCACTGTTTAAACACACTTAATGAGGGGAACTATAGCATTAGTATATTTTGCTTAAAACATCTGTTTTCATTAGCAGCTGTGTGGCTTGGCAGGATGATCCACTGTCCTGCAGGTGTTAAGGTCATGGGCCCAAAATAGAGTGCAGGTGTACTTTTTGAATGTGATTAACATTGCTCCAAAAGCATATATCAGTGGGATCCATATGGATCACTGAAGGGCAACATAACCGAAACAGATACGGCCGGTCATACTTGCTAAAATGTCTGTTAACAGTAAAAACATTTATACCTTGACAGAACTAGTCATTGTTCTTTAACCATGTTTCAGAAACATTAACAACATAAATCCTGTAGGAACATAGCAAATTTTCCAATAAAAAAACTTTATAATAAATGCTCCTAGCATTAGCAGCCATCAGTGATGCATGAAATGTTAATATCTGTGAACTGTTCAATTTTTGACCTGACTAAAACTCCACCTCGTGTTTATCTAATACTGGAAAATATTCTTCCCTGATCTTGACAAGTGTACACCATTCTGTCTGGACATGAGTGCCCAAAATTAAATGGGTCTATATTAGATTATCGAACATTTAAAAGTTCGAATACCATATGGTCGACACCATATGTTCAAACTCTTAAAAATTCGAAAATCAAAAAAAAAACAGAAAAAAAACTGCCTGAAAGGTTAAGCAGGGGCAAGCCCCCCTGCACCCACCATAACCCCCCCCCCCCGCTCTTTAAATATGTCAACTCTGAGATCACACTATAGTGCAGACAATGGAAAATTTCCATTTCTGCACTCTACAGAGATCTCCGTTGAAACGTTTGAACATTTACATGTTCGATCATATGGTGTCGACCATATGATGCTTGAACATGTAAATGTTCGACAATGTAATATAGACCCAAATTAAACATGGATGCGCTACACATTTCCATTTTTAAAATGGGCCATTCTTTCCTGTACGTAGGTATTTACCCCCAAAAATCTTTTCATTAGCAGTGACCTGACTAATGATTTGTGAAAAATATGCCCTAACACCTGTACAAGCTATACTATCTAAGAGGGCTGTAGGTTCCATACTAACAGCCAGAAAGTTCTTGCAGATGAGATCATTCATACTGACACAAATAAAAACAGATCCATACTTCCTTTCATCAAGGCATTTTAAGGTGTGTCTCACATCCTCTATATTTGCTCCTGGCAAGCATAACACTATTCAATATTTATCATCTTCCCTGTGAATGTAAGTATCAGTTCATATAATAATTGAATCTCCAGTTACAAGAATTTGTTTTTTGAACAAATCTAAAGAATCTTCAGCTTTTAATTCAGTAATAGCTGCTCTGTCAGTTTTTACAAAGGAAATATCTTCATCACCATTAGTTTTATTAATCCCACTGTTTTCATTGCATATTATATTTGCAAGCATACAATTCTCATCCAGCTGGCTTTGTACATTCAGAGTTTGAGCCAAGTTGTCAATGCCTGTCTTTGTCTTCTTTTTTCTTACAGTCGTGTTCTTCAATTCTTCTATATTCAGTTTTGATTTCTTCCTTTTCACCTATCCTCTAACTCTTTTCTACCTTCTCTTTTATAAATATGATGCCTTCTTTCTGCAGACTGAAGGTTTTCTGATAGAAAATGTTATCATTCTATGTAATCTGTGTGATACATAACAAAGCAGTGTCCTTTTGCTATGTATTATCTTTGCTTTACAGATATTTATCAGTTTATTTTTCTTCTTTGTTATTTGTTGTGAACTTCTTCCTTTCTTTCTTTTTTATTTTCTTCTATAAGCTTTGAATTACCAGATTGTTGAATACTTGTATCCAGAATTTCAAAGTTGAGAGTGGTATTATCTTGTTCAGTAGGGACTGACTGATTTTTACAGACAACAGACACTTCCTTTCCTAAATGTATTGTTTGCTCTTTGTCTAACATCAGTCCAGTCATTGATATATGTAACAACAGTTCTCTAAGCTGTGCCAGTTGCACAAATGCAACCATCATCAGTAAGTCTAGATTCACTACTAATAATGGTAAACAAATCATCCAACTTTTGATATGAGGAACACAGATAACTAGATAACTAGTGTTATCAAGAGTTACGTTTAAATATACATAGCATTTAGTAGACTATACAAAATACTTGTGCTTTAGCAAATCATTAATGCATATGTGATGCCCCTGCACTAGCCCAGTAATCAAGGAGCCTCAATCCTCACCACAGGCAACAGCTAGGGGACGTACACACTGGGAGGATGACAAGTACGCATACAGCAAAGTGCAATTTAACTTAAGAGCACACAGAGATCACAGTCAGTCTGGGGCTGGTTTCTCCCTCTTTATCTAGATCCCCAATAAGACTCCTCACTGGCACAGCTATAGAGTTGAGATCTCAGCTGAGTGGCCAAGCCAAGTCCTCCAGTACCCTCTCTGTCCAACCAGTGCTTTGTGTCCCTGCTTAACTAGCTGATGCACACATACTTTGAGATTTGATTTATATACAAACACACACCTGAGGAGGGCTGGCAGAGTTAAATAGTTATGCCCCCTTCTGCCCAGACTATAAGGTAGTCCCAGCTGCTACCAGCCACTACTTATCAGCTACTTAAGGCCCTTAACAAAGGGTGTCCAATCCTATTGTGCAATGTTGTTATTAAACCAAATGGTAATCTGACCAAGAGCAAGGCTATTCGGGAGTGGCCTGTACAGTGTCACCAAATACATATGCAAGTACTCTCAGAGCTTAAATATGTCTCACAAATATCAGCCACAAAGATAGATTTAAATATATTTAATAATAAATAAAAGAACAAGACAATGCTCAGTAAACAAACACAGTTACTTCAGAGTTCAAAATCATAGGACATTTTTAAAACAACATTGCAGGACAGTCTCAAATAAATAAAAAAAATCTAAGCTATACTTCACTATATTCCTAACTGTATCTAAGAGAAATTACTTACCCTAGACTTACTTACAGCAAGGCAAGTGCAAATGGTGGTGATGAATGGATGTTCTTGTTAGGTCAAAGACACAGTATAAAATGCACAGTCTCATTCTGAGAGAGTTCTTAAATTAATATCAAATATTACTGCTGGATTAGTTTGGATGACATCACTTTGTGTTACCTGACTTTAATTCTCAAGCTGCCCCCCATTCTCAGAAAGTACAAGCAATTTTTGTATATCTCTGTGAAAAATACCTATCTCTCAGATGTTTGCAGATCCTGAAAGTCACAAAATAATAAAACACGTCTGCATCTCAAACCTAGTAAGCACTTCTCTTCCAAGACAATTCAAAAATCTTCTAGCTCTAGATGTTGTGTCTGCTACACTGAAAATGAGAGATAGCTTTTATAGCACAATCATAAAATAATTGTTTCAACTTGTTTTCTTGAAGTTTTGCAAGTTAACCTTTTATGTCCCAGTTTCTACTGCTAAAACATATGCAGTTACACAGTTACAATAGTTTATATACATTTCTATTCTAAGCCTGCAGAGCATGCTGTGGTTGCATTTAACTCAGTACATAACATACAGTTCTGTATAAATCATATCAATATTCACAAATGACATAGAATTATTTATAAAATTCCAGATAGCTGGGCTGGCAGTGCGACAGCAAGCTCATTTAAGGAATCCATAGTCAGCTGCAAATGATAATATATTTGTAACAGAAAAGAATAATCAAAATCAGTTACCACAGAATTCAAAGAGAATTTAAATCTTCTATGAGAAAAATCAAACAAACAATATACAACTAAATATTAAATTAAGAAGAGCGAAGTTGTTGCACTAACCATGCAAGTTATGAAAGTCACATTAAAGCTGGAATTCCTTTAGATCACACACAAATGCCTGCAGTAGCTTCTCTTCACTACTGCACGCAGTTGCACCTGTTTTTTAACAGCAAAAATCAATAAATCATGCACCAAGACAGGATTTTTTAGATAAGGTCTGGATTGTCCTCTCTGCAGCCTGTGTGAATATATAGCTGACTGGGCCCCTTGTGATGGCTAGAGTTTACCTGTCTAAAACCTAACTCTTTCTAGCAACAGTCAGTGAAAATTAAAGGCAAAACAACAAAATATAAATCAAAGCAAATATTGCTATCTACAAGCTATATCTTCTTTCCTAGAAACAGTGAAAAATACTGGTAAAATAAAATATAAATTCAAATAAAACTCCTCTTACCAGGCAACTGTACATTCAATCATAAACCAAGACAGGATTGTTTAGATTAGCTCCAGATTGTCCTGTTTGCAGTCTGTGTGAATTTATAGCTGACTATGCTCCTTGGGGATGGCTAGCATTTACCTGTCTAAAACTTATAGCTTTTCTTACAACAAACAGTGAAAATTAAAGATAAAACAACAAAATATGTCAAATTAAATCTTATTGTCTATAAACTTTCCTTTCTTCCTACAAACATTGAAAAACAGTGGTAAAAAATAAAATAGAAATTCAAATCAAATTTCTCTTACTAGGCAACTGCACATTCAATCACAAACTAAGACAGGATTGTTTAGATTGTTTAGATAAGCTCTCTATGCTTTTATGGTAACTGTGGAGAAACAGCAAAGTAATACAATATTGGTATGGCTGCATATAGGTGGGTTCTGGATCATTTTTTTGCCTAGGGCCTCATTTGACCATGATCTGGCTCTGCTGTTATTATTCAGAAACTGCAAATGAATATTTTGCCTCACATGTATGCCCTGTCTTTTAATTTGTCTGGTTAAGTGACTTGCTCAAAGTCACAAAGTAGATAAATGGAGGTAGAAGGAATAAAACCCTGTACCCATAACTACAAGGGGTTTATATTATAGCACTTGAAGTGTCAAAACTTCGAATGTTAAAACATTGAACCCAAAACCATGAAAGCTGAAAAACCCGAAGACAGAACAGCAAATTTTTTCCCTGGGGAAAAAAAATTGCTGTTCCAGTACAAAACACACAAACACTACAAACTATTTTTAATGTGGGGGGCTTCACCCCCACACCCCCAATGTGGGGGGCTGTGCCCCCACACATCCTATTAAATATGCCAACTCCGAGATCGCATCACAGTGGAGGAAATAGCGAAGCCGTGGAAATGGCACACCAAATTCTTTCCCTGGGAAAGAATTAGATGTTCCGCGGCTTCAGTATTGTCAGTCTTCGAGGTTTTAGGTTCGATGTTATAACATTCATAGTTTTGACACTTCGGTCTTATAATATAGACCCACTACAAGTAGCAGCTCACTAAGAGTTTAGAGCCTTAATACTCTGCTTTGACTGCCAGACCTTTACTTGTGTCATCATTTTCTGCTGACTCACAGAGGGTTAAAAATTACTAATGTTTATAGCTAGTCAGTAATGCCCATTATTAAAGTTTTTTTGCTATTCAAGTGTTCTGAAAATGTATGTTGACGCAAAACCTATTGCTATGTTAACTTTCTAAGTGATTTGGAGCTAGTTTGCCTCTTATTTGTGTCTGATTTTGCAGAAAATCACTGATGTTGCCTCATGTTTATGCCCTGTCCCTTGTTAACTTATTTTTCTGGAAAATTACTGAGAACTATTGTCAGTTAAAAATGCCAGTCTCTATAGTTTAATAGTTTCTATTGTTCAGAGAATGCATGTCCATGCAACATCTGTTCTGTTAACATTTTTGGTGATTTGGAGTTGTCGGGCACTTATGAAAACAAACTGTTTTCTGTAGCCAAAGGTACAGGTTAGGAATCTTTTCACCTCTATTCACCTACTTTGTTACTTTGAGCAAGACACTAATCAGATAGTGCTCCTGTGCCCCCCCTGATAAATAACACATTGCTTTTTTGGTTTAACTGATTAGCTAATACCTAACATGGTATTTAAAATTACCCCTGTTTATTTCCCATTAGTTTTGGCTTTGTCCAGAATTCTTCAGAAAACAAAAGGAATTAAGAGGCATTATGGTCTGTTCATTGTAAATTATGGCTTCTGGTAAATAGTTATACTTTGCAGTTACTAAAAATGCCAGGTATATGAGTTTCAGATTTTGTATCTTTCATAAAATGTTCAGTAATGCAAAGCTTGTTATTCTATCAACTTTCTAAGTATGTAAGAAAAATATTTAAAAGCTGTTCCTGATTTTGTTCCTTGTTTCAGATTATTGAGTTGCACTATATGGTTCTGAAAGCAGCAAAATGAGATACATTTCTGGGCCATTATTTATGAATTTGTTCATTCCCTTGATCCCAACAAATATTTGAGGTGAGCAGTCATACAACTGGCTGTAAATGATGTGTGTGTGTGTGTGTGTGTGTGTGTGTGTGTGTGTGTGTGTGTGTGTGTGTGTGTGTGTTTGTATTTGTGCTCATGCATGCAAGCATTTGGGTCAAAGTATTAGCAATGTGCAGGTGGAATGAAGTAACAGTAAATAAGATGGGGAGAGAGGCAAACGTTGTTTGTTAATAAGAGTTTGAAACTAGAGATGCTAAGTGAGAATATGAGAATAATTTGCATATTTGTTTGTGTATGTATGGGGTGGTCCTGGACTTTTTCAACTTCAACAACTTTTCAACAGTCTCTAATATGTGAAGAGCTGAGTGTGTGGTAGAATACAATATATTGCAACTGCTGTGTAATTTTTTTGTCTTATTAAGTGTAAAAGGAAAATGTACCAAATGACCATTCTGGCAAGCAAAAAGAGACTAGGGATATCAAAGAATGTTTTATAAGTATAAAGTCCACAGTTTAGCCATGATGCGAGCTTTCTTCCAGGTTATTAATAAATGTGTCACAAATTACTAATAAACTAGTGTAGTATTCTGCATTTTGAAGATGGAAGGCTTATTCTCCTAGGTTGTGCTATGAATTTATTTTATTTTATTTATTTGACATTTATTGACCGGGAAAGTCCGACTGACCCAGAGCCCTTTTTCAGTGAAGGTCCAGGGAGAAAAGCTCCACATGAGTACAAAGTGCATTTGACAAAGGGAAAATACATAATTTCATGCAGAGTTTTCATGACATTTTCCAAAATACATTGTATATAGAGTATATAATTTATTTATTTGTTTGTTTGTTTTTAGGATAGTTTGTTGCAAAAGGAACTCAGGAGGAGAGTGGTGGTCAAAGAGGTTGAGTGAGGGGGAGTTAAGGGAGAGTAAGTGAGAGCAGTAGATGGCAGTAGGAAGAGGAAGATGAAAGTGTAAGAAGAGTAACATTTAGGAATGGAAGAGAGAGGGGCTGTGATGGGTTAGGAGTCATCAAGGTTAGTGTTATCTGTTCAGTAAGCTAGTGACATTCAAGGAAGGTTTTTACAATGGCAAGTCCAGGAGTTCTGGAGGTGATCTTGGAGAGCTTTTTTTTAATGCTTTGGATGAATGCAGAATACTAATGCTATGGACGAATGCAGAATACTAATGCTTTGGATGAATGCAGAATACTAATGCTATGGATGAATGCAGAATACTAATGCTATGGATGAATGCATAATACTAATGCTATGGATAAATGCAGAATACTAATGCTTTGGATGAATGCAGAATACTAATGCTTTGGATGAATGCAGAATACTAATGCTATGGATGAATGCAGAATACTAATGCTTTGGATTAATGCAGAATACTAATGCTATGGATGAATGCAGAATGCTAATGCTTTTGATGAATGCAGAATACTAATGCTTTGAATGAATGCAGAATACTAATGCTATGCATGAATGCAGAATACTAATGCTATGCATGAATGCAGACTACTAATGCTTTGGATGAATGCAGAATACTAATGCTATGGATAAATGCAGAATACTAATGCTTTGGATGAATGCAGAATACTAATGCTATGGATGAATGCAGAATACTAATGCTATGGATGAATGCAGAATACTAATGCTTTGGATGAATGCAGAATAATAATGCTATGGATGAATGCAGAATACTAATGCTTTGGATGAATGCAGAATATTAATGCTTTGGATGAATGCAGAATACTAATGCTATGGATGAAAGCAGAATACTAATGCTTTGGATGAATGCAGAATGCTAATGCTTTGGATGAAAGCAGAATACTAATGCTATGGATGAATGCAGAATACTAATGCTTTGGATGAATGCAGAATACTAATGCTATGGATGAATGCAGAATGCTAATGCTTTTGATGAATGCAGAATACTAATGCTTTGAATGAATGCAGAATACTAATGCTATGCATGAATGCAGAATACTAATGCTATGCATGAATGCAGACTACTAATGCTTTGGATGAATGCAGAATACTAATGCTATGGATAAATGCAGAATACTAATGCTTTGGATGAATGCAGAATACTAATGCTATGGATGAATGCAGAATACTAATGCTATGGATGAATGCAGAATACTAATGCTTTGGATGAATGCAGAATACTAATGCTATGGATGAATGCAGAATACTAATGCTTTGGACGAATGCAGAATATTAATGCTTTGGATGAATGCAGAATACTAATGCTATGGATGAAAGCAGAATACTAATGCTTTGGATGAATGCAGAATACTAATGCTATGGATGAATGTAGAATACTAATGCTTTGGATGAATGCATAATACTAATGCTATGGATGAATGCAGAATACTAATGCTTTGGATGAATGCAGAATACTACACTAGTTTGCACAATGTGGAATAAATGAGTAAAATGTGACACATTTATTAACAACCAGGAAAGAGGTTCACATCACGGTTAAACTGTGGTGCTGCAGGTCTTGTCTTACCTGGATTGCTTGATTTCTTGATGTTGACTGGAGATGATTATGAGATGATTATTTAATGTTTTTGCTTGTTGGCGGTATGGGTGTTATGGTAATGGTAAACCATACCAAACAGAAAATTAAGAAGCCCCAGCTTAAGAATTTAAGGATATATCATTTTAATTATTTCAGTCATTAAAACTGCAATTTCTTTAAGTCTTCTACTAGGACTTGTTCATTGACAGTTATAATAATATTCAAAAAAAATTACTGCATCTTTAAAATCCCTCACATTCAAAAAAGTATTCAAATCCTGGAATGTGTTATTGTGGCCAGACATTCCCTTTTAAGTGCTACTCTCTTTATTTTTGCAGAATATTCCATTTTTGCTTCAGATGTTTGCCCTCTCCATACCTCGCAACCTGCAGACATTGAAAATAAGAACAAAGGCCCCTGAAAAGTAGGAACATCTGTGTGTATATCATATCATCAACAGCTTAGGTTGTCAAATCCTAAAACATCGACACCTAAGCATCGAAATCTTACAATAGCAAACGGCCACATAATCAAATTCTTTCCTCAGGAAAGAAGTCACATGGCCGTCTGTAACAAAATAAACAAACACACCCAAACATAGTGGAGGCCTTTGCCCCCCACACCCCCCTAACTAAATATACCAACTCCGAGATCGCTCTACATTGGGGAAAGGGCAAATCCCCAATAACGGCCACACAAATTCTTTCCTGAGGAAAGAATTTGATTATATGGCCGTTCGCTATTGTGAGCTTCCGATGCTTAGGTATCAATGTTTAAGCATTTGACAACCTAAGCTATCAATAATTCAATATAGACCCAGAACATCCAGCTAAAAATACGGATGTCTAGTTAGCATAAAATTTGAATAAGAAATAGCACATAAATCTTCCCATTTCCAGTAGGACTCTGGGATACTGCTCAGAAACATATGTTTAAACAACAGAGAGTAACAAAATGATAGAAAAGTATAAACATTATCAGAGACCTTGTAAAATCTGTAGACTTTAATGAACACTATTGCAAAATTCTACCACACAAGGTCATTTAATTTTGCTTCAGAAAAAGAGCGCTGTAAGATCTGTGTCTTTTTTCTTTAAATTATTTTTGTTACTAGCATTTTGCTCATGTAGTGTAACTTTCTGTGTACTGGACAGCTTCAAAAATCACATTTGATAAGGAGGATTCATAAAACTGTATGAAGGGATAAATAAAGCTTGAAAATAGGGACATCCTGTGTGGTAAATCAGGCCTGAAAATAGCACCGTTCCTCTAAAATAGGGACAGCTGAGAGATGTTGTCCTGTCCCTCATAACATTTTTGATTTTGTGGTAAATCAGTAATGATTATAGTAAGTCAGTAATGACAGTCATTAGAGTTTTATACTTATTGTTCAAAAATGCATATTGATACCAAACTAGTTGTTGTATTAACTTTTTAGATGAATTACAGTAATATTTAAAATTGTTCCTGATTTTAGTCACCCATTATTTTTAGTTTTGTCCAGAATTCTTGACCAAATATGTTGAGAGGTATAGTGCTACCATAAGCATTCAACTATAAATTATTTTTATTGGTGTTATTTCAGCAAACCAGAAATAGAGTATTGGGTGATTTGTGTTGTTGCATTTGCTTGGCACAGTTTTGCTCTTTTACCAATGCTGTTTTCCTTGGAGGGGGTTGGAAAACTAATGCAAGCAGTCTCAGCAGAGCAATAGGTAGCACATTTGCCTTTGATACAGAAGGCTCTGGGTTCTGTTCTCATACCAGGTACTAGGATTAATTTTCCAATACTGGTACTAAAGTGCAGCTTTTGGGGGGGGGGGTTGCATTCCTGGCTGTGCCATCCTTTGGATGAAATGTTAAATTGAGGACCCATTGTGTCAGGTATCTTGCACAGCTTCTAGAACCCATTTCATTTTCACTTTTTTACTTGAATTACTCTTGATTCGTGTTCTTAAATCAGCTCTTACATCTTTAACAGTAGTTGTACATGTTCAACAAAATAAACTTGCTGAACTGCATATTTTAAGGCTTCCTATTTCTAATCATATTGCTGACAGACCCTCTTCCATATTCCTTCTGAGGTGTCACAATTATCACTGTAATCCAGGATCTGGTAACTGACCCCTCTTTCTCCTACAATTTTTTAACAGATATTTAAACTACTTTGCTGTTCATCAGTGTCTGCAGTGGGAAGATGTTTGTTTTATCTTGATTGTCGACAAAATGTGCTGTATTTGTTTAATAATATTTCCTTACAATGCAGCACAGGACAAAGCAAGTCTGACTTTCTGTTCCTGAATTTGGGTTACATTTTTTTTTCTCTTTCCACTGAGGCACAGATGTCTTTGTGCATGATATTTTCCCAACTCTGTTGTATTGGTCAGTGAACCCTTGACCTACCACATTGTAGAATAGCAATTCTTCATCCAAACCATAATCCTTGGGCATGACAAATTAGCAGCTTTTCTGGGTTGTGAAACATTGCCAGGATTTGTAAGGTTATGATATTCACTGTCTTCTCATAGAGAAATGGTCTTTAATTTTCAAGAGGGGATAATGGGAGAGTTGTTGCCAAGTATCATGCATTCTGTACTTTACTGATATGTTTTTTTCCACATGTCCTGTGTGGCCCACTAGCTAGCTACTGTGCCCTATTGTGCCCAACAAGAAAGGAACATGGAACTACCACTACTCTCCCAAAAGAGCTGTGACAGAGTCTGCCAGACTGGTTGCTCTCCCATCTCTCTGTGTTGTTGTGACTATTTGCTAATAATAGTGGAGCAAACATTTCTCAGTATTTCCCTAATCTCTTTCTACTCTTCTGACTCTTCCTATTAAAACACTAACTCCTTTTTTTCCCCATCACTGCTAATATACTACATTGTACATATGAATTTACTTCTTTTCATAATAGAGTCATTTAGAACTTATTTACATGTACTTCTTATGTAACAACTCTTGTATAACTTGATGCGTGTCACTTGATGTAAGAATATCTCATACACTAGCTTATATACAACAAATACCGAATCCATTCTATATCCGCATGTCTCATCTGAAAATGGGCTTTTATCCAGCAGGACAACCCCACTAACAAAATATGAATAACTTAATTAATTAAAATACATTAAATAAATAATTTGTGTATGTTAACACAAAAGTTAACTTCCAGATTCGAATAAATACAAATAGACAGGTATATAACATTAAAACAAAATTAAGTACTATAAATTAAGAAGCACCAGACCTGTTATGCTGAAAAGGAGCTAGACAGTGACAAATGTGATAACATTCCTGAATGTGATATATTGGCATATCAGAAATGGAAGGATAATTTGAAGTCTTCCAGGTAATAAAGAAAAAAAAAGTACCAAGTCAGGGAAAGCACCTATGCTAGACAGCTAATCAATAAGTTAGTAAAAGTGAGTTATTCTAATCTTGTGACCTGCAATGAGGTCCAAGGTGTATTTTAAAATATTTAATAACACTCATGCTCACACCATGTAAATACTGTCTGCTATTAAGTAATTATTAACCCACTCCCTTATAAATTTAGAAGCCAATATCTGTACAAAGATTTGGCCAGTAAAATAACACCTCCCTTGACACATATGTACTTAATGCACAGACAAATTTCACTAAGGGTAGATCATTCATAGACAGCATGAGGAATCAGATATAGGTACCATGCATAGGCATCAGTGTTCTAATATATATGATACCAGTGTAGTAGATGCTGAACTATGACACAGCCACTTTCTTCAGTGATTGTGAGAAGGCTTACAACTGAGAACAGTGTTTTATTTATAGGCAGACAAGCACTGTGTGCATCAAGCGATTTAATAATTGTGATCAGAACTCTACTACTGCATGAAAGTAACTAGGCATGCTGTCCCAGAGACCATTGATGAGCCTTGTGCAATATTTGCAATTATACAATGACTCCCCATTAATATTCCAAAACATGCATGGTGATTGGCCAGCGTGCCCATTGTAAATCCCACAATATACCAACGGAAAAAGGTCTGGTCACCAGGAATTTTTTCCGTTGGTATAAAGTGTTCAAAACCTTTTTTTTAATAAATAAAAAAAAAAAAAAAAAAAAAAAACGGAGCAATGGAGACTTTCTTTTCTCCGTTGCTTCCATTTCAAAGCATTGATGTACTGGGTATACATGGGAATGCAAGTCCCATACACATGCGCAGTACATCAACACAAGGAAGCAGTATACCACCACTGGCGGAAGAACAGTAATGCACCATTATACAAAGACATTATTTAAGAAAAGTAAGTATTTTTTTTTTCCTTAAATAATGTCATTGTATAATAGCAATAACCGACTCCGTGGTTGTGGTATGTTGAAATTTACCCACAGTTGGCTTTATTTAATCACTTGGGCTTTGCCATTGTGATTGAACCACGCCAACCATGGGTAAATCTTCAATATACCACACCATGTCACCGGTTATTGCTTAATTACTCCATAGTGGTGTCTGGTTAAGTGACTTCCTCAAAGTCACACAGTAGGCAGATTAAGGCTGACACAATCAAATCCTGGACTACAGGAAACAATTCTTTAATAGTTCATAGCCTTAATCCACTGTGCAAACTGCCAGATAGTAATTGTTCCACTGAGGATTGAACCTGATCTGCACGTTGGGTACATGTGATAATCACTATACCACAAGATGCATACTTGCGTGATAAAGCTGTATGCATTGCAGATGGCAACTTAAACACTATGAATAGATCTGCACTGGCAAGGCAATGTCTGTTCTCTTTAGGGCTGCCATGGCTACAGTGAATGAACACAGACTAATGGTCTTGCCAGGAGTTTTATATATTTTTATGTATTCACCTTATTATCCTCTGTATTATTATCAAAAATACCAAAACTCTACCTTCAGTTTTCAGGGATAGGTCAGGAATGTGAAAAAGCTATGGGAAGAGCATGTTTACCCTGATATTTTAGAGGTTCTGTTGTATTAAATATCAAAACCTCTATGCTTTCATTATGGGAATGTGAGACTAAATAAACCTTTGCCATGAATCAGAAAATATTAAAGTAAAATCACTGAAAATATAAATAATTGAATGGTCAGAAGATCAAACATTAAAATCTTAAATGACCATGCCTCCTGTGCACTTTATCATAATTCTTAGGTACAGACACTTCAAATACTGAAAGGTAGGGTAACAAACAATTATTGAAAAAAACTAAGAACCACACTCTAAGCTCACTATAAGTACATATTTCTACAATGAAATAAAGTACTTGAAATGTAACTAACTAAAAATACATCTTATTGGGTCACCGAGCATTTTGGAAAATCAGCACAGAAGTACTAGAGCAACAATATAACTGTTTAGAAGACACCAAGCACACTACTATTGTTTTGCAAGGTACAAAGCCCTCCATATCTTGTGGCATATATATATATATATATATATATATATATATATATATATATATATATATATATATATATATATATATAGCTATATAAATATGGCCCATGGGTCTACTTCACTTGACCTAAAATTCATTTTACTGACACCCATTTGACCGACACCCAAATGACCTAAATTTCATTTGACTGACAACTCATTTGACTGACTCCCATTTTACTGACATTTAACACATAGACTTGTTGTGGGTTTTCCTTCACCTGTGACTTTCTTGTGATAAAAAGAATTACTGTAACTTACAGTGCTGACTGTTGGAATTCTGATAGTCATGTAGAAAGTAGTGTTTCTAAATGTGGGCTTGTCTTGTTACATTTTATGGGAAGTATCTAAAGTAATTTGGTGAATGTTTTGTGCATTCACAGCAGTAGTGGCAGTGTGTAGAGTACTGTAAGGCAAGTTAAGGAGTTAGTATATATAATTAGGTGGGGTGTGTGGGGCATATCCCCCACCTAATTTTGTTGTTCATTGTCCTGTTTCTGTTAAGAGGGTAAGTAAGCAGGTTTTAGGTTCTGTAAATGCTAGGTATTGGTGTTCTAAGTGTGCTTGTCTATGGTTTAAGGTTTAGTATTTTGAAATTCAGCATTGTAAGCTGTTGGTGAAATGGGATCCAGTCAAATGAGTTGTCAGTCAAATGAAATTTAGGTCAACTGGATGTCAGTCAAATGAGTTTTAGGTCAAGTGAAGTAGATCCATATACATATATATATATATATATGTATATATATATATATATATATATATATATATATATATATATATATATGTATATATATATATATATGGATTCACTTTAGATGACTGAGTTTCTGAAATCTCTAAACTCATATGATCAAGACCATATGTTCGAGTTTTCAGAAACTCAAACATAAGAAGTGAAAATAAAAAAAAAACACATTTAAAAATGTTTTTGCAGGGGAGCAAGCCCCCCTGCAACCCCCATGTGAGGGGCTGTGCCCCCCACACCCCCCTACTTAAATATACTAACTCTGAGATCATGCTACAGTGGGGAAAAGAGAAATCTCCCATTCTGCACTTCTGCAGACACTGCGGACTGAGAGATTTCCCCGTTCCCCACTTTAGCACAATCTCGGACTTCATATATTTAAGTAGCAGGGTTGCAGAGGGCTTGCCCCCTACTGTTCACATTTTTGGTCATATTCTTGGTCTGTTCTTCATAAAATTTTGGTTGTCTGACAAATCACTGTAAAGTGATGTCACTAAGTAATACAAACATTTGAGTTTCAGACTTCATATTCTTCAGAAAATGCATACTAACACAAATCCTGTAATTCTAACACGTTTCTAACTTTAGAACAGAGATATTTAAAATATGTCACTGTTTCTGGGCCTTTGGCCCCCATCATTTTAAATTTTGTCTAGATTTTTTGAGCTAAGAATTAGACAAGTATGGCTGTGTACTGCTCATGCTCAGCAGCAGGCTAATAACATGCACACATTCAGCCTTTAACCACTTCTAGCAAATGTATCCCATGTGAAGCTGCTAAACCCCAACTAAGACAGCTTATTTCTATATCCTCTTTTATCTCTTCTGATTACTCCATTTGCTCAGCCTATCTCCTACCTACTAATCAGTTTTCCCTTTCAATCTATCTTCTACCTATTAACCCATTTTGTTGTACTGTACGACTCCCATCTTTCTCATCTTTTTCTTAACTCAAATCTGAGAATATAATATCAAAAATAAAAAGTTCACTGCCAACCAACTGAATAAACGCTCCGTTACTAAAGATAATGAAGTATATAACATAGTAAAACATATAAAGGAACGGAACGAAACAGGTAATCTTCTCTGATTAAAACAATAGATATTTATTGATGGATGATAAGCGCTTTTGCTTAAAAGCTTCTTCAGATCAGTATAACCTCCATATTAAAGCTCAACAGTTTATATACACATTTAAAAATATCCAAGCCAATCAGAAAAGTGAACCAATTTATACATTTAAAGGTACATTATGTTGTTCGCATACTAAATACATACTCAGATTCATTTACACAACAACATCTAACGCTGTAAAACATGTATGACTTAGAATAAAAATTTTTTTTTATACTCTAAAAACTGCATACTATTATTTCATCCGTATGCTCTAAGAATACATTTCGTATCATACATAAATAAATGTGATAAAATATTAAAAAATAATAATAAAACATAGTCCTTGTATATTTAGCCGTATGCCAGACATGGTGCTCATTTTATGTTGGCAAAACGAATAGGTTGTTCAAGGATCGAATACATGAACATATTTATCACATTAGAAAAAATTTAGAGCATAATGCCTTAGCCAAACACATTATGCATTGTGGTGATACACACCGCTTTACATTTAGAGCTTTAGAAGTTATCCCCCATAATATATATGAGGGAGACATTAGAAATCATACGGAGTATAGGGAGAATAACTAGATTATTATATTGAGAGCGGACAGAGGCAAGTGCCTAAATGAAAGGGCATCTATCAAGCCCTTATTGAAAAAACGTAGGAATATTAAATAAAATGTATGTATTTATATTTTTTGATTAGTTATTTGTTTATGAGTAGAATCTGAGTCTTTAGATTAGCACTACATTTAGTCTTTAGGACTATGTTTTATTATTATTTTTTGAGATTTTATCACATTTATTTATGTATAATACGAAATGTATCCTTAGAGCATATGGATGAACTAATAGTATGCAGTTTTTAGAGTATAAAAATTTTTATATTCTAAGTCATACATGTTTTACAGCGTTAGATGTTGTTGTGTAAATGAATCTGAGTATGTATTTAGTATGCAAACAACATAACGTACCTTTAAATGTATTAATTAGTTCACTTTTTTGATTGGCTTGGATATTTTTAAATGTGTATATAAACTGTTGAGCTTTAATATGGAGGTTATACTGATCTGAAGAAGCTTTAAAGCGAAAGCGCTTATCATCCATCAATAAATATCTATTTTTGTTTTAATCAGAGAAGATTACCTGTTTCGCTCTGTTCCTTTATATATTTTACTGAGAATATAATAGTTTGCTGATATTTTGTTGATAAAATATCCTAGTCTATGTAAATAACTACAGATTGCACTGAAATTGCAAATTGTGTTATTTCATGCTATGTTGTTCTCCATTTGTAAATATATCTTGTATTTCACTATTATCTTGGAAGTGTTAACCTATTTGTAATTTTTTTACAATATGTCATGTCCCAACTTCTTCATATTCCATAATCTACTCACTTCCCTGTCTTGCCATTATGGAATTATGGATGTTGACACAGAAAAGAGGCAGCAAGTCTCAACAGTTGGACATCAGCTGCTATTCTAAGGTTACAGGTACCCTAGCTAAGCAAGTTACTGGGTGATATCATTTTAAAGTTATCCATATTGTACTTATATAGTTATAAAATGCTTTGTGCAGAAGACATCCTTGTGGTGCACAAATGCCTATCTTGATATTTCCCCCTAATGAGACTAAATAATGTGTTTTCAGTGTGGAATGGTTAGTACAGGAAAGGAATCCACACCTTTGGAGATTTGCAGTAGAGGACTGGTCAATCTATTAAATGTTATGAATCTTGTGGAATTCTACAGGATAAGAATGACCTAGTTAAACATGACTTTTGGAGGTGCATACAGCTGCGATATCCAATTATTGCTGGGGGTGGGTTGAATAAATTCTAATCCTTAATTATACAGATTCTACATCACACATCACTCCAAATGTCATATTAAAGGGGTTGTACAGTGGTACATCATTTAGCATTGCTGTCACACACCCTTTTGCCCCTTCAGTTTGATTCTCAGCAAGGGTGTTTTCTGAGTAGAATCTACATATCCTCCTTACATCTGTAAAGGTTTTGCCAGGTGTTTTGGTTTCATCCTACTTCATAAATATACACAGTTAAGTAAACTGACTGGTTTACATCTAGAAATAGTTTCCACCTTATGTCTACTTTCTACTAGGATAGGATTTGGCTTTCCTCAACTCTGAATATGACAAAGCAGATACCAGAGATTGAAGTAGTGATATGCTAAATATAGTAATGTGAATAACATTCTTCAAACGGTATAAGTCATTGTTGCAAGTTAGCCCCTATAATTGCAATATAAGCTTAACAGCTACTTGTTACATTAGGTGACATATTTAATTGGGATTCGACATCTCTGTCTTTAAGACACGACATTACAATGCCCAACCTAAACAGGAAATTTAATATGTACTGGCAAGGTTTAGAGGGTGGAATTTAGTAGCCCATAGAGTTTCTTTAGTGAGGAAAAAAAAATTACATCCATCGTTGCAGCAATTCATGATGAAGTAAAACCAGAAAGCCAAAGTGTGGTTCAACTAACCTCAATGACCAGAAAAACAAATTATCCCCCCGCAGCCTGATGTGGGGGATACTGTGGACACTATCACCACACTCCTGACATATTTAGTAACAACATTTTGAAGAAAGTATGGTATAAAAAATTAGGGAAAAGAATGACACTCATTTTGTCTACAAAATCAAGTGTTTTCCTCTCCCTGAATACTGGCAGACTTCAGCATTAGCATAATCAACTTTTTGGTTTCTTCTACTTTATTGTGCATCACATGATTTCATTCAATCTAGAGTTCATATCTCAGACTTTTTCATACTGTAATGTGAGAGCTGTTTGGAGTACTGTTCACGGTGACAGTCAGTACACAGACTCCAAACTTTGGTTCATTGCACAAGTTGGCAGGACATCTGGTTATGAATATATGAATGTTTTTGAGCTGGAGGCTACTTATAGGACAGGCACATTGTGGGGCATGCACATGAATGGAGACTGTGTGGGCATTGTATCATTTCAGATTGTGTATATCATATAAGCTTTAGCAAGTGTTTGTTGACAAACAGCAACTAAGAATATTTTGATCAGGTTTAGAGGTGCAGCTATTCATAAATATAAAATGGGCCTTGGTTTAGAAACTACACAAATTAAATGGCTTGCAAACTATATAATTTCTTGGGTTCCTAGACAGATCATACCTTGCTAAACTCCCTTCCCAGACAGCATCAAAGCTTGCTTGCAAAATTTAAGTCCATAGTGGAAATCCTTCTGCAGCTACCAGACTCTATAAATGCTGTACTATGTTCTATGCACAATATGTTTATAGAACAATATATAGCATTATAAAAAAGCAGTCACTACTCAGTTCTGTTTTTATTTTATTATCACGTACTATAGTGCATTTTTTATAAGGACTATAAATCAGACAAGAGAACATGCTTGGAAAATTTAGACTTTCATCTTATGAAAGCGTTGACACTGATTCTTTTCAATAAATCATTTTCAATGTTTTTAAATATTTGCAATGTTTAAGGAAATTTTTAGATATTTTTGTTAATCTAGTCACTGTTCTTTCTTTTTTGTCCAGGGTCTTCTGAACTTTGCCAGGCAGATATTGCCATTTTACATGATGGTGCTTTCTTATAATGCTACCCGCATAGTCTGATGGGTCCTCCCTTTCTCCAGGGAAGCATAACTTAAACTCCACTCTACTGCAATGGCAATGGGGAGTATGTAAAAATTCCTTTATACTTTACTTCACTTTCCTGGCTGGGTAGGGAGTTGCGTTTCTAATGATGGACAAATAGGGTGTACTACTTTCAGATGTTTTCCCTTTTTATGTATCAAAGAGAGGAATGTTAATATCTTGCCCCCTGCTCTTTTCTTAAGGGGGGTATTTGCCCCATAACATTTCACTTTCCTCAGAAAATAAAACAGCAGGTCCTCAGTCACTCTGTCCTCCTTCCACCCCTTCTTCTGTCTAAATATCCAACATCCAGCATTTTTAATTCACACGGGCAAACCTCGGCAAAGGTGGCCACCCTGACTCCATGTGTGGGATGCCCGCTGAACACTCCAAGACTGTAACTGCAATCCTTGGAACTGAGGAAATACAAATGAGAAGAAGAAATATATACAAGCACTGATATTGAGCTATATTAGATTATTCCTACCAGTCTGAGGTACAGACGTACCAGGGTTACTACATATAATTAGCAGGATTTGGGGGAATGCAACCTTCCTATGTAAAGGAGTGCAGGGGTGGAGTCAAAGCCCTCCTGCAAAAAAATTTAAAAACTATAACACCGAGTTTCAGAATTTGCTGTTATTCTGTCTGAAGTGCAGTTTATTTTTCAAAGTATTTGAACTTAAATTATTCTGTCTCGTAGTTTTGACAAGGAGCCGAATGCCTTTCAACTCACTCTAGCAATCTTGAGTTTTGATATGAGACTTATTAAACATATACTGTACCAAATTCTTAACTTAATTCTAATTTCAAGACAATAGCCACAAGCTATTTTTTCAGAAAATGACAACATTTTTGGATTTCCAAATTAAGATGCAGTAAGCCTGCTCAAAATGTGATAACCAACTTACACTCTTATTCATTCTTCATACTGTAAAATAAACCTATTAAAGTATATCTTGCTATTTCACTGACTGACCAAGACATTAACAACTTTTCAAAATCAGAAACTTCCTGTAAGAAAAGGAATCGGCATATTTTAGATCTCCACTACTTTTTATTTTTCTAATTAGGATCTAAAATGTTTGAATATGGCTAAAGTAAGATGAAGCTTCTAAAGGCATGTTTCAAATGGTGTCTAGTAACAAAATGGGACTTTTTTGGAAGGCAGAAATAGAAGTGGTGTGTGTGTGCGTGTGTGTGCGTGTGTGCGTGTGTGTGTGTGTGTGTGTGTGTGTGTGTGTGTGTGTGTGTGTGTGTGTGTGTGTGTGTGTGTGTGTGTGTGTGTGTGTGTGTGTGTGTGTGTCTGTGTTTGTGTATGCACACACGTGTGTGCATTCATGCTGTGGGAATTGTAGAGTAGAAACTAATTTTATTAAATACATTTCTCCTTGCTGAGTTAAACTTTCATAACCTCAAGTGCCTTTAAACATTATTATACATTTTATCAGAAAAGGAATGCACCATCCTTCTTCTGTATCATAGGAGAGAGGAAATAATTTAATGTTTTTAATTTGATGTCTCCCTCACAGGTGAAGATATTTCGGCTAGCACTGGAGTAATCAGTCATCGTGTTTTGACAAGGATGTTGTTGCTAAGTCTGCTCTGTTTCTAATAGTGACTGGCATGTTGGAGAATTGCTGTGGGTAATAATAAGACATGCTCCACTGTTGTCTTGTCATGGTACTTGGCACATTCATTTTTCACTGTCCAGCTCCTACTGGGTCTTTCAAAGCATGAACTGCATGCAAGCATGCGTCACGAATGCCACCACAAATGTCACCAGTGATCCTGCTTTGTTAGACAAATCCTCACTTCTTCTTTGGCTTCCCATATGTTCATTTCTCTGCTGCACAGCATGAATTTAAGTCAGTCATTTTCTGCGAAGCCATTTCTGAAAGAGGCATGTATATATATGTATATATATATATATATATATATATATATATATATATATATATATATATGTTTTTAATAAACTACATCTGGTATTGTTATTCTTTCTAAAAATGTGAATGGTGCTGTTACCTTTCCATCTGTTATGGGAATTATGGCATATTTCCTGAACATTTAAGAGTGGATGGATTCAGAGACAAACAAATGTGGTGTGCACAATAGTTTTTCATACTCTGATTATTTTATGTTCCTAAAGAGTTTTGCAAATATAATTCAGACAGGGCAGAACATTCAGTCTTCATACATGATGCCAAATTGCCTGTTTATTAAAATGTAATTTCCAGCTAGGCAGTTACAATATTTTTATACTCTCCTTCTTGATCTCCCTTGTTAAATTACACCATTAAAATGTGGTTAATGATGTTTACTGGGACACAAAAAATAATAAACAGACATACATGCACAGGCAGACACACATGTATATGAAATTCATTGAACCGTTTGCCTTCATCACTGCTGCCTGCAGGAAGGAGAAGGGTCATAGTGTTACAAGGACAAGAGAAAATCGATATACTGTCAGAATGGCAGACACTAACAATATTCCTACTTTTTCTTAATCAAAAACTCAGGCAAGACCTTCTGAGTACACATTATATTAGAGAGCATACTCAGGAACCCAAGTCACATAAATGTAAACATTTGACTTTGCCTGAGCACTGCATTTTAATTAAACATGAATCCTATTTTTAGCATGTACTGAAAACGTTCAAAACAATAAACACAGGTATTGGCATCTGTCTAACACTAAGGCTATGAGGGTTATGAATCCTCCCTTAGTGATTGACCCCATGGGAGCATGCATCTTCAAACGTGATGCTTCCTTCAGTACAGGATGAAAGCAGAAACTAGGAAAGACAAGCTGTATTCAGAGCCCCACTAGCTAATGATGTCATGTGACAATGACAAAAGAAGTAATTGTGAACACCACTGCTAATGGCTCATAACCTTATAAAACTTATAATCTTTTAAAAATAAAACTATAGCTATATGTATTTGTAAAATATGCAGAAGTCAATCATTATTATGTTGATATGCATTATGTGTGAAATCCGCTCTGTCACATGATCATTCTCAGCTAACCAGAACTCTTCTTTTTATTTTATGTGTAGCGTTCTGTAAGCATTTCAAAGTCTTTAAGATATAATGTATCTCAGACATCCAGATGGTAATTCAGGAGGCTTTGTAAAAAGAAATGAATAAGTTGCATCCTACAGACCTGAATTTAATCCCTGCTACCAACATTTGCAAACTTTACTAAACATGTCTCCCAGCCTTGCCCAGATTTCTTGCACTAAGCGGTTAAAAGGTGTTGACCAGATTTGGTCCCACAGAAACTTCCTGCCAGTCCGTGAAAGACTAGGGCCCACTGTCTGAGAGAGGTCCTCTGGTGGCTGGGGGGAGAGGGGTGCTCGCCGAAAGACTTATCTTTTAACTAAAAAAATAATTTTTTTTTTTAAGGTCGTTCTTTAAGACAAACACCCTTTGCATCCGGTTTCACAAACATGACAGGTGTGTGTGATCTGTTTTCTTCTGCATTTGTGTGACCTGCTGTTTATCTCTTCATCTTCCATGCGAGCAGAATTTGAATGCCAGAAGACGATTGAAATGCAGACAAGTGAGATGTAGGTGTGTGTGTGTGTGTGTGTGTGTGTGTGTGTGTGTGTGTGTGTGTGTGTGTGTGTGTGTGTGTGTGTGTGTGTGTGTGTGCGTGTGTGCGTGTGTGTGTGTGTGCGTGTGTGTGTGTGTGTGTGTGTGTGTGTGTGTGTGTGTGAGAGGAAGGTAGGTGTGTCTGTGTTTAAGAGGGAGAGAGGGAGGGAGGGAAGTTTGTGTATTTGTGCGTGTAAAAGGTAGGTAGGTAGGTGTGTGTGTGTGTGTGTGTGTGTGTGTGTGTGTGTGTGTGTGTGTGTGTGTGTGCGCGTGTGTAAGAGGGAGGGAGGGATGTAGGTGAATACCTCTTAACTGTCCCTGATTTTCAGACACATCCCTGGTTTTGACTGAAATGTTATCTCTGTCCTTCTTAATCCCACCTAAAAGTGGTGACTTTTAAAGAAAAGGTGATGAATTACACTAAAATCATGACAATAATTAGAGTTACAGACTTCTTTTACTTTAGAGAAATGCATATTCACTCTTGTTCTGTTATTTTGTCAATGTCTCAAGTTAATAATACTAATATATGAAAAGTGTCCCTGATTATTTCTGAATTTGTCCCTGATTCTGTTGGGATTTGTCCCTTTTTGGTTGAGATCTATGGGTAGGACTGTTGTGTATTTGTGTGTGTGTGTGTGTGTGTGTGTGTGTGTGTGTGTGTGTGTGTGTGTGTGTGTGTGTGTGTGTGTGTGTGTGTGTAAGAGGTTGGTATGTAGGTAGCATTCTTCTCAACTGCCCAGATTTTTGCAGAATGTCCAGATTTTTGCCCCACATTTTTGGTCTATTTCTCATAAATGGGCTGAAGTTTCAGATTTCATATGCTTTGGCATGCAATGCTCAAAGGTGATTGTTTTAATTGGTTCCTTATAAATAATAGTTCTTATTTCTGCCTTAGCGGTCCCTGAAATAATTTTCCTATTTTCACCAGTCCTAAGTGTAAAAATGTTGAAAACCACTGGTATAGACTACCAAATGTCATGGCATTCCCTAAAACATGGGTAGTGGGGGTTGATTGTTAATGCTCAAGGCTGAACAAATATTAAAAACAAATAAAGGAGCATGATATCAATTTAGTAGTAGTCTAGGTTAGGGGTCACCACAGCGGAACTCCGGTCCGCTAATGATTGGTAGTTGATTTTTACATGCCAAGTTACCAGCCCTGACGCACAACTTTTCAATGAAGGTATGCCCATTCACACATCTCTCCACACAGAAGACGCTCTAGCTGAGAATCGAACCGGGCAGTGTCTTACTGTGAGGTGACAAAGGTACCACAACACCACCACCGTGGGATGATATCAATTTAGTGAAATAAAAAATATGTATCAAAAAACACAAGGCCATTACAAAGAAAGAAAGAAATGGACCTGTGGAATTCAGAATTACTCAGCCTGGGGTTTCTGTAATTATTCCACAAGTACAGACTGTCTGCAGGTGCTGCATTAAACCACTTACTGGCACAGGACCTTTATTCCAGTAATGCAGACTTTATTAAAATATAAGTGGGTGCACGTATGCCTTCAGAAAATGAAAGAAAATATAAAGAGAAGTGAAACATATGTAGAATTAGGTATTTAATTTAAACATGCACATACACACACGCACACATACACACACACACACACACACACACACACACACACACACACACACACACACACACACACACACACACACACACACACACATGCGCGTGTTCACTCGGGCATATGCTCACACTTGTCTTGCAGTCTTGCATTTCAAAATGAATTGTATCTTCAAAGAGATGAAGAGTCAAAAAAAATGTTTTTTTCAAAATCTCTTTATTTGAATTTTCAGATATTAACAGCGATAAATCCAATCAAACACAAAACAAACAGCACATACAAAAAGGAAACACTCAAAAAACTAATAACACAAGAAATATAACTGCTTTTATAAAGAGACATTTAAAAATTCTTGCTAATAACTGGTCCTGTAGTGCAGAGAGATGTGACCCATTCCCCGAGATTTAATTTGAGGAGGATTCAGTGGCATTTTAGTTGGCATACCTATCCCAGGGAGAAGGGCAGGTTTTCAGAATCAGAGTTAGCATTCCTTGGTAAAACCTAAGGTCTCTCTGGGATAGCAGCATATGTGTTATGTATGCACTGTAGCTATTGATGAGTGGGTAAGGCATAACAAAAAGGCTTGTGTTAGCTGTGAGAATATTGGTGTACTTGGAAGACCTGATTCCCCTCTCCATCTGCTCCTCATTCACTTAGCTTCAATTAGCTTGTTCTCCTCCCCTCATGAAGTCATAATTCCCTTAGCTCAACTCCTAGTCCTCAAACTGTTCAGCTACTTCCCGTGGCCTCTACCTTCTCCCCAGCTACTGCAGCCTGTCTCATTTCCTGTGATATCTCACTTAATTTTTCACTCCCACATCCCATTTGATGTTGTGTCATGAACCATGTTGCTATGCCACTTTGTGCTTTTCTTACTTGAGATAAAAGACATACCTTTCCATTTTATGAGCCTGACCCCCTTCTCGTGTAGATTGTATACTAGTATATGGAACATTGCATATGTGCTCTGATGTGTGGAACCCACTTTTGTGCAATATAACAGCACACAACTAAAGTGTGGAAAACCATAGTCTCCACATTACATAGTTTCATAGGTTCATAGGTGTGTACTAGGCTAATGGCCCTGGAGCCTTTACAAGCCTGGCCCATAGAAGTGCCCTGGCATCATGCTGACCAACGTTAGTTCCCAGTGCCTCTATCAAATAGAGGCACTGGAGTGATCCCTGGGGTGAACTTTCTATTTCCCATCCACTCATCAAGATTTCTCTTGAAGAGGGCCAGTGAGGTGCGCTACTTGACATGTATGGGAAGTCTATTCCAGAGCATGGGCAGTTTCTGGGTTATGAACCTGTCCCTCCAGCATGTTCTGTTGATTGTGGTAATGAGGTTGAGATCTCTAGAGCATGTGGTGTGGAGGGATTGGTATTTCTTTAGATGTAGTATTTCTAACAAAGCTGGGTCAGTCATGGCTTTGTAAGTCAAGCAGAAATCACATCTTAGTAGATGATATGAGATAGAGAATAGCTGGAGTTTTTTGAGTCTGTCCATGTAGGACATGTGTTTAAGGCCTAGGATTCTCTTCGCGAGGTACTTTTGAGGCCTTTCCAGCTGTTGGATGTGTCCAGTGAGGTACATGCCAAATGGGGCATTATATTCAATGACAGGCCGAATGAGGGAAGAGTAGAGAGAGATGATGACCTCTTTCTTCTTAGATGCAAAACCCTTGGTAATGAGATGTGCCACATAGAAGGACTTTCCGACCACAGTGGCAATGTGATGGTCAAGAGAGTAGTTGTTGTCAACCTGAGTCCCCAGATCTCTTATAATGCTTTCAGTGTTCAGTGGGCTCCCATCGATGTGGTAATTATTGGGAACTGAGTTTTTCCCAAAGGGGATGATGACGCATTTTTTGGCATTAGGCTTAAGGCCATGGTTTCGACACCAGTCATTGGTCTTAGTGAGGCCTTTCTGTAGGATGCCTACATCACTTGGGGAGTGAATAATGGCTCCCAGCTTGCAGTCGTCTGTGAACTTTGTCAGCCAGAGTCCCTCCTTGTTGGCCTGGACTTCTGAGAAGTAGATGCCAAACAGGAGAGGACCCAGGAACGATCCCTGTGGGACTCCACTTGTGACTGGAAGGCAGTCTGACTTGGAGTCTGCTACATTCACACTGTGGGTTCTATTTGTGAGCCAATTTACAACCCACCTAGTGATATAGGGGTTGATGCCTAATTTGGTGAGTTTATCAGTAATTCCTGAGTGGGGAATGGTATCAAAGGCCTTGGCCAGACTGAGGTAGGCTGTATGAACTGCCTTGCCCTCATCCACAGCTCTGGCGACTGACTCAAAGAAGTCAACCAGGTTGAGCAGGCATGATCTACCTTTCACAAAACCAAATTACATGGGATCTAGAGATTGGAGATTCCCTATATCTTTGTTAATTAGGTCCATGATGATGCACTCCATAGCCTTACATATCAGACTCATCAGGCTAATGGGATGATAATTCCCAGGGTCTGTAGTTGCTCCCCCTTTATGGAGAGGGATGACTGTAGCAGTGCACCATTCAGTAGGGACAAAGCCTGAGGTGAGGCTGTCATTAAACAGGGCACACAGGTTCATAGGTTCATAGGTAAGTACTAGGCTATCTGCCCGTGGGCATCTATAAGCCTAGACAGAATGTGTTGGCTTTCGCTGCCCCCTTAGATTAGTTCCCTGTGCCTCTGTTCAGCAGAGCCATTAGGTCCCTGTGCCTCTGTCTAGCAGAGGCACTGCAGTGATCCCTGGGGTAAATTTTCTGTTTCACATCCACTCGTCAAGGTTTCTCTTGAAGAGTGTTAATGAGGGGCTCTGCCTAATGTAGATTGGAATCCTGTTCCAAAGCATGGGGAGTCTCTGGGACAGGAATCTATCCCTCCAGCATGTCCTATTTATCATTGTGGTGAGGTTTAGATCTCTAGAGCGTGTGGCTTTCAGGGATTTGTTTCTTTTTTTTAGGTGGAGCATGTCTATCAATTCTGGGTTGGACATGGCCTTGTATGTCAGGCAGAGATCACCTCTGAGTAAGTGGTATGCAACCGAGTACAGCTGGAGTTTCTTCAGTCGGGCTGCATAGCACATCTGTTTGAAGCCAGTAATCCTCTTGGTGAGGTACTTCTGTGGCCTTTCCAGCTGTTGCAGGTGTCTTGTAAGGTACACCCCAAATGGGGCGTTGTACTCTATGATGGGTCTGATGAGTGAGGAGTAAAGGGGCACAATAACCTCTTTTCTTCTAAATGCGAACCCTTTTATGATTAGATGGGCCACACAGAAGGATTTTCTAACCACCTTGGCAATATGATTATCAAAGGAGATATTACTATGTACTTGAGTCCCCAGATCCCTTATTACATTTTCTGTATTTAGGGGACTACCACCTATGTGGTAGTTCAATGTGGTGCCAGTTCACTTTGTAGTTCATGTAGTACACATCCAGGGATATTGTCAGGTCCCATGGAAGCTGTATTCTTGGTCTTGGACAATGCAACTTTAACCTGTGCTGCAGTAATGCTGGGTGCCTGGCATTTCTCCGATATTGTGATTGGTTCTTTGGGAGGGGGGGTAAAGTTGGCACTGAATCTGTCAGCCAGTATGTTGGCAATGTCTGTTGGCTCAGTATAGGTGGTACCATTGTTCAGTAACTCAGAGCAAATCTGGGTATTGCCATGGAGATTCTTGATATAACTATAGAAGGCTTTGTGATTGTTTTTAGTGTCTGCCAGAATTCTGCCATCCTAGCTGGCTTTAGAGGTTTTGATGAAGGATCTCAACTTTTTGTTGAGGCTAATAAGGGAGTAAGGGAGTTTTTGCAGTCTTGGGACTTTACCTTTTTCTGCAACAGTTTATTCCTTCTGTTGTAGAGTTTATTAATGGCAGGAGATCACCAGATTGGCTTTGTTTTTTTGGAGGAGAGTGTCTTGGTTCTGTTGGGTATGGCTAGTTCAATGCATTTATGTGCATGTTTGTACAGTGCATTGGTATATGATTCGGCAGTCATGCATCTATTTTCCACTGACATGGGTGTTGTGAAGCTAGCCACCTCTGTTTTTAGGAGCCCAGAGTCAGCTTTGGAGAAGTTTTTCATGGTGGTTACCTTTGCGGGGGGAGTGAGCGAGATGTGGATTTCCATGGTGATTAGTTTGTGGTCGGATCTAGCCAGGGAGGAATTGACTATTGGTGTGGAGCAACGGTTGCCCGTGTTAGTAATAACCAGGTCAAGGATGTTGCTTCCTCTAGTGGGGGTAAGAAGGAGCTGGTCAAGGGCACTGGAACTGATGAATTCCAGGAAGTACTGGGCCAGTGTATTAGTACATGAGTAGTTTTCCCAGTTTATGGAGAGGTAGTTGAAGTCACCTAGTATGAGAGTGTTGGGTTGGACCCTAATAGTTTCCAGGGTGCTTAGGAATGTGGAGTAACAGTCTTGGGACATGGTTGGGGACCTATAGCAGGCTACAACCTGAATCGCCATCTTACCCAATGTTAGCTGTACCTGAAGTTTCTCAAATGCATTATGCTGGACTACTAGTCTGGAGGTGTGCAATATCCTTTATGAATATAGAGACACCACCGAATTTCGAGCTTTGGTCCATGTTCTGGGGCTGAAAGATGTGGAATGAGTTATAGCCTGGTAGCAGAGGGGTACTTTCTGCTGCTTTAAACAAGGTCTCCATTACAGCACAAATGTCAATGTTCAGTATTTTGAGGAGTGCTTCAAGCAAGTGCATCTTGAGATTTAGACTTCTAGAATTGAGCAGCATGACCCTCAGATTGCATTTATTTATAGCTGTTATGGTGGTAATTTGGTCTTTGGAACATCACCTAAAAAAGGCACTATAGGGGTGGCAAGAGCCTTAGCCAGTACCTGGAAACCTAGGGGTGACAGATGCAGGCCATCTTTAGCAAAGCTTTGAGGTCTGTCAGTCATGTCATCTCAAGCAGACAGATACTGGATCCCCTTAGAATGACACCAGAAACTTAGCCAATTGTTGAAATCAATCATTTTCTGCTTTTACTACGGTATCATTCGGGGTGACGGTAGGATGCTGCTCAGGGCTAGGGCCATACTTGCTTGGGCCACATAATCTGAGAGCTCCTCCGTGTCTCTTTGTATGTAGTCCAGGGAGGTGCATCTCAGGTCATTCGCACCCACATGGACAGTGACAGAGTCATACTTGTACTTGTTGTGGAGTGACCTGAGTGCAGTTGTTATGTGCCGGATTCTGGCACCTGGTAGACAGCTGATTGTTACCATCTCATTACTCAACCTAGTGAGTGGGACATCAGTGTGCCTCACTATTGAGCCACCTATGATTAGTGTATTGGGCAAGCTGTTTTGCCTTAGCGGCTTAGGTTGAGGGGCACACTGTGTAGGTGAGCTATGTGTCTTGTGGTTTGTGCTGTGTTGTGGTGGTTGAGTGCATTTCTGCCTTGGAGGTCCCTGCTGTTTGGGTAGATTTCTATTGAGAGCTTCCGTGAAGGTGGGTGTGTGGTTTGTGTTTTTATGTGAGAGCTGTGATGGTGGGTGTTTTGGAGGGCTATGTGTTGCATGTGGTGTGGTGCAGATGTTGACCTTCTCCTCTTGACCAGCTATTCTGGTCTTGGCTTGAGAGTGCATGGCTTCCAATTTGGATATATAAGTGCATCTCTCACAACTCTGAGTGTTGGGAGGTAAGAGGAGAGGGCTGTCTGTGTACATGAGGCAGTTGCTACACTGCCTCTGAATGCCCAAGCTCATCAGGTTAATAGGAGAAACCAAAGGGACCTGAACTTTAGACATTCCAGGAGGGATGGTCATTATTACTAAGTACTAGATCTGTTTCCTTATATATTCCTTTTACAGGAAAAATGTCACTCAAGTTGTCTGAGTCTGTACAGAGCACTGCCAAACCCTTGAGGGGAAATAATATGTAGACCCTGAAAATTTAAGGATGTAGTATTTAGGCAGATATTCTGAAGTTAGAAAGAAATCAAGCAGTACTTACTAAAAAATGAAGAATTAGCTTGTCAAGAATGATGAAAAGAGGGGAGTCGCATGAATGGCTACTGCCTGGCTACTACTAATGCTGGTCTCAGCATAACAATGTATTATTTCACATACAAAACATCCAAAGGCTATTAATTTCAGGTTTAAGAGCCAGTATTCAACACTCTGTGATGGTGTAATGGCCACTTTCTGGGAATAAAACTTAACTTTGTTTCCAGCACTTATAATGAACTTTATATATTCACACTGCACAGTCGAGCTGTGGACCCCTAGCCCTAATTCACCCAGAACTACATCAAGCCACCATGTATTTAAATCCTCTCTCAAAGAATTGTTTTCAGTAGCTCATGGCTATCTATGCCCATGAGCCTCCCCTCTATGGTCCATACCAAGAAATAATTTATCATCTATTTATTTATTTATTTATTTATTTGATATTTGTTTACCGGGAAAGTCTGACTGGACATAGGTCCTTTTTCAGCGGAGGCCTGGGGAGAAACGTTCCACATATAATATAAAACATTAACATTCATTTATTTTCTTACTAAGCTTTCATCATGCTGTCTGTCTATACTCTTTCAACACTTGCCCTCTAACCATCCTTAGGGGGGACTTGTATCTTCTTTTTTTATTATTTCCTAGCATAGTCGACTATGCTTTTAATACTATTTTATGTATTGATTGTCATATTTAATTGTATTTTTTTATTATTGCATCACTGCTGTCTCATAATGCTTTATTGTATTCTATGTATTCCACTGTCACATTGCATGTATGTATATATGTTTTTTAACTACATCTGTACTACTGTTTTATTTGGTGTTATTTCACTCTATGGAGCTTTTCTCCCCAGGCTTCTGCTGAAAATGGGTATTTATTACCTAGTCGGAGTTCCCTGGTAAACAAATATCAATAAATAAAATAAAATAAATAAACTAGTGCCTTGGCTTACTTCCTTTCACAACGTTCTGAACATTTCATCAAATAATTTACACATAAACGTTCAACATCCAAGTGGCAACCGATAGAAAAAGGCATGACATTACTTAATTTACTTGATTGTAGAAAGTACTTAACTGGAACTTTTATCAATAACTCCTTTTTAAGACCTAAGGCTACATCTTAATAAAGATTTGCATTATAAAAACAAGGATTATGACTGAGTCCCTGATCATAAAGAACATATGCTTGAGACATGGATGGCAAGAAATTCACCTCAGGATTGAAGCTTGTGAGGTGAATCTTGTCATCCATGTTGAAAACAGTAATTCTTTGTAGGTCATGGAACTTCATTTGTTCCATGTACCACCAGTTAAAAAAAATAAGTGTAGGAGTATAAGGTGTTTTACTGGCTTTCAGACTTTGAAAGCCTGTAAAACACTAAGCACTGCCAAACAGACCACAGACAAAAACTGTGTCTCTGAAGAACATATGTCTTTAAAAGCTTTTAAACACTTGATTCTGTTACACTTTTTGATTATACGCTTGGCAAAATGAAGTATCTAGTAGTTAATAAAGCTATTTTACCTTTTGAGGCTATTCTTTGCCAGCAGGCACTATCCACTGTTGATCTGTTTTGTAAGACCCAGTCTTAGTAGCACTGAGGGATGCTTAACAAAGCTTGCTACACAGCTTTCTGATGTCAGAAAGCTGCTTAACAAAAGAATAGTTGTGTAAGAACTTACCATAACCTTAGATGTCCTTCTCTTTCATGTTGCAGTATTCATAACAGTAGGGAGGTTGCTGCTTGCAGCGCCGACATCCGGCCAGTATACCAAAGTCTTGCTTCAGGAGAGTACGTGTTACATCCTGTGCTAGGGCCATAAACCAATGTAGAGTATAAAAGTGACGTCTGACGTACCCTCTTCAGAATGGACTGCCGCATACACTAGTACTCCTGGAGGTTTAAGGAGGGTTCCAAGATGGTAGACCCTAGAGATTCACATGTAGACTAGAATAAGGGTACTTATTAGGCTGTGATCAGTGGAGAAGCTAAAAAAGGAAAGATGACAGTATGAAAATATGCCCACAGGCCAGTAAGGTACAATAGGCTGGGGAGTCAAAAGGGGCAGGTACAGAGGGACTAAATACTGCAACATGGAAGAGAAGGACATCTAAGGTTATGGTAAGTTCTTGCACAACTATTTTATGTCCTTCTATTCCCATGTTGCAGTATTGATAAAATTAGGGAGAGTGCCAAAGCTTTTAGGTATGAACCTGGGAGGATGATTGGAGTCCCTGGTCAATGAGACTGAAGAATAGACCTGGCAAACCCAGCTCTAGCCCTGGAAGCTAAGTCCAGTTTGTAATGTTTGGTGAAGGTGTGCACTGAGGCCCAGATGGCGGCTTCTAGGATTAAGGCATAATCCACCCCCTTGAAAATAACATCTGAGGAAGCAGCTGCCCTGGTAGAGATTGATTTGACCTGGCCCTGTAAGGTTTTACAATGGGCAGAGTAACATATTCCAATGGATTGAGAGATCCATGAGGAAATTATTTGTTTGGTGAATGCCTTCCCTAGAGCCCTAGGGGGGAAGGAGATGAAAAGCTGATCAGATTTCCTAATAAATTTGGTTTTGTCTAAATAATACCTCAGTTGTCTGTGGACATACAGAGAATGTAGGGTCCTCTCTGAGGCATTTTGGGGGTTAGGGTAGAAAACAGGCAGGTTAATGGTTTGGTTTAATGAAAGTTCATTAGCCACCTTAGGCATGAAAGAGGGATTAGACTTTAGGACAAGGAGAGATGGCTATAAGGGCTTGAATCTCTGATACCCTCCTGGCAGAGGTATGTCCAATAGTAGTACAGTTTTAAGGGTGCACAGTTTTAGGGTTACTGAATGTGCTGGTTCAAAAGGTGGCAGCATGAGTTTTTCTAGGACAAAATTCAGGTCCCAAGGTGGAGGGATAGGCTTTCTGGTGGGGTCTGATATGAAGAACCCCTTTCAGGAAAAGCTTGACATCTATTCTGTAAGCCAGCAGTGGTAACATGGGCAGACAGATAGAGATGGCAGATAAATGGACTTTAACTGATGAGGACGTTAGTCCTGCGTGAAGGAGCTCATACAAATAGGAAAGAACCAAATGAACAGGAATAGTCATAGGGTCCTGGGTTTTCCTCTGACACCACCTGGAGAATCTTTTCCATTTAAAGATGTAATTTCTCCTGGTCCTAGGTTTCCTGGAAATTGAGTACATCGTCTTTATATAGTTGTCTAGATTAGAACCCTTTCACCCATAAGGTCAGTTTCAAGTTGTTCACTTGAGGGTGGAGTAGGGATCCCCTGTTCTGTGTGAGCAAGTCTATTCGGTGGGGTAACCTGTGGTGACTGCCCTTGACTAATAGGTAAAGAAGGGGAAACCAGTGCTGTCTTGGCAAGTAGGGGGTCACCAACAGGATTTTTGGTTTGTCCTTCTGCAGTTTGAGCACAACTTTCTGAATCAGAGTGAAGGGTGGAAAGGCATAGAGAAACATTCCCCCCAGTAAAAGGAGAAGGTGTCCACTTTCCAGGCTTGTGGATGTGGAGCTCTTGTGCAAAATTTGGGCATCTGTTTGTTCTGGGATGAAGCAAACAGATCAAGTTCTGGAATACCCCACTTGTGAATGAGATCTAGAAATACTTCTCTATGAAGCATCCATTCATGAGATGGAGCTGAAGTTCTGCTTAGAAAGTCTGCCATGACATTGTCTGTTGAGGGAATGTAGACTGCAACTATGTGGATGTTTAGAGCTGTTGCTAGTGTCCAGACTTGGATAGTTAAGCTGCAAAGAGGATAGGATCTTGTCTCACCCTGTTTATGTACCACATGACAGTCATGTCTGTGATCACTTTAAGCATTCCTGGGAGTAGGGCTGATTTGAAGGTTTGTAGGGCCAAATGGAGTTCCCTCATTTCTTTGATATTGATGTAGTCCTTCAGTCTTAGTGTAGACCATTTTCCCTGTACAGAGATCTGTTTCTGGTTGTGCTGCAGTACTGCACCTCAACCCAGGTCTGATGCATCTGTGGTGAGTTCTAGCAGGTGGGGCAAGTGCCTGAAGTGGGATACCCTGGTTATGGTGGATGGCAGAGATCCACAACTAGAGTTCTGTCTTCAGACACTGGAGTAGCTGGAGATGAATGTCCAGGGGATGGGAGTGTTGGGTCCATAAGTTCTTCAAGATCCATTGGATCTTTCTCATGTGGAGTCTTGCTAGGGGGAACATGGGTATTAGGGATGCCATGTGTCCGAGCATCCTTAGAAATTCCCATGCTGGCAATGAAGTATGGTTGATAAGTGTGATAAGGTAGATGGCCAGGTCCAGGATTCTTTGTTCTAGGATAAAGGCTTTCATTAAGTCTGTTCTGATTCTGCATCCCAAGAAAACTATGTCTTGTGCGGCTTGCAGATGAGACTTTTCCGTGTTTATAGTGAACCCCAGTTGGGTTAGGGTGTTGATCACTAGCCTTAGGTGATCTTGGAGGACTTGGTGGTTTTGATGAAGTACCATAAGGTCATCTAGGTATCGGTATATTTGTATATATTTGTGTTCTGCAGTGAGCAATGGAGGGTGCTAGACACTTTGTGAACACTCAAGGGGCTGTAGAGAGCCCAAAGGGCAAGGCAGAGAATTGAAAATGCCAGGAACTACTGCAAAGTGGAGGAATTTCCTGTAGTCTGGGTGAATGGGAATATGGAGGTCGGCATTCTTCAAATCCAAGACCACCATATAGGCCAGAGTGGGAAAGAATGGAAGGAGCAAAGGTAAGGTGACCATTTTGAAGCTGGGTATCTTGAAAAACAGGTTTAGGAAAGATAGATCCAGGACTGGTCTCCATGGGCCATCTTTCCTTGGTACCAAAAACATTCTTGAGTAAAAACTTTGTTTCTTTGGGTGGGTGTTATTTATTCTATGGTGCCTGTGGCTAGTAGTTGTTGAATGATAGTGGGGAAGAGGTGGACTTAGTTTACTAGAGGCTGAGGGATTCCCTAGAAGGGGGTAACATCCACCAAGTCATAAAGTAACCCCTCTGAATGATGGAAAGTACCCATTGTTCTGTTGTAATCTTCTGCCAGGAGGGTAGGGAGAGGGTGAGGTGAAGGGACAGTGGGGTGTTTTGATTTAGTAATGGTAAGTCACAGTGGAGGTGGTCTGGATTGATCAGACTGGCTCCGAAAGGGGGCAGTGGAAGGGGTGGAGGGAAAGCTGAGCACAGAGGTTTTCCTCGGTTACCTGTGCCCCTTTGTCTAATGGAAGAACTGGATAAAGGCAGCAGAAAATAAACTGAAATATAATTTCATCACTAGTACGGATTTGTTTGTATTACTACTTATAATTTAGTTTATTTTCTGCTGCCTTTATCCATTTCTTCCATTAGCAGCCGTAGTTCGTTTTTGAGTATTTGCAGTTTTTTTCCCATTTTCGTGATTAGTGTGTCCCTTTGTCTGCTGAGCTGTGTGGGAGGATTGTCTCCTGACAAAGGATGTTTTCTCAGTATAGTTTCTGTGGTATCTGGGAATGGGAGATACCAGTAAGTGTCTTAGATTTTGTAGTTCTTTTCCCTTCTCTTGGAGGGATTTAAGAAGTTCAGCTGAGGCCTGGCCAAATGGCGCTTTATTGTCCAGGGTGGTATCAAGCAGCTTAGTTTATACATCTAAGGGCAGTGGCTGAAGTCTCAGCCAGGAGTAGCACCTTATCACTGAGCCAGAAGCAGCAGATTTGGATGAAGCTTCCACAGCAGCATAACTGCACTTGATGGAGTACCTAGTTACTTGGGATGCTCTGGAGAGTAGGCTGTTAAGTAGAGTTTTAATGCTGGATTTAGGGACCTCAGAGAGTATGGTGGATGCCTTAGCAATAGTGTCCAGGACATGCCTAGCCATGTGGGTTTGGTAGTTCAAGGCTCTTTTAGCAAGAGTAGAGAAGGTATACACCTTTTCCATAGTCTGTCCATAAATTTACTGCCTTTATCAGTACGATAGAGGGTAGAAGAAGGCAATTGCCTAGATGTCTTATCTGCAGAGACTGCAATTACAGTAGGGTCTGCTGGTGGGTTTCTAAAGAGGAACTGGGTGTCCTGTGGGACCTTATAGAAATGGTCAAGACATTTACATGCTGGTGGTTGTGAATCTGAAGTCTGAGAGATGGCTAAAAAGGCATCCTGGAAGGCAGGGAGCATAGGGAGCACAGCTGAAGGGGATGGTTGTTCCATTTGCACCAGGTCAAAGTATCTTTTCTTACTGTCTGACACCTCTGAGGCCTGCCACTTAAAATGTTCCCTCATGAGGGAGATAGTATCACCAAAGGTGAATTCTTCCCCAGGGAACTCTGGGGTAATGGGATCCTCTTCCACTGAGGCAATGAAGTCTTTGGGTGAATCAATTTGAGATTCATAGGTCACAGAATCGTCATCTGAGGAAGGCTCTTCGTTTATCACAAGCAAAGGGGTCCTGTAGATGAAACAGTTGGTTGCTGTTGAGTCTGTAGGGCCTGGAATGCTTTAAACAACCTTTGAGAGAAAACTTCCCAACCTAGAACAGGTTGTGGTTTTGTGTGCCTTACTTTTTGTTTTCTCTTCATTGGCGTAGACTGCAGAGAAAGATAGGGAACCAACGTCTGGGTGGATGGACGAACAATAGCAGGGAACTCCAACTGAATTAGTCATGGTTCCCCTCAGGAGCTGATGGCTGATTTGTCTCAGCAGACATACACAAGGTTTCCACCAGTCCAGCTTCCATCATGGTTCCTGTGCCTAGCAAGGAAATGGGGGTCTGAAGAGATCCCGGGCTTTCATCAGCCTCAAGAATCATCTTTGATGCCTGAGGCAGAGCATGGGAATCAGGCCAGGTTTTCTTGGCCTTTTTCCTTGGCGGCTCTTTAGATGGCCCTGCTCCTCCCTCCATACCAAGCACGAGATGTTGGAGCCTCTGATTTTCTAAATAAATTTTAAGCACAGCCAAATGGCTCCAAAGGGTTTTTGAGATGAATGATTTGCAAATAGGGAAGGACATATGGTCGTGGGCCTCACCTAAACAGAATATGCACTTATCATGCGAGTCCTTGTGAGGAATCTGTCTATCACAAGCACACTTCCCCTTTCTAGTGGACATGTATATATTAGCAAAAAAACAAAAGGTAACAATGAAAACCCAACATTGTAATCTGTAGCGGTCATTTGTAGAGGTCAGCTGAATTAGCAATCTGCTGTCTGATCTGGTGAACTGGAGTCCGACGTTCACTGCGGCAAAAAATTCTGAAGAGGGTACGTGCAGATGTCACTTTTATAGCCTAGTGCAGGACGACACATGTACCCTCCTGAAGTAAGACTTTGGTATATTGGCCAGATGTCAGCACTGCAGGCAGCAACCTCCCTATTGTTATGAATACTGCAACATGTGAATAGAAGGACATCTTGCCTTTTTCCCATTTTAGAAGAGTAATAGCAGCATTCCATGTACTACAAAAATCTTAAAATCTCACTGTCTTGTTAATTAACCAACTTAAAGTGTTCAACAATGTGACAGATAGACATTACCTTTTTAACATCCCTAATGTCTTCTTGTATCATAACTCTGGCTTCACATATTGTCTATATAATAGAAATTACTGGGGGGCCTTAAGCCATATACTACTACTTTGGAGTACTTATTTTAAATTCTTGTTGTTTTAAAAGAAAGAATATCAATAAACCATTTAGCGATGGTGTCTTTATATTTGTAAATAGAGCTTCCTTTAAATTAAACAGAATCCTCTAAGGCTGGGCTGGAATCTCAATAAGTACATGAGTAGACCAGTCTATCCATGAGGTGACACAAGTTTCTATAGGAATTCATGGTGACATTCTTAACTATGCTTCCAAAAATGCCATCACTGGTTGGTATGTACCATTGCTTTCTAATGATCCTGGATATCATCTCAACAAAGGGAGACACTGGGTCACAAAGAAAACAACCAAGCTACAATCTAATTGGGATGACTTCTTCCTATAAAAAGTCCTACTCCTAAAAACAGAGTCCTTATTTGAAAATTTCTATAAGGACAACTGTAATATTTTTCCTTTGCATAATGCTCTAGCAATATGGAAGTTCCCAGTCGTTCTCCAGTTGTTGACTTCTATCTTTCTTTGTGCTCTTTCCCGATAGCACTGTCTGTCCTTGGCCACAAATGCTATGTCCTATTTGAGAGCTGATAAAAAATATGAATAGGACCATGAGTGCACTCCATTTCTTGCCACCACTCTTGAATATATCTCATCAGAGAGCCATGCAGGTCAGCAGAAACATATATCAACCGTAATCAAGTTCATTTTCAACATTTGCTTTTAGAAACAAACAGCTGTCTCAGTGGGTTGAGTGACAGAGCCCTTTCAAAAGCTTAGCTGTCTTGGTTTTCAGTAGTGGATTGGGTGAAACTAGTTAGAGAGGGAGAGGAGTGAAAAGACAACGTCTGCTTACCTGTCCCAGGATGGAGGGTGATAAGTATGTTGCAGGGTGCATCTTCTATTAATGATCTCAGGTGCTGAAGACAAAGCTCACAGTGAAACTCAGCAAACACAGTCATGTCAGCAACTGCCCTGCTGGAATGACCATGCTATGTGCAGTCACATAATTCAAAGGAAGGTATTCAGCAGATGATATTCCTGATGTTATACATGTGCACACATTCACTGAAGTGGCACATAGCTTCAACATGCGTACTGAGGACAATCTGTATATGGGTGTCACATCATTTCATCTTCATTTCAGCTTCAACATGCGTACTATGGACAATCTGTATATGGGTGTCACATCATTTCATCATATAAATGAGAAGGAACTGGAGATAAAGTAGACCAGAAGTGGGAAGAGCAAGAAGAGGGACACATAGAAGGACAAATGGAAAGGAAGATAGGTGGGGAAATAAAGGTTTATTTTTTGGGGGATACAGGTGCCCATTTTTCATTTTATGAAGAAAGGCTGAGAGCAGTATGGATAGGAAGGAGGGCATAGGGAAGGAAGCAGGGCTAAACAAGTAAACATACAGTACAGATAAGACTGACAGGGGAGGTAAGGCCACAAAGGGGAGAGCAATAGGGGAGAAATGTGGACTAACAGATGGTGGACAAATGGAGATGGGGGAAGACTGGACTACAAAGAAGAGAAAGGTTGCGAAATCACACATAAGAATGGGTAAGACAATGAATTCAGTCGGGACAAATAAAGAGGACCCACATGACTGGTCCACAGGGGAACCTGCCCACATATCAGTCACCTCCATGAATGATATCATAGGCAGGAGCCACCTGTGGTGGTCAGATGGACAGGGACAAATGCCTGTGTGATTCAGTCAGCTGCAGAAGAGGTGGTCCTGGATGCCATTGCAGACATCCAGAAACAGGTCTATTGCAGTCCTCAACAGCCATCATTCTTTCTAGAAGAGATGAAGGAGGACCTTTTCTCACTACTGTCAGATGAGGAGCCTTTACTATCCTTTTGGGAGGTGGCCACTGAGGCCACAACAAGCCCCCTAGGTCACCTTCCACATCATAAATTTCCTCACCCTGCAAAGAGGCAGGCTTAGGGACTGTAAGAGATCTAGTGGTAAGTGCAATGTCCAATGCAGTGCATGGTGACTACTGCTTCACCTCAACTGCAGCAGTAGTAAAGCAGTGATCACCACTGCCTCACCAGAGCTGATTCTGTAGGGAAAAAAATAACCTGAAAAACAAAACAACAAACCAAATAAAAACAAAAAAAAAAAAAAAAAAAAAAAAATAAAGAGCAATAAATAATTCTTAGCACAGGTGTATTACACATCATTGAAACAGTACAATAAACCTCTGTGAAAAACCTCACCAGTCTACAAACACATGGTTTACAGAAAAAAAAAACTAGCAATGTCCCTGAAGTATCACGTTCTCCAAAATAATATAGTAGTAGTAAGATCCTTTGCAGTATCACACAACAGAAAGGTGGTTAAAATGAATTTAGGACTCTCAAAGTTGCATCTTGTCTGAAGACATCTCTTTATTTGTAAATACCACTTTACAGGCAGATGAGCACTGCAAATTCTGTGTAGCCATTACAAAGTAGAGAAAAGTTCTGGAATTCCCCCAAAACATTACCAGTAGCAGTTGGTGCAACATGATGCTAATTCACTTTAAAATATAAGTCAAAGTTCACCAATAAGAGATCAATAAACCTTATGAACTTCCTACATTAAGGTATAAATGCATTCAAAGCCCCACCCCCAGCTGGAAGTGGTAACTAAACCAGAGCTTACACTAAAGCACTGTACCATCACTTGTATAAGTGTATAGAATTAGCTGTTCCAGACAGAATCAAAGCCAGAGCCCCAAGTAAAAAATGCTACCCTGGTAGACGTCCAGCATCAACAAACTTTACAACAAACACAAAAAGTTGCTGTCTAAGTAAACTAAGGCAAGGCCCCAACAATGGAAAAGCACTTTTCTCAGCCTCAACAGGCAAATAAGACAACATGTCAAATCCTCTAAGGGTAAATAGATTCATAGCTTCATAGATTAATACTAAGCCAACTGCCCTTGCGAGCCATTTTAAGCCTAGCCAATTATCCCTTTGAGAAAAAATTAGCAATCACAGCCAAGGATAATCATAAGGCCTTTTGCAACTATGTACATAGCTTAAAAGGTACGATACAAGCATGTGCTGAACTAGTGAATAATGGTATCACACACACTGATCCCGCAGAGATAGTAAACCTGTAGCGAATAGATTTAGTAAAAATTTTACTCCCTTATCCCCTCCTAACTTATCACAAACCTTGTTCCCAACTCATCCCACACTCTACATATCTGGAAAGCAGGTCATTAAAGCCTTGTCTAAGGCAAAAACACAGCCTCTATGGTACCAGATGGCATCCCAGGCTGTCTTCTAAACAAACTAAAACATGAACTAACATCTCCATTAAGTACCCAATTCAATCACAGCCTAACCACTGGCTTTCTCCCATGGAATGGAGAACAGCAACAGTTATTCTTCTCCACAAAGGTGGCTTAGCAACAGACCCAGGGAATTATAGACTCACAAGTCTGACCAGCCTCATCTGTAAAGTCATGGAACGTATCATCATGGACCTCATAAATAAGGACATAGGCGACCTCCAAACCCTGGATCTCACTCAATTCGGATTCATCAAGGGCAGATCCTGTCTGTTAAAACTGGTGGATTTCTTCAAAAATGTGACCAGGACCATTGACAAAGGCATACCTTGACTTAACAAAGGCCTTTGACAGAATCCCACACCCAGGTATTACCAATAAACTTGGCAAACTGAATGTAAACCCCTTTGTTGTAAGATGGGTTGCCAACTGGCTCACAAACCAGTCACACACTATCAAAATGTGTGACTCCACATCAACCAGCAGACCCTTCACCAGTGGGGTGTCACAAGGGTCAGTGCTGGCCCCCTCTACTGCTTGGTATATACCTCTCAAGAAATTCAGGCCAAAACTAAAGGGCTGTGGCTGACCAAATTTGCAAACAACTGCAAACCGGGTGCAATTATTGAATCCCCAAATGATATCAGTATAATTCAGGAGTGTTTTATGCAGACCAATGACTGGTGTCTTAGTCATGGTCTCAAACTGAATGCAAAGAAACGCATCATCATTCCCTTTGTTAAAAACAATGTTCCTTCACACTATCAAATTAACAACAGTACCCTATATACCTATGAAGTGGTAAGAGATCTGGGATCACAAGTAGATTGCGACCTTAACTTTGACCATCATGTGTTTACGGTAGTAAGGAAGGCTTTCTACATAGCACACTTGATTAGCAAAGGCATCATCTCTAGAGCAAAGGAGGTTATAACCCCTCTATACTCATCAGTAATCAGGCAAATAATTGAATATAACACCCCTTTTGGCATGTACCATACAAAGCACCTGCAGCAAATGAAGAGACATTAGAGGTTTCTAACTAAGAAGATCAAGGGACTCCAGCACATGCCTTATACAGACTAAATAAAGTCCCTGTCACTATACTCAGTACAGTATAGACTTCTTAGGGGAGACTTATGCTTGGCTTATAGAGCAATCTCTGACCCAAACCTAATGAACTTGCTGCACATCTGTAAATCAAACGGGACTAGAGCTACCCATTCCAGGGACCTAAATATAGCCTGCAACATGAAAAGAATATGCTGAAGGGACAGATTTGTCTCCTAGTGACTGCCATGTCTTTGGAATAGGCTGCCAATTCATGTGAAGCAGAGCACCTCTATGACACTGTTCAAAAGGAACCTGGATGAGTGGATGGGGCATCCTAAATTCTTACCAGACATGGGCAGTCATTAATAAATACAATCCTGGGTATTGACTAGAGTATCTATGGTATTATCAAAAAACAATGAAAGACCACCAAGATAAAGGAATGGCACTTAAACAAAAACAGTATCCAAATAAACAAAGTGCCACGCCACCAAGGCTGTAGGTTATTAAATATATTCAACTTAAAAGTAAGAATAAAAATGGGTAAGCGCTTTCATGATACAATAGATCGCTTCATCAGACAGTCACATTAAAGAGAAGAACCATCTATCCAGCAAAAGCACTGTGACATAATTTCCTTTTGTCAGAAACCTGAAATTTTTTTTTAAAACATCAATAAAAAATTACATCACATATTAGCAGTATACTTACAAAACACCAAGGTACAAAACTTTAAAACATTCATATAAAAGATATATATGCACAGATTTTAATGTGGGAGTGGGTGTGCCTTCAACATAGGCTTTAGGGAAACAACCTAATTTAGTCATAAGCTCACTGCTCTTGTGGACCATTTCAAGCCTAGCCAATTAGGCCCCATGTGATAATCAAACCTTGCACGTGTAAACACCTTAACCATTATGGCATCCTCCCACCCAAGAAACTTATCTACTAGAATTGATAAAATCCAGGCTTGTTTCCTTGCTTCTGTCTTATTCTTAAGATCCCCACCCCTAATATCAGTTCCAATTACCTCCACTGCCAGAAACTTAAACTTATGGGAGTTCCCTTCATCCACCACATGGTGTACTAATGCATTTTCCTGCCCCCCATTCCTAATGTCTCCCAAGTGTTCCAAAATCCATTTCTTAAGGGAACAATTGGTTTTCCCTATGCAAAAATCATAACAGAGGGTGCAGAATGCCAAGTAAATTAAGTTCTTTGTAGAACAATCTACATAAAACATACACTCAACAGAAAAACCTAAATGTGGATGTTTAAAAACCATGCCAGGTTGTATAGAACTACATGTACTACACCTTCGACAGAGATAAGTGCCTTGCCACTAGAACTGTGGAAACCCCCCTAATGCTCCCTTTCTATAGCATAGTTGTCTCTTCAGATTGGGGTTGTTTCTAAAAGAAAACCATGGAACTTCTGATACAACTCCACTCAATTCTTCAGAAACAGTTAGAATCCCCAATGTTTCTTTACTATATCACAGAAAGTATTTACATCACTCAACACTGTACATTGTGGATCAAATATAAGGGATGCCTCTCCCTCTTTTAGCTGTTGGGCATAATATGCTAGCCCCTTGCTTTTCCTTTCTTGCCAAACGTGGGCTATACAGCTATCCACTTCAACCTGTGCATAGCCTCTTGCTAGAAAGTCAGATCTCAAACTCTCAAGCTCCTTCTGCAGGAGGCTATCATCATAACAAAGCCTCATAGTTCTTAAGAATTGACCCCTCCTAGGGGCGTGGCTAGGATGCTGAACTGATAGCTGCACTTCATTTCAGCTCTCTTACCTCAATACAATTCCTGACAGGAATTTTACAAAATAATATTTAATTTGAAGAAATTTTTATTACTAACTTATTTCTAATAACTCTGAGCATCTATAAGAAAAATTTTATTGTCAGAACTTGAATAATTCCTGTCAAATTAATTACTGGAAAATCAGCACCAATATCAGCTTTACAGCATGAGTCATCTAAGGAATACAGCACAAGACTCTTCTCTCAAAAAGGAACTGCAGTCTCTCATTACAAATATACAGGAACTTACAATAAAATCGACAAGATGGACAATAAAATAGATACTTTTAAAGAAAAGTGCTCACAACAACTGGAACAGCTTCAAGAAATGTTTACACAGCAGAAAGGACAGATATCACTTATTGAACAGTCATTAAGTGACATTGACACTAGAGTCCAAATAGAAGAACAACAAACTGAATTCTTACTTCAACAGAATACATATTTACTAGAAAAGCTTGATGATATGGAAAACCGAACAAGAAGAAATAATATTAGAATATATGGTCTACCAGAAAAATCTGAAGGGGACAATATGATAAACTTTCTTACCACCTGGATACCAGATGTAACAAAAATACCTGAAGCTCTTTCATATGGTATAGAACGGGCACATAGATCACTAGCAGCTTCTGGAAATGCTTCTTCTCCGGGTAAGAACAAGCCGAGATCTATAATTGTGAGACTTTTTTCTACACAAGATAAAGATCTTATATTAAGAAATGCTTGGGCAAATTCTCCCATCAAATACAATGATGAATTAATAAGATTTGACAATGATTATTCTACAAAGGTGGTTTCAAAAAGAAAAGAATTTCTACCAATAAAAAAAACCTTGAAGAAAAAGCAACTGAAAGTCCATCATTTATTTCCAGCAAGACTGAAAGTTTTTCTACCAAATGGAATAAAAATCTTTGAAACAGTAGATTCAGCAATAAAATACCTTGCCAACAACAACATCCTAACACATGAAGAATCTATGGACTGGACAATAAGTACACCGAAGAGAAATGCTGAAGTAAATAATTGGAAAACTGTTGAGCAAAAGAAAAAAAACTAAAGGACAAATAATCTTACATATGTTATATTCTGTAAAAATCTAAATAATAATACTAACAACAAAAGAAAAGTTCTTACTGTCTTCAAGTTACACCAAAACAGGTACTGTTTTCAATTATATTTTAAATGTCAAAATTAGCATAAATGTAAATACATTTATCTCAAATCACATCAATATACTAAGCATAATTTAAACATTACTCTATTTTTCATTATTATCCATCTATTATTTTCATATTCTTAATCAGAGTAATCAATGCATAATAATGTTCCCAAATAGTTTATTTATTTATTTATTTATTTACTTTCTCTCTTTGTGTTTTGTTGTTTTTATTTGTTCTCTTCTTTTTATAAAATCTTCATTAACTTATAATATTTTAATCAGTATATGGTTATATTGCTTAATAGGTATAGTAATGGCTGCTATATAACTTATTATCAGTTACATCCCTGACAGCATAACTTTTTATAAGTTAAAAGTGTCCCTGTTTGGATAAACGCCAATGCTGGGCAGAAATGTGTTGCTTTTGAAATGAAGTATTTCAGTTAGGATGTATCATAAGACTACTTTAAATAATCTTAAAAGATGTTCTGCCTTTGACCCATATGCACATACTGATATAGTCCAGTGAAAAAATATGTTTTAAGTGATATTTTGAGGCTATAAGTCATGTGTGTTGTGGCTCCAGACATCCGGAGTTGAAAGATGCTTGTGACTAGCTTAGATATCCTGTTGTCTTTTCTTTTGTAGAGAAATAAGGCATAGCATGTTTAAAATGCAAAGTTTGACAGTTGTGAACACTACTCCGTAAACTAGAGTGCTCGCATGCACACTACATGAGTTTGTCACCAAATAAGAGGAGGGAAAAGAAAAAGAAAAACACATACCTTTTCCCCTTGGTTCTCGAGACAATTTAACAGCCACAAACATCACTAGAAACTTGAGTTACTTATTGCTTGTCGCATTTACTTGTGTACTCCATCCCTGACTCTTTGTAATTGACGTCTAGTCAGAAAATAAGCTAGGTTCATATTTAAAGATACAAAAACCTAAATTCCTTCTAAGGAAACATAAATAATATAAAGGTTCATATAAATATACACAGATATTTATTTTTGAAGCACTTTCAGTTTATGGCTACTGATGTCTTCTAGCACCTTGATAGATAAGGACATATATCTGCTTGTCTTTCTATCAGTTTAGATTTCCACACATTTTAGCTATCCCTTACTATGTTTTATACAGCAGAGTTTAAAAGCAGAAATTAATCATCAGCAAATAAAATCACTGTTGTTTTATAAATTCTCTAAAGAAACTAGTAAATGTCAAGCAACTGACAGGTTTGTTTTGGGGAGGGTTGCCATTTCCCACGCTGGTGCTCCTGCAGAATACTACTGATGTCCTGCTGCCAAGGTATGCCCTCGGGTGGGCAGGTGGGATGCAACAAGAAGGTTGGATGTGCATTTGGCAAATCAAACATTTAGATGGTGGTATGGTATACTAGATGGAGAAAGTGGAAGCAATGATTGTATAGGCAACTATAATGAGTAACATAACAACAGTGGATTTGACCCAGTGTGTCAATTATACAATGTTTATATCCCATGTGGCTTTGGGCTTTGTCAAAGCATGTGTGTTCTACACACATATTGTGTTGGATCTGATTTGAGTGGAAGGGGGAGAGGCTTAGCCCACACCCTAATTTGTTACTGGGTTGTCATGCATTATGGGCATGCATTGTGGCAGGTACTCAACGGGCTATCCATCCTTAGATGGCTCATGCTGTTCCGTTTGCTCATCTGAATGGTGACTGCGGCTGTGCTCTTCTTGTTATGTTGCCTGGCTGTGGCTTCACCCTTCTTATAATATTGCCTGGCTTTTTACATTATCAAGAATGACACAATACTAGTGTATGAGGGTATATCATGTTACTGTTAGTGTGGACAAGGATGCTTGACAATGCAACTATGATTCTTGGACCTTTCTGCAGACGGGTGTGTTGTCTGGCAGTTGAGAGCCTGGTTGTTCCTGATCAGCGGACCTGTATTTTTGTGTTCCAATGTGACTGCATGAAAGGATGCCAGTATTGGTCTGCAAGTTTGGTGGGCAGTAGATTCATTGGGGATTAATTTGAGGAGACACTTGTATTATGGCTGGGGCACTTGACATTTGATAAATGTATCCTCTCAATGATGCGTTCTGTCTGGTCATTGGCTATAAAACAGCTTTTCTGAGAAATATTGTTGTGGTGCCAGTTAATGATTTGGATTAAATGTTTCTATATACAGTCGTGAAGCAATTGCCAGGATAAAATGGTACTCTTGCAGTGCATGGATCATCGTGGCTGTCCTCCGATGTTGGAGGAAAAACAAGCTTCTTGGACACCTTTTTGATGTGGTAAAGGTGTTACCCCATGGTTTGAATACGTTTTGTCTATTTGCTGCAAAATGGGTTGGGAATTTTGGCCTGTAATATTTTCGTACATGATGGTTTGAATCTTGGCAGCTTCCATTGTTTTGATGTGTTCTCCAGTATACTTTTGTTCAGTCGTAGGATTGAATTACTGGTGTTGAGTAGGTCAGGATTGTATCTCCAGCACTTGTTGTCAGCAGATAGACTCACTGTTTGGGTGTCAGTCTAAGCTGTGGGAGTTGATGTGTGATATACATAGATGTTTGCTTTGAGGGTGTGGTCAAGTGCGCTGCAGTTTTACCTCTGTACTGTGTCAGTTTTCATTGTGCAGGGTCCCTCTGAGGGTTGATGGAAGTGTTGGCAACAAGACACTCAATCAGGTAACAACATTATGAGTGGTCTCTTGGATAAGGGAGCTGTCTAAATTGTGATCTTGTTCTCTCCAGCCATGGGAATTGTCTTTGAAAAGCTGAAAAATGCAATCAGAGGAACATATTTAATGTCTACTAAAGAAATATTAATATACTTATACATTGTATCGCATTTCAGTTTATGTTAAACATGAAATATGATGTGGTTTCAGAACTATTCATGTTTTTATTCCAATATGACTTTGCAAATATTAATTTAGACACTGGTTTCGGACTTGAGTAGTCTACAACAATTGCACAACAATGGTACTGTATTATACAGTAATGTCAGTAAATAGTTTTCAACAGATGTATGAAATATACAGTTATAGATTTTAACATGATGTTTATTAATACCCTAAATTATTTTGAAATGATACTAACTTAATCTAAATATTTGTACCTTTTTGAAACCTGCTTAGAAGTAAGTATTATTGAATTACAATAAGATGAGTAAAGAATATATGTATATATTTTAGCTGATTAGATTATCTTAATATATTATTCAATTATCTTTATTTAAAACTAAGAGGATAAGAGAAACTGATCCAAATATTATTTGTGAGGGTAGAAAGTTTGTTTGGTTAGATTCACTAACCAAACAAAGAGGTATATTACCTCATAGCAATAGGGAATGGTTTTAAGGTTAAGAATTACAAGTTTGGAAGTTCTTTGTTTTTTTTATTCTATCACTTTGGTGTCACTCAGAAACATGCAAAAATCATACAAGAAAAACTTTTTGAATTCTGTATCCAAGATGGAACTAAGAATAAACAATATTTACATAAACTCACACATAAAACAAACTCAAAACTAGGAAATGAAATGTTTATCCATAAATGTTAATGGTCTAAATAATAGTAATAAAAGGAGAAGCCTATTCAAGTACATAAACTTACATAAACCACAAATAGTCTTTTTACAAGAGACACACTTATTAGATAGAGATATAAACAACTTAAATATTAATAATTACACAGTACTAATAAACTCTCAATACAAAACAAAAAAGAGGAGTAGCTATACTACTTCGCAACTCAACTATAACACCTAAAATAATTACTACTCATCAAGATACATCAGGTATGTTTTGTCTAGTTTCAATAGAGTTAAATAAGAGAATCTATACGTTAGTAAATCTATATTGGATCCCAGGACTAGGATTAAAAACAGTTAAACAGCATTTTGAAGAGATAATTCATTTAACTAAGGGTAGCCTGATATTGGCAGGAGACGTCAACTGTATAATGAATGAAAAAGATACAGATTCTAAATCCAAAAGAAGAAAACAACCCATCTCTAAAGCACTATCAAAATTTATAGATACATTGTATTTAAAAGATATAAATGAATTTGCAGAACCAGACTCACTAATCTTCACATTTTATTCTCATAGCTATAAAACTAACTCTAGAATTGATAGAATATATGTTGCCAATGACCTAATAACAAAAATTGACAAAGTCAAAATCATAAATTGTCCTTTATCTGATCATAATGCCATAGTCTTTGAGATAGAGCTTACACCATTTTATTCAAATCCCATTACTAGGATACCTTCCTATATCACAAAATTGAGAGATTTCAAAGAATTTTATGAAGAAACAATCAAAAACTTTCTAGAAATAAATTACACAGAAGATATTTCAGAAATATATGTCTGGGATTCATTAAAAGCAGTTACATATGGGAAGATATTATCCTGGTACATAAATAAAAGGAAGTTATGGAATAAAGATATGCTAGACTTACAAAACAAAGCAGATAAATTGAAACTGGAAATACAAAAGGGTAATGCTACTCAAGTTCAAGAACTTACACAAATCAATAAGAAGTATACATAATTGCTACACCATAAGATTATGATTAACTTAGAAAAGATAAAAATAAACTCATACTCTACCAATTCAGCACACCTGAGATACTTAACTAATAGAACAAAAAAATAATTAAATCTAAGCAAATAAAAGAAATATTTATTCCCAATACTAACAAAAGAGTTACGGAACTAAATGATATTTTAGAAGCATTCAGACTCCAATTTAACATTGATAATTCCATAAATACTCAAGATACACCTACTAAGGATATAAAAAAATACTTAGAAAACAATATTCATATTAAATTAACACAAGAACAAATAGACATTATAAACAAACCAATCAATATGACAGAATTAAAATTACAAATTAAAAAGTTCAAGACAAATAAAGCACCTGGCCCAGACAATATGCTACCAGAAATGTATAAATTAATACCCAATCAAGCCATATCTTTATTATTAAAAGTATATGATATAGCCAATAAAGATTTGAATATACCACCCTTTTGGAAATATTCATTGATATCCCCAATTATCAAACCAGATAAAGATGAGAAACAGTGTTCCTCATATAGGCCAATATCATTACTCAATATAGACTACAAGATGTTTATGGCTATATACGCAGATAGGATCAAACACTTTCTTCCTTTCTTAATTCACAAAGATCAAACAGGTTTTATTAAAGGAAGAAATACTTCAGATAATATTAAAAGAATACTAACATTAATAGATTATAGCAAACATAAAGTCCTAAATTTAAATGTAATCTCATTAGATATTAATAAAGCTTTTGATTAGGTTAACTGGAACTTTCTTTCACTAGTTTTAAAAGAATATAACTTTCCTTCTAATTTTAATAATCTTATCCAAATACTATATGAAAAATCTACTGCATATGTTAAACTGGGATCATATAGATCAGGCCCTATAACAATAAAAAGGGAACTAAACAAGGTTGCCCTTTATCACCATTGTTATTTGCATTACTCATAGAACCCTTTGCAAATCAAATCAGATCAAACAATAACATAAAGGGCATTTGCATTAATAAAATGTTAAACCTTAAAATCCAACTCTTTGCTGATGACATACTATTAACTCTCTCAGATGCAAATGAGTCTTTGAATGCTCTATTTAACTCCATGAATAAATTTCAAAATATTTCAGGCTTAAAATTTAATGAAAACAAAACTAAAATTATGCCCTGTAATTGTAAAAAAAATAATATAAACAAAAGATTTTCCAAATATATAGTAACAGAAAGTGAATTATTATATCTGGGAATAAATCTACTCAATGAATTAACAGATTCGCTAATATTTAACTATAATAAAATACTAGACAAAATAGAACAAACAATTGGTTACTGGAATAAATATATCTTTTCAACAGCAGACAGATTATATCTTATTAAAATAATCATATTTCCCAAAATGTTATACTTAATACAAAATTTTTCATTGCCACCTCCCAAATATATTATTCAAAGATACAATAAACTAATTTTAAATTTTCTATGGTTTCCAAATAAACCCCGTATAGCCTTAAATAAACATTTGCCAGATTGGGAAGATGGTGGAATTAATTTACGGATATTGATTTATATATTACCTCATCTGTTATTAAAAACATAACACTATGGTTAAATAATTCATACACACCTATATGGAAACAAGCCCATGAGCAGATTTACATAGAAATCAATTATAATCACATACAAGACAACTTAACAGTAATACCATCACCCCTTATATGGATGTTAAAAGATTATTTTTAGGGAAAGGAATAATATTAATAAATTGCCATCAAACTATGTAAGCTCTACACTTTCAGTGTTCAGAACATATATAAACAAAATACCAAATATTAATTCTTGGATTTTTCTTATTTTCCTATAGCTTTTACACCAAATATTCTAGATACATTCCAAATATCTAAAATAAATATACTTAAAGAAGAAACATTACTCTTTTGGCATCAACTTATAGAGAAAGGGAAAATTCTAACAAAGGAACAGATAATTTATAATTATAATATAAATAAAGACAATTGGCTGTTTTTACAAAATCTAAGGCATTTTCTTATAAATAAAATAGAACAAATGCAACCTTCAGTTAGACATGAAGCCCCAAAACTCATTGAATACCTTATTCTTATCACAAAACAGCCTTATCAGGGTACAGGTTATTTGTCTAATATCTATAAAATTGTTAAAAAAACAAAAAACTATCATGAAAAATCATACTGGGATTATTATACTTTAATAAACAACCATCCTCCAGTTGAAGAAGAAACAAGTAATATTCTAAAATCTTCCAAATTTTCTACATTATCAAAATACTGGCAATTATTCACTTGGAGATATCTACACAGAAGTTTCTATACACCACATAGGTTAGCCAAAATGTATTCTATTGAAGATCAATGTTGGAGATGCCATACCAAGATAAAAGCAGATTGGCAGCATGTTTTTATGAATGTATATGTCTCAATATGTACTGGAAATCCATTAATTATTTTTTCAGACTGTTTATAATGATAATTTTCAATTAACAAAGTCTTTAATTTTATTCAACTCTCCTATTCCAAACTGTGTACCAAAAAAGACATTAAAATCCTATGGTCACTATTGGCAATTTCACGTAAAATCATAACTATACACTGGAAAAATGAGGCTTCGCCACGTTCAAGGAATTTGAGACTTTAACAACAACAGTTGCTCACATGGAAATATTAACAGTGAAGAACAGAACTAAAAGATCTACTTCTTACTATTACTCTTGGATGAAAGTACTGGAAATACTTGAAAATATCGAAGAAGATATATCATCTTATGTTTCTAACTTTATATAATATAGAATTTCAATGTTATTTGCATAGACACCAATGTAAATAGTTATATAATGGTTTGAAGTTAGTAATGTTTTAGAATTGTAAATATGTTATTTATCTTTATTTCATGTAATGTTTAAGACATCTTATTTGAAATAATAAAAAAAAATATTTAGTGAAAAAAAATAATTGACCCCTCAGCACATTCCTGTGTATGTGCCAAGGATGCATGCTCTTCTTATGCAGTAATACATTCTTCCTAGTGGCCTTTTTAGAAACCTTGGTATTAACACAATCTAGTACTAATTTACTGATCAGGGTCTTACAGTGGATATATTAAAACTTGTTTTTAATTATTATTGAATAAAATTTTTTATTTTTTATTTTTAAGTTTAATATTTAATTTGGATTTATTGAGTGACTGACTGTTCCTGGATACGGAATTCTTGTTTGGATTGAGTCCCTGTCACTATACTCTGTATCATATAGACTTCTTAGGGGAGAGTTATGCCTGGCTTAGAGAGCAATCTCAGACCCAAACCTAATGAACTTGCTGCACATCCATAAATCAAATGGGACTAAACTTACCCATTCCAGGGACCTAAATATTATCTGCGACATGAAAAGGACATGCTGGAGGGACAGATTTGTGTCCTAGCAGCTACCACATCTTTGGAATGGCTGCCAATTAATGTGAAGTAGAGCACCTCTATGACACTGTTCAAAAGGAACCTGGGCGAATGGATGGGGCACCGTAAATTTTTACCAGACATGGGCAGTCATTAATAAATACAATCCTGGGTATTGCCTAGAGTATCTATGGTATTATATTGGGATAAAATTGCTAGGCTTGAAATGACCTCAGGGTCGATAGAATAGTAACCTCATTGATCCTATTATCCTATGATTATTATAATCAAACTGTCTGACTGAACTGCAATGTGTAATAAATGCAGCAAATTAACATTTCTTATGAAAGTAATTCAGATATGATTGTGGGATAACAGCAATAACCCCCTTTTTACAACAACTATGACCCACTTCATTTATAGTGCCTCACCTAATACATATTTAACTATCTATCTACCTATATATATATATATATATATAGAGAGAGAGAGAGAGAGAGAGAGAGATAGGAGTGCACCTAAAAATATGTAAACACCCAAATATAAACTTTGCTAATGATGATACATCAAAAAAGTCAACCCTGAACTGAAAATACTGTATGAAATAACTTCAGAGCATGCAACTAAATGTTTGGGGGGTAAGAACTCCCTGCTTCCCTCACACATCTAGTAATTACATATTCCAGAGCTGAGATTGCACAGGACCAGGAACAAGGCATAGTCCTCCATCCTTGTAAAGCAGCTATCTCGCACAAATATTGATTAGCTGTTTTGTTGACCAAAGTGTGCCAAAAGTTATCAAGTTATCAACTATGTAACAGCTAATATTTTATATATTTTATATACATATATATATATATATATATATATATATATATATATATATATATATATACTGTATTTCAGTTTTCTTCCATTCAGGGCTAGCAGTGGTCTGCTCCATCTTCTGCAGGTACAATTCCTGCAGTAAGTAAAGGAGTATATATATTTTTTCAGGATAGCTTGGGACACAGACTGTATTGCCATAAATTACCAACTTCAGAATGAGATATATATGTCTGAGGCAATGAATGCAAGGGTCTGGCATCAGTCTGCCAAGCCCATATACCCATATAGGGTTGCGACCCATTCAAGTGATAGTGGAAGTGTTTTGTATAATAACAGGACATTCATCAGGATAGTTCATACCCCCATGTACTGAAAAGTTTTGTTTTTTAATAAATAGTAACCTTTTGAAAATGTCTAGAAGTGTTTTATATTTTTTCATAGGTGTTCATATATACTGAAATTGTTTACTTTAGCAGTAACAGTGATGCCATACAACAATTTCTGTATGAAGATCTCAGGGAATGCTTTATTTTAAAATTGTGTGTCATTATGTATTTTCCCTGTGGCAGAGACTGTGCAGAGGAAATTAGGACAGCTGTCATCACAGCATCCTGAAAGGATGAGGTCTGGCCACAGAAAACCTCATTAATGCATACCTGCCATTTACAAGGCATAGCATGCTGCAGTTCAGCGCAGGTACAAATGTTGCTCACACATATGCATGAACTAAGTGCAGCTCGCCCACAGGAAGCTGAATGCATTTATCCCTGTAAGAGTGAATTCACATGTGCACTGCACTGTGATTTACAAAGCTCAGTAAGGCTGAACCTCATTTGCATCAGAACTTCTCAAATCAGTCCCAACTTATGTCAACCTGCTTCAGCCTGTCCTTTTTCAGCATCGCTGGACCCCGCTCTTCTGCAAAAGTCCATGAAAAGTGTGAACAAACTAAAAGGTTTATTAAAAATAGAAATAATCTGGAATTATTAGGGAAAGGCAATTGTCAATATAATTTAGCATGACCTGTTCAAGATTAGCCTGTATTCACTGGTAAGACATGATATTTTACAATACTTGTCTGATTACTCACGAAATGCTTTCAGACTATATAAGGTGACATTTTCAGTGCTGTCTTCAGCTGTCAGGTGGCTTGGTGCAGACAGTGGTCTCTGGCAATGGATAATACCCAGGACCATACTACTGGTCATACCTCTCAACAGTCCAGATTTTTGCCTGGTATATTTTTGCCTGTTCCTCATAAAATTTCTGGTTTTCTGACAAATCGTTGAGGGTTGAAGTTAATAAATAATAATAGACATTTGAGTTTCAGACTTCACCTCCTCAGAAAATGCATGGTGATACAAATCCTATTATTCTATCAAGTTTCTAAGTTTGTAAGAGCAATATTTTTAAAAAAATTGCCCTTATTTTGGTCCTTTGTTCCCAAATTATTTTTGGCTTTGTCCAGAATTCTTTTGCTATGAGGTTGAGAGGTATACTACCAGCCACCTTAATTAAATTATGTATTGACATACGTGAGCAGTTACTTAATACACACTGTGCTGCACCCTTACAGCAAACACATACAGCCATATATGTTAATATTTCAGCAGAGGAATACATAACACAGATAGTATTGTCAAGAAAAGTGAAATCCACTACTCAGAATTAATGCTTCAATGTACATTTCATACATGTTTTTTTCTTTTTATTATGCACTGGCGTGCATAATTCTTAATTACTGAAAGTGTCATACAAGGGAAGCAGGTGTAATTTTGACGCAATCTGTGCTTGCAGATTGCAAAATGATGTAGTAGCAGGGAATAAGACACACAAAGGACAACTTCATTCTTGAGTAGTATTACATCCTCGTGTATGCTCTGAGGGCATATGGAAAATGTCTTTTGGAAAAGGTGGCCAACACAGGCAAAGGGAGCTAAGGCATGGAATCAAGTAGTAGTTAACATAAATGCTATAGGGGGAAGGATCTGCATCTTGGCACAGGAAATGAGCAAATGATATGATAAGATGTACCAGGACAAAAGCTAGGCAGAATGCAATTAGCCATAGCAGCACTGATAGTGGCCCTTCCACACACCACCCTTTAAGGCCAGATGAGGAGTACCTTGTCTCTCTCTCTCTATAGGGGGTGATAAGTTTGATGCAGATGAGGATGCTGCTGAAATCCTATGAAGTGGTGTGGACACCTGTACTTTCAGATCTCTGCACTAACCATAGTCAGGTAGTGTGGAAGATTGGTGTGTAGCTGATTTCACTATATTAATCTATGATGTATTTGGCATGCTAGCAGTGGACATATAACCCTTACATGTTTTATCATCAGGTATGCCGTCAATGTCAGGTGAGAATCAAAGTCTGCACACAGTGCATGGTGAGTGTAGTTATCCTGTCTTTATGTAAAAATAATTCCACCTGTCACAAGTTAAGTTAACCACATCTTGACATATTTTTTCTCGTAGTCAGTATCAGAAACAACTGCATCCTATGCTTCAGCACAGCAGGCTGATGAAGACAGCAGAATGGCTGTTAAAGATGATGCCAAAATTCTCATATTCATAACACAGCCTGTGGACAGTGGGACAGATGAAAACTGTACACCACAGCTGGTGGATAGCTGGTGGATAACTCTGTATGCTGTGACACAGGCTCACACATTCAGCAGAATGAGAAAATGGCTTTACAGCAAAGGGGGATCACCATAGAGCTCAAATCCAGATTTTCATGCACCATCCTTTCAGAGGTAGCGGTACCCACTGACACACCTGTACACAGAGTGTCAGGTAAAGAAATATTTCAAAGGTATCCCCAGAAACGTGTGAGGTCTTGGCTGCTCAGCACCAAATGTATTGTCTCATAGTTCAGACACAGACTACTAACACTTAGAGTCAGGTAGAGATAATTAGAGTATTGCAGTGAATGCATGAGGAATTTCACCAGCACATGGAAATAGTGGAGGCCAGGGACAATGTTATGATGACTCTCATGCACATTATGGTTGCACACACAACATCCATGTTAGCCTCCATGTACATACTTATGAAGACATACCAGACACACATTAAGAATATAGTTGTCCATGGCTGGGGAACTGTCTACATACATGGTGGACAAGTAGGACAGACACTATGTGTATCTCAAGAATGTGATGGAGGAACTCAGGTGGATTCACCCACAAAGAAAGCAGCCAGGCCTCAAAAGAGTTTCACAACATGTGGTAGAACCTTTCAGTCAAAGTCTAGGTCCATCAGTATGGTTAGGTCAGCATCAAGAGGGTCCCCTCCATCCAGTAGATATTGTCATCGGAGAAACTCAGCATCAAGCTGACATGTCAGCAGTTGTTTATGATCTATAGGACTATCACTCATGATATCCTTAGGAGACATTATGTATGATGCCTTCCAAATGTAACTTACATTTTCAACATCAGTAACATGGAAACAGTACTCACCCAGCAGTCACTTTCCAGACAAGGCTATTGCTGCAGTTCTTCCATATATATGAAAAACAGTAAACAAACAGTACCACAGAAAAAATGCAAATAACTTGTACAAGTAAAATTCAACATACTCTGTTCTGGAAAATGCAGTCAAAAATCTGAGTACAGCCATTAACATGTCTCGTAGCAAATATTTTCCTACACTTAAATCAAAGCATGTCAGTGTAACTGATACTTATGCCACTTACCCCTCAGCACTGAACAAACTGTGACTGATATAAGGTTTTGAACTTTTTTGATATGTGAAAAAATGTCTGATGTGCAGTGTAAATTGACCATGTACCACAAGTAACATTGCATATGTCAAGTATTATCTGTGAGAATTCTTTTTGCATTCACAAAGTCTGTGTAATGGCCCAGAGTTGTGGACTAGATGCTACCACTTCTGTGCAGCCGTACACTGTGCACAAGCCTGCCACAGGATTTGCTGTGCTACTGCCATCAGCTGGCCACCTTTGCTATTATCACTGGTGAGATGAAGGATGGAGGAAGCTGCACTGTCACTATGAGTGACTGGCTGGGCCAGTTCTGTACTAGACTGATACATTATTATGTTATGCAGAATGCAGTAGGCAGTAAGCATTGTGCATGCAGTAACAGGGTCATACTGAAAGGCACACAAGACTCACTTAGGAAATAGAAATGGGTTTTGAGCAGAACAAGGATTCAATCAGTGACTGTCTGTGTCTGAGGTAGGGTAGGACAATGCTGAAGATCTCCTTGGCAGCTACCTGGAATTCATAGACCATTCATTAACCAAGATTCAGGTTGGTAGCTTGTATCATCTGGAAAAAAAATAGAGAGGGAACAAATAACAAAAATGTTGGTGGGGTGATTATTCAGCAGCACCCATGCCAGTCAATAGCTAAAGAAATGACTATTTTGTAACAGTATTAATAATTTGCACTTACAGACTAGACAGATCACCATTAGGAACCCTACCATGCAGGAAAAGGTTGTACACTGAACTTGTGCCAAACATGGGAATTGTGGGCACTTCCAGGTTGCAGGGCTAACACATTTCTGATGCACCTCCATACATCACACATTGCCTGGCAGTTGATGGAATGGTTGCCCTTCCCATTATGGTACTGCTCCCCCTCATGGTCCTGATAGGGCCCACAAGCTATTGCGCCAGGCAACTCAGGAAAGCATGAAATACCAAAGAAGGTATGCATGGTATAGCTCAGTCCTGAGGTGACACTGGCAAATAAACATAGTGATCCACATGCGTCAAGAGTATGTTGAGGAACTGCTGAAGTATCCTCCAGAAAGAACCCTGTGAGATACACAGTACAGCTCCAGTTTGTCTCTGGAAGGTCCCCATGGTCCCTTTCTTGTAATATTTTTATTCTCTGCACAATCTACACTAAACTAGTTTGCAGTAATCATACTTTCTCAGTGCTAGGACCCAAACTATAGGGATTCATCCCTCTCACTAAAAACCCTATATTCATATATAAATTTTCTGAAGGTGTTTAAAGTACTTCTTCTGAAATAAGTTAAATACAAATCCTTCACAAGCAGTATATTGTCATTTAATTATGTCTTTATCTGTATTTCTTCACTCCTTATCATCCCATCAATGTACTGCCCCTCATTCATCATACATCCCTCTACTCTTGCATCTCTCACACCTCTGTCCTTTCTATTCCTCTTCCGTATGCATGCCACTCTCACCTTTTCTCTGTCTTCTCCCCATGGTAGCCTTTCCTGCAACCGTTCACACTCACCTGTTCTAATGTCTTCATACATCTCTATATAAAGATGTGCCGCTATGCCTGTAGCATAAGCCATTTTAGTCATTATGGCTACATCTTATCCAAAAAGCTCTACTAAGCATAATTCCATTTTTCCATTCATGTTTTGACTTTGTAAAACTGCTTTTTGAACTAAATATTGTAGCATATTCTTGCATCAGTAAATATGTATATGTTTTCCAGCATATACTGGTATTTGTAAATATTTTTGTTAGTTTCTTATATGATTCTATTCACCTGGGGTGTGCCTGGAAATGGTCCACTGTGATCAGTACACTACTCCAGTAAACAAATATGTTACCCTTGATCAAGTTTTACCCCTTTATAAAGACTATTCTTTCTGTTTGCTTCTGCAGCACTTATATGACCTGGAATTGCTTAAATATTGTACGAGTAACATAATCTTGCAACTTCAACTCAAATGTTCCTCAAATTTTCTTCTCATGGTTAAGCATGCTTTGTAAATATGATACTTTGCCACCACATGACATGCAGGACTAATTAACCTAAAGTTGCAAACTACTATAAAAAGACACTAACTTAATATAGTGGTATGTATATTCGCTGCTACCACTATTTTGTGACTAATGTTGCTACTACTCAGTATTTTTAAAGTGTTGTATGGCACAGTATCATTTGTTATTCACTGTTGACATTTCTATGGAATATAATGTTGTGTCCATCCAGAACAGAAAATGGCATCTTGACCTCCTGGATTCTTAGATTCTCCCCTCCTTTATTATCTTTCTGATATTAAGTAATCTCCAATCTTCCTATTTTTTAACCTCTCAACTAAGGAAATCTCTTGTTCACATATAGACAATGTGCAATAAAGTTCTAGTTCCAATTTAGTTCTTTTTGCCAGGATCCTTAAGAAACATTTCTACACACACATTATTACATTCTTAATGAGTGGGAAACCAGATAAATGCCAGTTTATAACTACTTCAGACAGCCCACAACAGGATGCCAAATTATATGGAATCAAATGGTATAAGTAGATTTCAGCACACCCAGTTAAAATAGTTTTTAGAGAGATCCATAGAGAAAAATATGCAATGCTACAGCCATCAAATATATAACTAGATTAGAACATTGGACTCTCTCAGAAAATGGGTTATAAACCTAACTTTCCACTGTATTCTCAGCCACACCAGTGCCACATAAATGTTAGAAAATATCATCCCCTCTCTAATGAGGTATATTTTGGCCATAGAAATGAGAAAAGTGTGCAGTTTCATAGGTAATGAAGGCATTTTCAGTAAGGCTAATTAGCATTCAGCAGGATGTCACCACCAGAACCAGTGTTGTGTATGTTACTCAACATTGTTCTCTATGAAATGAGTTATTATTTTACTAGTATCATTTTGTTTGAGCCAGGTCTTCTCCTAGTTAATGAATACTTGTGAATGACCAACCAGCTGGAAACCTAATTGGTCAATCTGTCCGAATGGTTTGGCCTAAATTAAAAATTTGTGAACTTACATAATTTATTTATTTGAAAAAATCTTACACTACATTTCATAAGTTGGCTTTGCAGGGGTTGGAGGAGAAGAAGAAGCACCAAAACTGACTGTTCCCAGAAAAAACTATCTTTATCTCACAACCGGCAGAAAGTTAAATAAGTTTTTGTCAATGATGACAATCTGTTAGACCTACCTTTGTAACTATCAAGAGTGTGTGTTAATACATTAAATTAGCTATCATTATAAATGCTCAGTTATATTAGATACAATAAGCTTTGATAGCGATATATCTGTGGTATACCTAGAGTCTTCTAAAACAACAACATTAGTCACGACTCTCTGCAGTGGATCTCCAAAAGCATGGAGGGCTCTGAGCTTACTTCCAGAAACTGCCTTCAGGATTGTTATGTGTTATACTGGTGTAGAACATTACAGTCACAATTACAATGACATTCTGTAGTATTTTTACAATTTGCATACATGATTATCATCCCAAAACTGAACAGTGTAACGTTCCATGGACAAATAGCAGAATGTGAGTTGTTTGATGGAGACATCAATGTTTCAGCTATCCCAGTAAAAAAGGCAATGAACTCACTAGAGAGAATATAGTCCTGAATATTCTGCATGGTCTGAACTAGACAGTTTCATTTCTAGCACACCAATTAATTCTGGGTGACAAATCTTCAAATACTGGCCTTCATATCTCATTCGCATTCAAACAAAGACCAAACTACAATTGGTTATCCATTTACTTCTAGGATTGGACTACTATTCCAGAAACCAGGCATCAAATAGACAAATGGAGGCAGAGTCCCTCTTTCCAATTAAGCCATGGACCAAAATGTGACAAAGTTAGGTAAACATACAAGACAAACCCTTAAAACCAAAAAAAGTCCGGTTGTTTGGCAGTCCAGAAGTCTGACCCCAAAACAGAAAAAGGAAATAAGTATATTGTCTACAGAAAGTTAGCTGCTGAATCTCAAACATTTCCCATCAAAAATAGGTACATGAACTTGACAGCTTTTCTATTTACTTGTAAAACATTACATTTTGAACAGACAAAATGTATCCTATTACATTCTCAAAATAAAACAATTTTCATTCCCTTATACAAATATAAACCAGATAAAGAAATTATGATATTGGAATCTACACTTACATAATTCCAAATTGGTGCATTCATTATTCTGAAAAATAGAGGAGGTAGGAGAGAGAAGATATTCTTGATCCAGTTTCTTAACTCTTACACATTACTTACTGCAGGTCTTCGTTTTAAATAATTCTACATTTGAGCTCAAGGACTTTAGATGGTCAAAGACATAACAACCAGACAAATGTAAATATGACAATAGGTATGTAAATGGCAACAGATGTCTTTCATTACCCCAAATGCACATAAAATATAAATCAGAGGCTTAGTGCCCTCATGATGTAATGATGTATGTCACATGCATCATAAAACATTACAAATACTGTGCATTGCAGGAAAGTGCAAAACGTGCATGCTGGAAATGCCAGCTCATACTTCTAGATGGTAGACTATTCATACAATGCAGAGTCCTTATTCCTGACCAAAAGAATAAATCTACCTTTGCATCTGTGTAATATTATTTAGTTCTTTCCCAGACATCTAGAATTGCAGATGTACCAGATATCTGATATATTAAATTAATTACATTTTGGGAAGGATGCTACAAATGGCCCAATATTGTTGCAATCCTAACCCTGCTGTTAATAGTCAAAAGATAAGGCTGCTGTACAACTGGATTGAAGAACATCTGTTCTCTCTTCATACATTCACTACTCATCTTATTATGCGACTCTTCTCAATTATTCCTGATACTTTACATACCATTTTAATAATTGCATATGTGGTCTATTGATAGTCCTGAATTTCTTTGGGAAACAATATCCATCTGCTGGCACTGCAAGCATGTTTCTTCTAAAAAAAATTTAAACTGGATGGTAAAAGTCAAAGTCAAAAGTAACTTTATTGTCATTTAGATCAACACAAGTGTAGATTAGAAATTCCATGCAATCAGCTCATCATGGGACAGAAAAAAAAGAAACCACATACATATAAAGACATAATTTAAAATAACATACAGTAAACTTTCAGTTAACCAAAGCTCAAGCAACTGGTACTCTCAAGCAATGGCCAAAACAAAATTGAAGAAATACAGTACAATTGTCATGTGTTGCAGTTTCTGTTTTCCCCCTACAGAAACACACCTTACATTTTAAGAGTTTTAGAGTTTTAAAAAGGAAGACAGGAATAAATTCCCTCTCTCCCCAACCTGAGAACAAGTCAAACAAAACTAATAGTATAGGCTACAGTATTAGTCAGGCCTATTTGTAATAGTAACTCTCAAGCAACAAGAAACTGCAGTTATCCAGCATATACCAATCCACATGGGTATCGGTAACGTGTGCGTTTACTGTATAATAATACTACCACCATCATGTAAATCAACTCTACACTTAAGTATATATGTACATATACTCCTAGAAACACACACTTGTTAAGATACTAAAAGCACACATCTAGCAGCAAAGTTCCAGTAATATTATTGCACACGAACCAGGTACCACATTATGGGTGAACAACCACATAGCAGTAGCAGCTGAAGAAAAAAAAATATTGCACCTAAGTTAGCAGTATTAATTATAATGGTTGACTGGGCTTAATAAATAAATGATAAAATAATAATGCACAGTGAATGGGAAGTCCCAACATCCTGACCTGTCAATGATCAGACCTAATGTTGGAGTTAAGAAGTCTGATCACCTTCGGATAAAAACTGTCTTTGAATCTAGGTGCCTTGCATTGAATACTACAGTATCTTTTACCCAATGACAGGCTCATAAACAGACTTTTTGCAGGATGAGTCATTTAGTATTTTACTTGCTCTCTTTAGGGTCCTCGACGTGTAAAGATCCTGGATTGTGGGCATACTAGTGCCAGTTAACCTCTCGGCAACTCTCACCACTTTCTGTAGGGATTTCTTATCTGCGACCGAACAACTCCCATTCCATACCAAAAAATTGGATGTTAGGATGCTTTCAATTGCTGCTCTGTAGAAGGTGGAAAGTGCTGATAATTATAGTTTCACCTTTTTGAGTCTTCTCAAAAAATAGAGATGCTGGTGTGCTTTTTTCACTCTGTGGCAGGCGTTCCCAGACCAAGAGAGATCGTCAGAGATATGAACTCTGAGGAATTTGGTACTGCTTATCCTTCCCATCATCTCACCCTCTCAGTCTCCATCTTTGTCATGCCTTTTAGTCATCTAGTAATTTCAGAATCCAGCTATGTCTCTGCTCTCATTTCCTCATACGCTGAAGTTCCTTAAGATATTATAGCAATAACCCACGCCTGGGTGTGGGTAATGCTAAATTTACCCACGGTTGGTGTGGTTTGGTCCCGAGGGCGAAGCCTGAGGGACCAAACAAAGCCAACCGTGGGTAAATTTAGCATTACCCACACCCAGGCGTGGGTTATTGCTATTATACCATGACATTATTTAAGAAAAGAAACTGTTACTTTTCTTAAATAATGGCATAGTATAATGCTTGTTTACAGCCCTTCAGCAGATGTCTGGCATCCGCGGCAGTTCTGATGTACTGCACGCCTGCGCAGTACATCAGAGCTGTGGGCAAAAGCAATGGAGAAAGCAAGATCTCCGTTGCTTTTTTTTAGTGTCTCGCTATGTTAAATGAGTTTAACATAGCGAGACAGTTTTAAAATAAGCAACGGACATCTCAGTTGCTTATTTTAAAATTGTCTCGCTATGTTAAACTCATTTAACATAGCGAGACACTAAAAAAAAGCAACGGAGATCTTGCTTTCTCCGTTTTAAACACTGTCTCGCTATGTTAAATGGGTTTAACATGGCGAGACAGCTTTAAAATAAGCAACGGAGATCTCCGTTGCTTATTTTAAAGCTGTTTCGCTATGTTAAACCCATTTAACATGGCGACAGTGTTTAAACGAGTTATACTAATGGAAAAAGTCCGCGACGGACCTTTTCCATTAGTATAACTCGGTTTACAACGGGCACGCTGGCCAATCAGCATGCACGTTTTGGGGGGGTCATGGTATAATATGAATTATATATTCTACTTGTCTTCTACCCACTGTGATAGTTTTGCACTTTACATCAGTGAAAATTCCACATCTGACTTAACTTGAGACAGTCGTCCATCCATAGCCATATCTGTTGTACTAAGTTTTGAGTTGGCCTCCAAAAGAACTGGTTCAAAATCCACAATAATTTTCTTACTCTGAGACAACACCTTTTGATTATCTAGAGTCACCTGGGCTAATATGTGTGACTCCATTTCAGAACTTGGATTAAAACTTTTTACAGACCAGGCTCTGCTCTGCTCTAAATCTTTATCTGGTGAAGTGAGGTATGCATTTATTTTCTTTGCAGATGGTAAGTTCTGTATACAGCTAGAGATCACAAAAAATGACTGACTAGTACATGAAACTTTTGTTAAACTGCAAGAGGTTACTGAGAATTTCAACTGCATACTCGATGATGTCTACGGAGGTAGGGAAGTGGCCACTCAGTGCAGTAGGATTTCACTGCAGCATTTGCTAATGGGTGGTTAGCTGCTTAATGTCAAAACCAACAAAAATAAATTTTGCTATTCACTTTGGCAGTGTCTGCTTGGTAGATAAAAGCCTTTTCCTCTCTGGGGCAAAGGAAATGCATACATAGTCCAACTTTCTAAACTCATGTACCTGTTGCTGGTGCCCCTTTGAGCTGTAGTTGCATATCCAGCTTGTGAAAGGACTTATTTTACTAAGTTTCTACTCATGCATAGAAAACTCAAATATTAATAGACTGCTTTAGAGACAATACTGAAACTACTTCTGAAAAGAAATGTGGTTCATTCTTTGGGATGTACTGCCTTTGGGAACAAGATAAGATTCCCTGTATATAAATGTCTGTAGCTCTTTGTTCATATAGAGCTGATGGCTTCAGGGCAAAACATTTTTTTTTTCAAGAAAGCAACTTCAGTGCTACCAAGCTAGCAAGCTCATATAGTGTCAGTTCAGCATGTCAAATATGTAGTTTAAATGGCTCTTCAGGTTAGGCTACACTTACAAATGCATACAGAATCCAATACTTAAGCACCGGCTAATTCCTCACGCGAGCATCTTAATATCCAATCCCAACATCTTATTATTTCATTTTTCATCATTCGGACTCACTTACTAACAAACCTCCTCCCTTAACCAATAGTTCTTTTACTCTTACCTCCTCTTTTCTAGAAACCAGCCAGTCCTTTGCAAATAATACTTGCATTTCAAAATTTATTAAATGCTATCCCTGGTTCTTCTTATAAACCATTTCCTCTTTTACACTCAAAATAAGGCATAGAAACAAGGTTGTGCTAACCAAACAGTCACGAGTTTCCCATTTTACCTTAATTTACTTCAGTACTAATTCATTTACCTTCATTATTCATTTTCTATTGCAACATATGAGGTTTGTTCTACCCCACAACTTGCAGCATTCACTTGATTGCAGTTATGACCAGAAGTGTAGGTGGCTCAACTTGTGTTCTGTGCCAGTCCCATGAAGTAGTTCCCCCCCATAAAAGGCTGCTTCTTGTACTGGCACACCAACCAGGTGGCCAAATGTATGACATGCTCCACTCACTTCTTGACACAGCCATGCAAGTCCTGTATTTGCATGCCGTCCCCCAACCTTCCTGCAGCACATTTTAGTAAAGAAAAAATCATCTTTCAAACTGCTTGCTCCAAGTGTAGCAAACATTTGCTGCAGTTTATAACCTGCCTGCACATTGCAATACACTGCTCATGTTTTAAAAAAATTGTTTAAACTGTTGCAAACTGCTTGTTATAAATGTAGCAAACAGTTGCTGCAATTTAGACTACATACAAATGTTTGACGGCAAATACAATACCAGCATTTAAAAGCCAGTATGGCACTAAAGAACAATCAGAATGATGGATGGCTGATCGTACCCCCCCAAAACTTTGCATCCTGGTCAGTTACCCCTCTTTCTCCACCCTAACTATGCTCCTACTTATGGCTTTTTATACACACTTTGTATATGACTTTTGTAAATATTGTTTTTGTATGTACATATGGGTCTGGATTCACGATAGCTTGCACGGAGTCTAAGAGTAGAGTAAGACTCCATGCAGCTATCATGTCCGATGAGCGATCCAGGGGTGTGTAAGAGAGCTCTTAAAACGGCTCTTACACGGACAGGTCCAGGACATGCAAATTACCTCAATTGCAGCTGAAAGGCATGCAAATAAGGTAGATTTGCAATCCAGGAAACCCGAACCTGTCTGAGTAAGAGTAGTGTTATCTGCAGAAATGTACTCAGTTGACAACTGAGTGCCATTCTGCAAATAGCAAAACGGAGCCATGACAGCTCCTAATAAAGGTTGCATCCAGTCGAGGAAGCATGCCAATGGCCAAATATATGGCCATTGGCAATGTTACCTGATGCAAAATGAAATAAAAGTAATTTAATTTTTTTTCCGATTTTCCATGTTTAAGTGTAGCACAGCATCGCGCAAACGGGCTGCACTCTAAAAAAACAGAAAAATAAAATTAAAACCCACAAATGTGGATTTTATGGGGATTTGTATTGTACAATGCAAGGCAATGGCAGGCTGAAGACAACATGGCTACAGAGTAGGGGTTGCTAAGGGGAGAACCCAGTCTAAGAGATGTAACCAAGCATTAGTAGGCAATCCTATGAAAATGAGGGTAAGGATAGTGAATCCCAAGTCTATATAGCAAATGAGCACAGTCAGTGGAGAGTAAGACTAGGATAAGGGGAGTAACAGAGTAGGATATAGGTGACATCAGGAGGGGGGTATGTATGAAAGAAGATAATCTCATTGGAGCAGAGTGTCATGTGTTAGCTGTCAGTTGCTCATCACTGGAAGAGGTGTGTCATCAGGTATCCTAGCTAAAGTCAAGAAATAGAAGGTGCACACTGTGGGTATCACCAAAGTTTCTTGTAAAAATGCTTGCAACGTGTATGCGCACGTGTGCGCACCTGTAAACCTGAGTAAGACAGTGTGCGCATGTGGAAGCGTGAGTGCGCACGTTTAAGCCGAAGTAAATATGTATAAGGCAGTTTAAAGTCTTGTAAGCGCCTCTGCACTTGTGTGTGCACGTTTAGGCAGGAATTTGCTAGTGTAAGTCCATCTAAGCCTGTGTGCGTGCATGTTAGCATGTGTACGTGTGCCTGCGCTAGTGTGCGCGGCGCTGCCCCCTGAGGAAATGGAAAGGGAAAAGGAAGCACAACAAACAGTAGGAAGTTAACCAGGGAGAGTCAGCAGAGCTAGCAGGTGGAAATAATCAGAATCAGGCAATTACACAGGCAGTAAACCAGCCCAGCCCAGCACTTAAAACTCTGCAAACGACTTTTTACCATGTATTGCTCAGAGACACTGCAGCACTGCAGTAAGCTAAGAGAAGTGAATGTTGAAAAGGCTTAACTGAGACAAAGAAATGTTAGAGGCTGCCATTGCTGTCATAAACCAACATATGCAACAGGCTGAGGGTGGTGACAATGGGAATGCTGCCAACCAACCCCCAGTGAGGAGACGGAGAAGAGTGTACAGGCCCAGGGTAACCTACCAGACTACATGAGCTGGAGATAGTGGAGCACTATAGAGTGGACAGAGACCTCATGCAGCAAATTGTTGAGCTGTGCAGGCTACGCCTCACACACAGAGCCAACAGAGGGGAACCCATTCCAGTGGAAACCAAGGTATGTGTTGGCCTACGAATACTAGCAACAGGTACCTTCCAGAGACGAACTGGTGATATGATGGGGATTTCACAGGCATCAGCATCCAGGGTATTGCACCAGTTTCTGGATGCCATGTCAGCACATGTCGGTGATCATGTATATTTCCCCAATTCCCGTGAGGTATTGGCCAGCAATATGCGTCTCTTCCAGCAAATAGTGGAATACCCTGAGGTAGTGGGTGCAATAGACTGCACGCACATACGCATCAAAGCACCAGCCGGTGAGTGGGGTAGGGTCTACTTCAACTGCAAGGGCTTCCCCTCCATCAACTGCCAGGTCATGTGTGATGCCCAGGGCATAATACTGAATGTGTGTGCTGGCTGGCCTGGAAGCTACCATGATTCCCATATCTGGCATCTGACGCAGCTGTACCAGACATTTGCCAATGGGGACATCCCACATGGTCACCTAGTGGGGGATGCTGGCTATGCACTGGAGCCGTGGCTGATGACACCCATCAGAAATGAACACACACACACCTGAACAGGAATGCCATAATGAGGCACACGCACAAACACGAAATGTAATCGAGCGTGTGTTTGGGCTGCTCAAGTCACAGTTCCGGTGCCTAGACACATCTGGTGGAGCCTTGCAGTACACTCCAACTACATGTACCCAAACTGTCATGGTATGTGCTATGCTACATAATACGATCCTGTGAAAACAGCTGTGGCAGGACCAGCATAGGCCTGGCCCAGACAGCCCCCCACCATTGCCAAGGTCATCACAGGCAGAGCGTGACTCAGAGGAGGAGCAACCTGAGCCTGCCCCAGTAGACAGAAGGAGGCATGCCCAGTATGCTTTGGCCTTGGGAAAGAGGCAACGCATAGCACATACACTGGCTCAGTAGGAACCCTGGAAATTATACCTCTCTCTGACCCGCACATATAGTAAAAGGGATGCCTAAGTTGACACTACCTGCTTCAAACATGTACAGGGAGTGTAGTATGTGCATTCGACATAGGCAGCCCTGCAGCACCATCTGAGGCATGATTGCCATGTGTCAAGCAATTTAAGGTAGTGCTAAACAGCATTTACCACCATGTAGTATATGCAAACAGAATACACACACCAACTAGTACAACTGTGGTCAGTGTCGAGTAATATTGGGCAATGTCCAGCAAAGTTGGTGAATATACAGCAATGTCGGACAAGCCTGGTCTAAGTAAGGCATAGCAGAATAAAAGCCAACATGCTCATATTTGCTTAACTGGCCCTTAAGCAGTCTGGTCTGCTCAGTATGGAAATTTAAAGCAGTGATGGGCCTCGAACCCAGGATACTGTGCACCATAGTTAAAGTACTGAACCTCTAAACCATGACAGCATTGCACTGTTCAGCCAGTATGAAGGAATGTTGATAAGTCTATGCAAAGTATCTCATGGAAACCCTGCAGGCACAGCATAATCCCTGTTGAGTTATGACACAAAGGTGAGTCCTGCAGTAAGAACAGAACTTGACTTCCAACACACACAGTATAAATGTTAATATCGGTCATGTTCACACACATCCACAAATGTAGTGGACTTCAGATTGCAACATACTGAAAGGTCACACTGGGCATGCTCATACACACAGATAAATGAGACATATGTCAGGCAACAAAACATGGAAAGCCTGAACTGGGCATGCTCACACACTTAGGCCATGTCTGACTACAGCAGTGGGCCACACATCTGACAGTTGCATGTGTTAACCCAGGAACCTCTCACTATCCAGCAATCTGCCCTGTGCACACAGTTACATGACAACAGACACTTATATAATATAGTGGAACCCTGTCATGATCAAATATGTTCCACAGATACCTAAGTTGTTCATAGAAACTGGGAAAGCAAAGACGATAAAGACCTGCAAACAGTATCAGCAGTAAATATTGTGCATCCCGAGCAGAAGCATAGGTTCAGAGGTCGATAGTAGGCTATCTGACCTAGGGTATGTACAAGCCTAGCCAGAGTGTGTTTGGCTTTTGCTGCCCTGTCAGAGTACTACACTGTGCCAGTGAATAGTAGGTCACACAAGATAGCCCATGTACATTTAGGCTACTGTGCCTCTGTCTAGCAGGGACACAGAAGAGATTCCAGGGGTGAATTTGCGATTTCTCATCCATATGTCCAGATCTGGCTTGAAGAGGGTCAGCGAGGGGCTATGTCTAATATGAATTGGGATTCTATTCCAGAGTGAGGGGAGCCTCTGGGAAATGAATCTGTCCCTCCAGCATGTCCTTTTTATTCCTGTGCTGAGGTTTAAGTCCCTGGAGCGTGTATCTCTAAGGGACTTGGATGTTTGAGGTGGAGCATGTCCATTAATTTGGGCTTTAACATGGCTTTATATGTCAGGCATAGATTGCCTCTGAGTAGGTGGTAAGCAACTGAGTAGAGCTGGAGTTTCCTTAGTTGAGCTGCATATGACATCTGTTTGTAGCCCATGACCCTCTTGGAGAGCTACCTTTGGGTCTCTCCAGGTGCTGCAGGTGTCGTGTAAGGTACATCCCAAAAGGGGCCATTGGTATTCAAGTATGGTGCTGATGACTGACGAGTACAGGGGCACAATGACCTCACTTGATGTAGATGCGAACCCGTTTGTGATAAGGTGGCATATATAGAAGGTGTTTGTAACCACTTTGGCAATGTGATTATCAAAGGAGAGATTACTATCTACATTGGTCTACAAATCTGAAGTTACTACTTCTGTATTTAATGGATTATCACTTATGTGGTAATTTGTGTGCACCTTGTTTTTCACAAAGGGGATGACTATGCACTTTGTAGTATGTAGCTCGAGCTTGTGGCTCTGGCAGCAAATATCCATCTCTGTGAGACCCTTCTGGAGGATGCTTGTGTTAGCTGGAGAGTCGATTATGGCCCCCAGTTTGCAGTTATCTGCGAATCTTGTCAGCCATAATGCCCCCGTGTTAGCCTGAACCTCAAAGAAGTATATACCGAACCAGAGAGGTCCCAGAACTGAGCCCTGTGGGATGCCACTTGTAACTGGTTTGTATTTGGACATGGCACCTGCGATTCTGACAATGTGGGTTCTATCCCTGAGACAGTTTGCAACCCATCTTGTGATATAGGGGTTGATATTTAAGCTGTTAAGCTTATGTATGATATCTGAGTGGGGTATTGTGTTGAACGTTTTTGTGAGGTCCAGGTAGGCTGTGTGGACTACCTTGCCCTCATCCATAGCTTTGGTAACTGTTTCAAAGAAATCAACTAGGTTTAAGAGGCAAGATCTGCCCTTAACAAAGCCAAATTGGGTAGGGTCCAGTGTCTGGAGGCTCCCAATGTCTTTGTTTATGAGTTCCATGATAATATGCTCCATAGCTGTACAGACCAGACTAGTCAAGCTTATGTGGCAATAGTTTGCAGAGTCTGTTGTGGCACCACCTTTGTGGAGTGGAACCACTGTAGCTGTATGCCATTATTTGGGTACATATACTGTAGTAAGGCTAAGTTTGAACAGTGACTTAATGTGAGGGTTCAGTTCTTCTTGGAGCTTGTGTTAGACACAGCCTGGGATACCATCCGGTCTCATAGCTGCTTTGTTTTCTGCTTTGGCGAGGGCAGCTTTCACCTGTGCATCTGTGATGTCAGGGAGGTTACATTCAGTTGGTATAGGCACTGCTTCCTTTGTGGGTGAAGGGGGGAAGAGGTTTGTGCTGAATCTGTCTGCCAGGATGTTGGCTGTCTGTAGTTTTGGTATATTTTGTACCGTTATGCAACAATTCAGAGCATATCTAGGAGTTTCCACCCATATTATGGACATAACTAAAGAAGGACTTGTTATTATCTTTAGTGTCTAGGGCAATTTCCCTTTGGAAACTGGCCTTTGATGATTTTATGAGGTATTGAAGTTTCTTGCTAATACTGATCAGAGATGGCTTCCATTTTTGGGATCTTGCTCTGTCATGTAGTAGCTTCCTCCTTCTGTTGTATAGCTTATTTATGGCCTGGGTCCACCAAACAGGTCTCCTGTTTTTTCGGGAGTGAGGCTTCATTTTATTTGGGATAGCACGATCCATGCATTCCTGCAGATGCTCATAGAATGCATTTGTAAAGGATTCTGTGGATTGGCCTGGTATCCTCTGGCCTATGGGCTTTGAAGGATTCCACCTCAGTCTTGAGAAGTGCAAAGTTGGCGTTTGAGAAATTCTATGCAGTGATTTCCTTGGCTGGGGGTGGGGTTGGGATATGGATGTCCATGGAAATTTGTTAATGGTCTGAGCTTACCAATGAGGGGTTCACCTCTGGTGTGGAACATAGAGTCCCCATGTTGGTGATGACCAGGTCCAATATGTTTTTCCCTCTTGTGGGAGTGGTGACCAGTTGTTCCATCGCATTACAGTTTATAACTTCAAGGAACCGTTGGCCGAGTGTGTTTGGGCATGAGTAGTTGTTGCAGTCAATGTTTAGGTAGTTGACATCACACAATAACATAGTTGTAAGATAGACCTTGATATTCCCCAGTGTTCTCAGGAATGCCAAGTGGGGTTCCTGTAATAGGGAGGGTGTTCTGTAGCAGGCTACAATCTGAAATGCAGTTTAGCCTGCTGTTAGTTGCACATGGATGGTTTCTGATGCTTCGTGCAGTGCCACTAACCTGGAGGTGTAGGTATCTTTGATGAAAATAGATACTACCCCTCCTTTTGTGCTTTGGTCTGAGTTTTGTGTGTGAAATGCATGGTATGAGTTATAACCTGGTAGTGCTGGGGTGCTCTCAGGAGCCTTGAACCAGGTTTCTGTTACTGCACAGACATCAATATTCTCCATACTGAGGAGAGCCTCAAGTGCATGCATCTTGAGGTGTAGACGTCTGGCACTGAGTAGCATTACCTCTAGATTTTGTATCCTTGGGTTGTCAATGGAGGTGTGCATGTCCTTTGAGCCTCACCTAAAAAATGCACTATGGGGGTGGCAAGAGGCATGGCCAGTATACGAAAGCCTAAGGGTGACAGGTGCAAGCTGTCCCTAGCGAAGCAATGTGGCTTGTCAGGCATGTCATCCCAGGCTGACAGACACTGGATCCCCATTGAATGACACCAATACTTTAGACAATTGTTTAAACTGATCATTTTATCTGTATACTCTGGCATCATTCTTGGTGAGGGCAAGATGCAGCCTGGGCTACATGATCAGAGAGCTGCTCTATGTCACATGTCTTGTAGTCCAGGGAGGTACGTCTCATGTCATTCACACCTGCATGGACTATGACAGAGTCATACTTGTACCTGCTTTGGAGTGGCCTGAGTGCTTGCATTATGTGGTGGATCCTGCCACCTGACAGGCAGCTTACAGTGACCTTCTCCTTGTTCAGTCAGTTGAGCGGGACATCAATGTGCCAGACAATAGAGACCCCTATAACAACTGTATTTGGTGTGTTGTTTGGCCTTAAGGGCTGTGACTGTGAGGCACACTGATTTTGTTAGATATGTGATTCATGGGTATTGTTTAGGGGTGGCTGTTGCTCGGGTATCTGTGGCCAGTACAGTTGCTGCAGGTGTTGGGTAAGGTACACCCCAAAGGTGGCATTGTAACCAAGCACGGTTGTTATTAGTATAGGGGCACAATGACATCACTCGATCTAGATGTGAAACCATATGGGATAAGGTTGCTTATATAGAAGGTCTGTCCAACCACTGTGGCAACGTGAATGTCAAAGGTGACAGTACGAACAAATCATGTCCCCAATCACCTAACAACACCTACCATATGTAATGGAGTACTACCTATGTGTTAATGTGTGGGCATATTGTTATTCCCAAAGGGGATGACTATGCAACTAATGGCATTTAGCTGTAGGCACCAGTCATCCATCTCTGAGAGACCCTGTTGGAGTATGCATGTGGCAGCTGGAGAGGTGATCATGGCACCCAGTTTGCAGTCAAGTGTGAACAAGGTCAGCCATATTCCCCCTGTGGTAGCCTGTACATCAGACAAATATATACTGAACAAGAGAGGTCCCAGGAGTGAGCCGTGTGGGATGCCACATGTAAGGTGTAACTGGTGTATAGTCAGACATGGCACCTGCATTTCTGACCATGTGGGAGCTATCCCTGATCCAAGTAGTAATCCATCATGTGAGATACGTGTCCATATCAATGCTGGTGAGCCAATGCATAATGGCCCAGTGGGTTATTGTGTGGAAAGGTTTAGCAAGCTTCAGGTAGGCTGCGTGTACAACTGTCCCTATGTTGATGGACCTGTTAACTGTCAAAAGAATACAAACATGTTCAAGAGGCATGATCTGCCCACAACAACGCTGAAATGTGTAGGACACAGTGTCTGTAGTTTCCTGATGTCTATGTGTAAGAGTCCCATGACAATACACTCCATAGCTTTGCATAACAGGATAGTTAGGCTTATAGGGCAATATTGTCTGTGTTCCATTCTGGCAACAACTATGTGGAGTGGGAACACTGTCACTGTATGCCATTCCATGGGCACATATCCTGTAGTAACTCCAATATTGCACAGTGATGTAATGTGAGGGTTACGTCTGTCATGAAGCTCGTGTAAGATGCAGGCCGGACACCAACTGGTCACATTGATGCTGTAATGTATGCTTTGGGGAAGGCAGCACTCACCTGTTACTGTGTGGTGTCAGGGAGGTTACACTCTGTTGGGATGGGTAGGTGTTCCCTAGGGGGGATGGGGGGAGACGTCTGCATTGAACCTGTTTGCCAGGATGTTGGCTATGCCAGTGGGTTCAGGGTAAGTGTAGTCAGTATGCAGTAACTCACAGCATATCAGTGAGTGTCCACCCAGGTTCCTGACATAACAGACGAAGGCCTTGTGATAGTCCTACTTGTCTGGTGCAATCGTCCGTGAGAAGAAGACCTTAGATAAGTACATGAATGATCATAGCTGTCTGCTAGTACAGATCACAGATGCTTTCCCCATCTGGGATTGTATTCTATCATGTAGTAGCTTCCGCCTGACATTGTACAGCTCATTAATGGCTGGTGTCTACCATACAGGTCCCCTGCCATTGGAGGAGTGAGTCTTGTTGTTATTTGGGGTAGCACAATCCATACAGTCCACTAGGAGTCCATAGAATGTGTATGTAAAGGATTCAGCAGTCGGAGCTGTATTTCACACTTTCTCAAGGTCTCTGAAGGATACCACCTTGCTTTGGTGAAGTGAGACGTTGGCTCATCAGAAGTTCACCAAGATTACCCAGGATGGGTGTGTGGAGTGTATATGTATGTCCACTGAGATAGCTGTATGTTCCAACCTTACCAATGAGGGGTATATTGCTGGTGTGTAACATAGAGTTCCCATGTCGGTGATGATCATGTCCAGTATGTATTCCCCCTTGTGGCTGTGGTGACTGGTTGTGCCATAGCATATGAATGTACAAATTGTAGCGACTGTAGGGCAAGGTCGTTGCGGCTTGAGTAGTATCCCCAGTCAATATTCATGTATCTGATGTCACCCAATATAATGGTGTTCGTGGAGACCATCATATCCCCCACTGTTCACAGGAAAGCCGAGTGTGGTTCCTGAGTATGGGAGGGTGGTCTGTAGTAGGCAACAAACTAAAAGGCAGTTCTGAACAATGGTACTTGTATATGTATGGTCTGTGATGCATAGTTCAGTGCCACTAACCCGGAGGCGTGTGTATCTGTGATGTATATGGATACACCCCCTAGTTGTGTTGTCCGTTCCAAGTCCTGTGGTCAGAAAGCATGGTATGAAACATAACCTGGTAGTGCTGGTATGCATATGTGACCCTGAACTAGATGTCTGTTAGTGCACATATATTGCTATCCCCCATACTGAGGGGAGTCTTGAGTGGCTGCAATATGAGGGTAACACATCTGGTGTTGAGCAACATTACCCTTAGTGTTATTTAACCTGTAATGTCTATTTAGGTGGGTTTGTCTTTTGAGCCCTGCTCAACAAATGCACTATGGTGGTAGCAAGAGCCTTAGCCAGCATTCAAAGGTCCAAGGATTACAGGTGCAAGCTGTCCATAGTGAAGCTATGTGGCATAGGTTCATAGGTTCATAGGTTCGTACTAGGCTATCTGCCGTAAGGCATTGATAAGCCTAGCCAGAGTGTATGTGGCTTACACCACCCCTTAGGATGAGAATACTACGTCCTTTTAGGGTTTAGTTTACTATGCCTCTGTCCAGCAGTGACACAGAGATGACCCCCGGGGTAAACCTACGATCTACCATCCACTCGTCGAGATTTCTCTTGAATAGAGTCAGTGAGGGGCTCTGCCTAACATGGACTGGGATTCTGTTCCAGAGTGTAGGGAGCCTCTGGGTTATGAATCTGTCCATCCAGCACGTCCTACTTATTTCTGTGTTGAGGTTTAAGTCACTTGTTTTCGTGGCTCTGATGGATTTGGATTTTCTGAGGTGGCGCATGTCCATTAATTCAGGATTGGACATGGCCTTGTATGTCAGGCACAGATCACCTCTGAGTAGGCGGTATGCGACTGAATAGAGCTGGAGTTTTTTCAGTCGGGCAGCATATGACATATGTTTAAGACCCTTTATCCTCTTGGTGAGGAACTTTTGGGGTCTTTCCAACTGCTGCAGGTGTCGGGTGAGATACATCCCAAATGGGGCATTGTACTCAATCATTGGCCTGATAAGAGAAGAGTACAGGGGCACAATGACCTCTCTTGATCTAGATGTGAAACCCTTCATGATAAGGTGGGCAATATAGAAGGTCTTCCTAACCACTTTGGCAATGTGAGTGTCAAATGAGAGGTTACTGTCAACCTGGGTCCCTAGGTCCCTGATTACCTCTTCCGTACTTAATGGATTACCGCCTATGTGGTAATTTGTCGGTACCTTGTTTTTCCCAAAGAGTATGACTATACATTTTTTGGCATTCAGCTTAAGGCCATGGCTCTGGCACCAATTATCCATTTCTATGAGGCCTCTCTGAAGGATGTTTGTGTCTGCAGGAGTATCAACTATGGCGCCCAGTTTGCAGTCATCTGTGAACTTTGTCAGCCACAATCCTCCTATGTTTGCCTGTACTTCGGAAAAATAAATGCCAAACAAGAGGGGTCCCAGGACTGAGCCCTGTGGGACACCAGTGACTGGCTTAGAGTCTGACATAGCTCCAGCAACTCTGACCCTGTGGGTTCTGTCCTTGAGCCAGTTTGCAACCCATCTTGTGACATATGGGTTTACATTTAAGCTGGTGAGTTTGTCTATGATGCCCGAGTGGGGTATTGTGTCAAAGGCTTTTACAAGGTCAAGGTAGGCTGTGTGAACTGCCTTACCCTCATCAATGGCCTTTGTGACTGTTTCAAAAAAGTCGACCAAGTTCAAAAGGCAGGATCTGCCCTTGACAAAGCCAAATTGAGTAGGATCCAATGTCTGTAGGTCCCCAATGTCTTTGTTTATGAGTTCCATAATGATCCTCTCTATAGCTTTGCAGACCAGGCTCGTCAAGCTTATGGGGCAGTAATTTCCAGGGTCCGTAGAGGCACCGCCTTTGTGAAGTGGGACCACTGTTGCCGTACGCCATTCTTTCGGTACATATCCTGTAGTAAGGCTAAGATTAAACAGCAGCCTTATGTGTGGGTTTAGTTCCTCTTGGAGTTCATGTAGCACACAGCCCGGGACACCATCCGGTCCCATTGATGCTGTGTTTTTAGCTTTAGAGAGGGCAGCTCTCACCTGGGCATCTGAGATGTTAGGGAGGCTACACTCTGCTGGGATAGTTATTTCTCCTTTGGGGAGGGGAAAAAAATTTGCACTGAACCTGTCTGCCAGAATGTTGGCAATGTCAGTGGGTTCAGTGTATTTTGTGTCATTTTGGACTAACTCTGAGCATATCTGGGAGTTTTCACCCAGGTTTCTAACATAGCTAAAGAATGCCTTGTGATTGTCTTTTGTGTCTTTTGCGATTTTTCTCTCAAAGTTGGCCTTGGATGATTTTATGAGTGATTGTAGTTTTTTGCTAGTACTGATCAGAGACGCCTTCCCTTTTAGGGCTTTTGCTCTGTCATGTAGTAGCTTCTTCCTCCTGTTGTAAAGTTTGTTTATGGCTGGGGTCCACCAGACCGGGCGCCTGCCTTTGGGGGAATGGGTCTTGGTTTTATTTGGGATTGCATGATCCATGCATTCTTGAAGGTGCCCATAGAAGGCATTTGCAAAGGATTCAGCAGTGTGGGTTGTGGTTTCCACTGGCCCAGGGGCCTTGAAGGATACCACTTCAGTCTTAAGAAGTGTGAAGTTTGCTTTTGAGAAGTTCTCCACTGTGGTCTTTTGTGCAGGGGGTGGGGGCGAGATGTGGATTTCCAGTGAGATTAATTTATGGTCTGATCTTACCAAAGAGGGATATACTTCTGGTGTGGAGCATTTTGTCCCCATGTTTGTGATGATCAGGTCTAGTATATTGTCTCCTCTTGTGGGAATGGTGACTAGTTGTTCCATTGCAGTTGAGTTTATGAATTCTAGGAACCTTTGGGCTAGGGTGTTGGGTCTTGAGTAATGTTCCCAGTCTATGTTTGGGTAGTTGAAGTCTCCCAAAATGATGGTATTTGGAGAGACATTCATACTCTCCAGTGCCTTCAGGAAGGCTGTGTGGGGTTCCTGAGTTTGAGAGGGTGGTCTGTAGCATGTTACAAACTGTAAGGCAGTTGAGCATGTCACCACAGGCTGACAGACACTGTATCCCCTATGAATGACACCAATCTGTTAGCCAAGTGTTAAACGTGATATGTTTGTCTGTATACTGTGACATCATACTTGGTGGGTGTAAGATGCTAGACAAGGTCAGGGTCATACTGGCCTGGGCTACATCATGACACTTTTCCCCCATGTGCCATGCCATGTGGTCCAGAGAGTAACATCTGAGGTTTTATGCACCAGCATGGACAATGATGGTGCCAGTCCTGTACTTGCTTTGTAGTGACCTGACTGCATGTGTTATGTGGCAGATCCTGACACACGACAGACAGCACAAAGGGACTATTTCCTTGTATGGGCTGGTGAGTGGTATGTCAGTGTGTCTGACAATAAGTGTCGCCCATCACAATTGTATTATGTGTGTTGAGTAGCCTGAAGGCAAGTGACTGTGTGGCACCCTGACATTGTGAACTATGTGAGATGTGGAAATTGTAGTGGGGTAGCAGTTGTTTGTGCGCCTGATGTGGAGGTCTCTGCTGCTGAGGCAGTGTTCATTTACAGCATCCGAGTATGTGTATGTGTGATAATGTGGTTTGAGTGCTGTCACCAGATGATATGTGAGACTGATATGTGGTGTGTGTGGTTATCTTCACCACCTGATAGACTGTGCCAGTCATGGGTTGAGAGAGTTCATCACCCTGTATGTCTCTATAGTTGCATCTCACACATATATCTGGGTTTGCTGTGAGGAGGAGAGTCTTGTCTGTGTACATGAGGCAGACATGACATTGTGTCTACATCACAATATTCACCAGCTGGACTGGAGAGTGCACACAAAGCCGACCCCTGAACATGCCGGGATATCATCATGACATACTCTGTAGCCAGATGACAAAGGATCAGTAGGGTGTTAAGTGTGTAAAGGAGTATAATCAGGGATTAGTTCTCAGGTTTGTTGGTGTTCTGTAAAGAGTATCTGAGAAGGAGTCCAGACTGAATCATGACACCTCCAACAGCTATGTCATATATAGCAATGTACACACATATATGTCATGAGTCAGGGCCAACTGTACCTGACTGACAATGCCAACATCCTAACAGACAGGCCCATATATACATACCCACCTTCCACCGACGATAGTCCATATCATCATACCAGGAGATATCACAGGTAGAATGGATGAACAGCTACCCCCAATGCTAAAAGCATGGCATCAAGTGGACCACATTGATTACCAATATGTGTCATGCATAAACTGCAGAACAAACAGATCCTGCACCTGAACAGTCAGCTGACCCTCCCCCCTACACAGGATGTGGAACAGTTGAATGTGTTACAGCAACATATGGCACTCCACACAAGTGTTGGTGCACAACACACCATGGGATGTACAGTCCAGTATGCCTATGAAGTATGATCTGCAAGCCATGGAGTCCATCATGGTTGAAGTCATAAACCAAGCTATTGGAAACTGACATACGCACAACCCTACTAACCATGGTATGTTCATGTGCGGATCATGGTTCCCAAACATGCTAGACTGTTCCCAAGGCAGCCACACAGGACATACATCACTGAACACAGCTACACATCTCACTTTGAATAGCCCTTTATCAACATCCCAGACACATGTAGTAGCCACAAAACCAACAAGCTGTGCATAAATATGTGTTGACATATGAAGGAATGTTGATGTGTCCACAGATAGATCACTCAAGGTAAGGATTATGAGTTCCTTTTCCAGCTGTTGACACCTGACGACCCACATGGACCATTCCAGGAATGGCATAAAACAAAGTGTACACACATTACCATGTCCAGTCTGATGATGTCAGCACCCTAGAAATACAGACAGAGAAGGGTGACCACCGTGCTGTGTTAATGTGTCTCTCTATAGTATCATAACCTAATTAGGTAGGGGTTTTAATCCTGCAAACGCTGACTTTTTGTATGTGTGTGCAATACTCTATGAAAGGAGTGGCCTTTTTGAAGACTGGGAAAACACACTACAGATGTACATTCCTCTTTGAAAAGACTGATGATGTCAGCACCCTAGAAATACAGACTGAGATGGGCAGCCACCCAGGAAAGCAAATAGCACGCCATGCTAATGCGTCTCTATGCACTATCATAACATAGTGAGATAGGGGTTTGAATCTTGCAAACGCTGACTGTGTGTGGGGGATGTGTGTGCAATTCTCTATGAAAGAAGTGGCCTTTTTGAAGACTGGGAAAACACACTACAGATGTACATTCCTCTTTGGAAAGACTGATGATGTCAGCACCCTAGAAATACAGACGGAGAAGAGAAGCCACCCACTAAAGTAAATAGCGCACCACGCTAATGCGTCTCTCTGTAGTGTCATAGCATAATTAGGTAGGGGTTTGAATCCTGCAAACACTGTGTGTGTTGGCGTCTGTATGTGTGTGCAATTCTTTATGAAAAGAGTGGCCTTTTTGAAGACTGGGAAAACACACTACAGATGTACATTCCTCTTTGGAAAGACTGATGATGTCAGCACCCTAGAAATACAGACGGAGAAGGTAAACGACCCAGTAAAACGAATAGCGAGCCATGCTAATGCATCTCTCTGTAGTGTCATAACCTAGTTAGGTAGGGGTTTGAATCCTGTAAATGCTGACTGTGTGTGTGTCACTCTTGGTCAATGCAATGTGGGTCTTGCTTTTCCTATGTTATGGCATATTATGATTACAACAGTAAGTGCATTGCACACATCAGGAATATGCGTTGCAAATATAAATGTGTACATGTTCCCTTAATCAGTACATAGGTGTAAAGCCTGCATACTACATGAATACATGTGTTGCTATTGACAGGTTGTGCCGCAGCTTCTCAAATCGTAGGTCACATATGTATGTATGTGACAGGCCCATTCACTGTCGTGATCTGTGGCCAAGGTCATCTGTGCCACACAAACCCATGACAGTTACTTTACAGTATTGTGAGTGAGGGTATATGCCTGGGGTATATGTCAGGCATGTTCATACACAACCATGACTGCCAATAATGGACAGTCTTTATAGGTGTACAACCGCCTTGTGTATATGCATCCAGGCCTCCAATGTGTCATGTGACACACCTTGGGACTCCACAATACCTATGGATATGTGGATACCAAGGGACACATGACATAACATGAGGCTGTATGTATACATTGGTACCCAACATACATGTTGAGGGCTACCACCAATGTGGTACTGACGGGATAGGAAGTATAGTACATGTGGATGACTATGCCATAGTCGGCTTACTGTTATACAGCATGTATCACATGACAGGCATCTGTCTGTATGATACCCTTGTGTAGGATATGTGTCCCATCCAGGGAATGGATTGTAGGCCACTGCATGCATTACCAGATGTGGATGGACACATCCCTAGTGTGTTTGCATGTACCGAAGGGGACTATATGCCAAACAGGTGTGGACACAGGAATGGGTGGTGGTAATTACCCCTGGTTAGTGTTATAGTGTTGCACTGGAAGGATACAACTGTTACTGAGTTCCCTATGACTGTGTGTCATTTGTCAAGACAACATCCAATGATTGCTTATAGTCATGCTGTTGAGGTTATGTATACTACCAGACCACAAATCATTGACAGATACTAACAGTATCACCCACAGCATGGTGTCTACCCATGTCATGCACACATGTCTACCCATGTTAGTACATAACTGTAGTAGAATGCATACTGGCCATTGAAAGATACTGTGACATGTTCACTATGTGTACAACAGGGTATGCCACATGTCCCATGTGTCTACTATGCACGTACATACAGACAGTGCACACCCACCATGTTCACAGATGTACACTTGCTAATCTGTACTGCTCACATCACACACATACTGTCCACTCACTAACACATGCTGGCAACACATTACACATCAGCCAAGTGGCACATGGGTGGACAATACATAGTCAGAGCTAACAGTGGTGTAAAGAATGCTACATTGGCAATCAGAGCTTTGATGAATAATGTCTGCTGAGATATACCTACAAGGATGTCATTACACTTTCCTGTTGACAACTTGTTAATATTGCTACACTGCTATAGTGTCACCCTGTGCATCAGCACCATGTTAGCCTGTTCCTCCATCAATGTTACAGATGACAGGAGGCGACACAGGTATCATCGTATGCACAGGGCATTTTGTTGTTTGCCAGAGCCTGACATTGACCCATCCAATCGACATGTCTGTGTGTGTGTGTGTGTGTGTGTGTGTGTGTGTGTGTGTGTGTGTGTGTGTGTGTGTGTGTGTGTGTGTGTGTGTGTGTGTGTGTGTGTGTGAAGGACAACAGTACAGCATGGGCCAATGTTGATATAATGTGTGTGTGTATGTGTGAGCCCTAGTTGTTTGGTTAATGTGTGTGTGTCTGCATGCACACAGCTCCACCATGTGGTTGCCATATACAGTAGTTTGTGGGACAGCCACAGACTGTACCTGCTAGGCCATACAGATTACTGTCTCCGGCCACGGACACAGTACCTGTGCCTGCCAGGGGTGCTACGGACAGTATTGGGTACCAACCCTGACTGGGTACTCTCCTCAGAGACAGAGGTGGGACAACTGGACCCATGTCCCTGCTGGAAATGGCCAGAGCCACGTGCATGTGGTCTACTGGGATGGTCAATGGACAGGCCAGCCCCAGCATTGCTGGGGCTGGTACTGCCACTACGGGAGCAGCTGTGACCCGGGGGCCATCCGCAACCACTGCCAGCTGTTGCTGTTGCTGGCATGTGTCCGCATCGATGTCACAACCATCCCGCACAGTCCTGGCTCATGGATGACATGTTGTGGAGGGCATCTATTGTCTCCCTCCAACGTCTATCAATGACCTCAATGTAAGTCCGGATGGCATCGGCAAGGTCACTGATGCTGTCATTGATAGCAGTGTAATGTGCCCTCTGCGCCCTAAGTCCCTGCCTGGTGTACCGATCCATACATGTCTGAGCCTGCATGACAGCCCGGAACATACTGGATGTCGTGAGACCAGTGAGGGCAGACCTGCCAGGGGCAATATGACCAGCGGTGCTCCCCCAAGAACCCCTGGACCTCTGCCTATGTGGTACCATTCCAGGAATATGGCTATGGCTGCTGTGAGGGGATGCAAGTGCCATGGGTACCACACTCTCCTGGTCAGTGCCAACTGTATGCTGTCCCTCGCCTATGGCCATTGGTGGTGAGGGATGTTTTGGCAGTATGAGTGTGCGCATAGATGGGGTTGAACGCTGTGTACTGTTGATTGGTGGACCAACGACAGACCCTGTCAAACCTCCCTGTGTCAAAATACATGTCTCATCATCAGCACTATTCGTGGCAGTGGCTTCAGGTTCCCTGCTGCATTCGGCCAGCCCTAACTCAGCACCTGTGAGAAGAAGACAGGAAACACACTTTATGGTCTACACATGAACACATGCACAGATGCACAGATGCACACATGCACAGATGCACACATGCACACATGCACACATGAACAGTAATACACTCCTCACTACAGCACATACACACACACCAGCAATCCAACACATACTCTATAGTGGGTGAAGGTGGATGTCAGTATCACAAGGTAAACAGTCACCACACACGTGTCAGCCATGCAGAATATGTATTTAACTAGATCATACAGTGCTAGTGTAGATGCCCCAATGTAATGGCAGTATACATGGCTTTGTTGCAACTGTGTCGTTGTTCAGTGATTGGCTACACCCTGGAACACAATTTGTACATGGACACAACCCAATGTGTGTCAAGTGACCTATACACCCACTAGCATTCCAGGACATATATGTGACACTTTGTTTGGATGGCAACTGCTGTGCATATTGTGTATACTGGCATATGTAAGCACACACACAACATGCTATGCATATTGTGTATAGGTGCATATGTTTGCACACGCACAACATTGAGGTGCAAAGCAATGACTGCTATGAGTATAGCATGTTTTCATGTACTGCATATGATAAACATGTTCTGTTGTGTACAGCTGTAGCAACTATGCATATCTAAGGTGCAGTACAGTGCTGCCGCACTTGTGTCTGCTGCACTGTGCAGTGTATGTGCTTGAGGCAGCTACTGACTTTAATGTGATGATTAATGTCTCACAGCAAACATGGACAGCATGCATTATGCGTAGGTGTGTTATGTGTACATGGCCTACACCTCACCTATGACATGCACATTTCATTACCATTATTAAAGTGTTAACACACTCACCAGCATGTACCGTCTGCCCTGCTGTCACACCAGAGGGACCTACAAGAATATGACACAGTTTATCAGTGGCCACAACTGTGGCATTGCTGCCATGAGTGAGTGAGCTAATCTACAGTGAAACAACAGTCAACAGCCACAGGTGTGGAGATACTATTCCAAATATCAGTATTGCACATGAGAGGCAGCACAGCTGCTAAACACACACTTCACATCTCACATAAGCATATTCTAACAATACAGGTAACAGTACTCTACAGCTAGGACATATTACTTCCACGCTCCATGTCATCCTGCTGGGTAGCTCCGGCCTCCATGATGACACATGCATGATGTTGCTGTTGCTGTAGGAGAGGAGCCACCATGCTTAGGAGCAGCTCCTCCACTCTGGTGAGGGTGGGTGTATGGGTGCCCCACCACCTGTGGCAAGCTGTTGCCTATGGATATCAGATGCACGCTGCCTGACATGTCTGATTAAATCACTGCAGTGATGGCGGACCTGCTCATATGTCTGGTTATGCATGCCTATGTCATTTACCCGGCGAACAAGATCTTGCCACAGTGCAGTGCGCTCATGCTGGTGCTGGCTGGCCCTGGAAAAAAGCCGTGCATAGTTTTGATACAGGCTGGCCTGTATGACCTCCTCCTCTGCAGCTGTATACACAGGATTGCAGCGATGAGCCATAACCCTGGAAGACAATTAAACAATATGTGTCAGCAAGTCATGTGGCACACTTAACATTATGAAGTACAGATATCACTTAACTGCCAGATATAGCATCTGTCTGTCTATCAGAGGATACACACCGTCAATACCACTTATCAGTGCTCAGCCCACAACTGCCTGACAGTGGCTGCCGCACTCCATACAACAAACCAGTATACACCAGTACTTGACACACTGTATTGGACACAATGCACAACCTCACACTGGGGTATATATCAAGCTAATGCATGACGAATATTGTCATCCATTGCAATGAATGTAATGTACAGTTACAGTATTAACAGTAGACCACCCTAGTCTTTGATGCCATACCCCTACCTAACATATGTGCACGGTTTTTAATATAGCTGGCATACTGCTGTAACAGACTATACATGTTGCTAGGTACACACACATACCCTGTAACACACATGTGATTGCGGCCATGGTACAGGCATCATTACACACACATTAGTCAAACATACAACATACACATGTATGCCAACACAGATGAGCATTACCTGTGTACCTTATAGTACTGTGTGCCCCTACTTACAGATACCTATGCCTGAGGAATGTAATCTGTGCAGACTACAGGAAACACACAAGACAGTGATACCAGGGAATATGAACATACATCATACTGTGGTGTTTAGGCCTACAGTTTCAGGTAGTACAACAGTTCATATGTGACCTGGATTCACCAGCAGTACCACTTACTGAGCATACATGTACTGCTACAGCCTACAATGGGACACCACAGTCGTACACAAGGTACTACGTCACAACATATGCCATCCTACTATGTCTGCATCCCAATAACTGACATATCTTTCTCTGCCCTCACACCTAGGACACAAACTACCATGACAGACACAACCTCACGCTAAGCTATCACACCTTTACAGACCTTGCACACAGTCAGTATCGCACTCACTCCACCTCACATAGGTGGTATTGCACTGAGTACATGTGTGTGCGCATTGTGTCATAGGTAGGTACTACACTATTGGGCCGGGGCCTACAGCAGCTTAGCCATATGCTACCCTGCTATTTGACACACATGTAATGTGATTACACTTGCTCCTGTCAAATGGATACACAGAGGTGACTCACAGGGCATATTACCTATCTCCATAACATTCATCAGGGGTATGTATGACATCTACTAATGATGAGCCATGTTTATTAATGCTGAGTAGTTTAGTCCAGAGTATGGCATATTTGTGTATAGGTACCTGTACCTCCAGCATGTGCTGTTCAGTGCGTTGACATGGAGTGGGGCCCTAGGTCATGTAGCCCAGAGGGATTGTGAGGTGTTGTCATGGTGGTTGGCCAACTGCTATGGGTGTGATATACCTCTGTATGTCTGGCAGTGGTAACCTCTGTGTATGATGTATGCAATGCACCCCAGCTGTGGTTTTGTGAGTCAGTCTGCATAGGGCATGTGTCTGGGGCAGTGTCACTCATTGTTAGGTATGTCTGTGGCCTTTCCACTTGCTGTGGTTGTCATGTGAGGTACATACCACATGGGGCATTGTGAGGAGTAGGGGGTACACTGACCTATATTTCCCTAGATGGCACAACTTTTGTGATGACACGTACCACGTAGAGGGATTACAAGACTAATGTAGAACTGTGATTATCAGAGGGGAGGCTACTGTACACCATGTCCCATGTTCCCTTCTGACACCTTCAGTGTTGGGCAGGCAACCACCTATCTGATAGTTAGTGTGTAAAGTGTTTTGGAATGGGGTATGGTACTGCAGTATCAACACTGGTGTTTAGTCAATGCGTTGGTCACCAGGCACCTGTTGCAGTACGTCTGACCCCGTCTCTCCCTCTCTCACTCTCTCTCTCTCTCTCTCTATATATATATATATATATATATATATATATATATATATATATATATATATATATACATACACACATACCTATATATATCCAGATATATCTGTATATATCTATATATCTCTACATATATTTATATATGTATATATCTATATATCTACATATATCTATATATCTATATATCTATATATCTATATATCTACATATCTATATAGGTTCATAGGTTCATACTAGGCTATCTGCCCTGGGGCAATTATAAGCCTAGCCCAATTCTGTATGGCTTACGCCACCCCTTGATTTGAGTATACTGTACACTTTTTAAGGTTTAGTTTACTGTGCCTCTGTGTAATAGTGACACGGGAGTAATCCCTGGGACAAACCTACGATCCCCCATCCACCTATCGAGATTCTTCTTGAAGAGATGCAGTGAGGTGCTCTGCCTCACATGAACTGGAATTCTATTCCAGAGCGAAGGGAGCCTCTGGGTTATGAACCTGTCCCTCCAGCAAGTTTTATTTATTTCTGTGCTGAGCTTCAAGTCCCTCGAGCGTGTGGCTCTAAGGGATTTAGATTTACTGAGGTGGAGCATGTCCATTAATTCTGGATTTGACATAGCTTTGTATGTCAGGCATAGATCGCCTCGAAGTAGGCGGTATGCAACTGAGTAGAGCTGGAGTTTTTTTAACCAAGCAGCATATGGCATCTGTTTGAGACCCTTGATCCTCTTGGTGAGATACTTTTGGGGTCTTTCTAATTGCTGCAGGTGTCAGGTAAGGTACATCCCAAAAGGGGCATTGTATTCTATGATGGGCCTGATGAGGGATGAATAAATGGGCACGATTACCTCTCTTGATCTAGATGTGAAACCCTTCATGATGAGGTGGGCTATGTAGAAGGCCTTTCTAACCACTTTGGCAATGTGGTTTTCAAAGGAGAGATTGCTATCAACTTGGGTCCCCAGATCCCTAATAACTTTCTCTGTACTTAATGGGTTTCCGCCTATGTGGTAATTTATGGGCACATTGTTTTTGCCAAAGGGTATGACTATACATTTTTTGGCATTTAGCTTTAAACCATGGCGCTGGCACCAGTTATCTGTCTCTGTGAGACCTTTTTGAAGGATGTTTGTGTCAGCTGGAGAGTTGATTATGGCGCCCAATTTGCAGTCGTCTGCGAACTTGGTGAGCCATAGTCCTCCCACGTTTGCCTGTACCTTGGAAAAGTATATACCGAACAAGAGTGGTCCCAGGACAGAACCCTGTGGGACACCACTTGTGACCGGTTTCTAGTCGGACATTGCTCCAGCAACTCTCACTCTGTGGGTTCTGTCTTTGAGCCAGTTTGTGACCCATCTTGTGACATAGGGGTTTATATTTAAGCTGGATAGCTTATCTATGTTGCCCGAGTGGGGTATTGTGTCAAATGTCTTTGCAAGGTCCAGATAGGCTGTGTGGACTACCTTCCCTTCATCTATGGCTTTGGTGACTGTTTCGAAGAAGTCAACCAGGTTCAAAAGGCAGGATCTGCCCTTGACAAAGCCGAACTGGGTAGGATCTAGTGTCTGTAGGTCCCCAATGTATTTGTTTATGAGCTCCATGATGATCCTCTCCATAGCCTTGCAGACTAAGCTAGTCAGGCTTATGGGGTGATAGTTTCCAGGGTCCGTAGAGGCTCCACCTTTGTGGAGTAGGACCACTGTTGCTGTACGCCATTCTGTGGGCACATATCCTGTAGTGAGGAAGAGATTGTATAGCTGTTTTATTTGAGGGATTAGTTCCTCTTGGAGTTCATGTAGGAAGCAACCTGGGACGCCATCTGGTCCCATGGAAGCAGTGTTTTTTGCTTTGGAGTGGGTAGCCTTCACCTGAGCATCAGAGAAGTTTGGGAGGCAGCCCTCTGCCGGGATAGATACTTGCTCTTTTGGGGGGGGGAGAAGTTTGCACTGAACCTGTCTGCCAGGATATTGGCGATGTCTGTGGGTTCAGTGTATTTTTTGTCATTTAGAATCAACTCAGAACAAGTCTGGGAGTTGCATCCCAGGTTTCTAACATAACTGAAAAAAGCCTTATGATTGTCTTTGGTGTCCTGTGCAATTTTTCTCTCGAAGCTGGCCTTGGAGGATTTTATGAGGGATCGTAATTTTTTGCTAGTACTGATCAGAGATGCCTTCCTTATTAAGGATTTTGCTCTATCATGTAGTAGCTTCCTCCTTCTGTTGTACAGTTTATTTATGGCAGGGGTCCACCAGACTGGACGCCTGCCTTTGGATGATTGGTCTTGGTTTTGTTTGGGATAGCATGATCCATGCATTCCTGGAGATGTCCATAGAATGCGTTTATATAGGATTCTGCAATTTGGGCCGTAGTTTCCACTGGCCCTGGGGCCTTGAAGGATTCCATTTCGGTTTTGAGAAGTGAGAAGTTCGCTTTTGAGAAGTTTTTCACTGTGGTTTTCTGGGCTGGGGGTGGGGTCGGGATGTGGACATCCAGTGAAATTAATTCATGGTCTGATCTTACCAATGAGGGATATACTTCTGGTGTGGAGCATAGAGTCCCCATGTTGGTAATGATCAGGTCTAGTATGTTGTCCCCTCTTGTGGGAGTGGTGACTAGTTGTTCCATAGCATTTGAGTTTATAATTTCCAGGAACCTTTGGGCTAAGGTGCTGGGGCTTGAGTAGTGCTCCCAGTCAATGTTTGGGTAGTTGAAGTCACCCAATATAATGGTGTTTGGAGAGATCTTCATGTTCGCCAATGTTTTCAGGAAAGCCGAGTGGGATTCCTGACTTTGAGAGGGTGGTCTGTAGGATGCTATAAACTGAAAAGCAGTCTTGCCCACTGTTAGTTGCACATGGATGGTCTCCGATACTTTGTGCAATGCCACTAACCTGGAGGTGTGGATATTCTTGATAAATATGGAAACTCCCCCTCCTTTTGTGGTTCGGTCCGGGTTTTGGGGCCGAAAAGCATGATATGAGGTATAGCCTGGTAGTGCTGGGGTGCTCTCTGGAGCCTTGAACCAGGTTTCTGTCACTGCACAGATATCGATGTTCTCCATACTGAGGAGAGCTTCGAGTGCGTGCATCTTGAGGTTAAGACTTCTGGCATTTAGCAGCATTACCCTTAGTTTCTTGTTCCTTGTGTTGTCTATGGGGGTGGGTTTGACTTTTGAGCCTTGCCTAAAAAAGGCACTATGGGGTTGGCAAGAGCCTTTGCCAATATCCGAAAGCCCAGTGATGACAGGGGCAAGCCGTCCCTAGTGAAGCAACGTGGCTTGTCGAGCATGTCATCCCAGGCTGACAGACACTGGATCCTCTTTGAATGACACCAACATTTTAGCCAGTTGTTAAAATCGATCATTTTGTCTTTGTACTGTGGCATCATTCTAGGTAAGGGTAAGATGCTGCTCAAGGTCAGGGTCATACCAGCCTGGGCTACATGATCAGAGAGCTCCTCTATGTCTCTTTTCCTGTAGTCCAGGGAGGTACGTATATATGTATATATATATATATATATATATATATATATATATATATATATATATATATATATATATATATATATATATATCACTCTATATATATATATATATATATATATATATATATATATATATATATATATATACAGGTATATATACACATACTTATAAACATCCATTGCTGTACATATACATGCACATATAGGCACATATACTGGCCACCTTTCATGTTGGGAATATGAATCATTAAACAGTTGTGAGACATACAATTTTGTAAAAATATTGCACAGCGTTGTGTAGAAAGCATTTTGCTGTCCTCAGGCCATATAGCTGTAGCAGGCCTCACTGTCTCAGTCCCACAGAATTTAACCACCACATGACATATACCTGCACTGCTTGCTGTTTTCAATGCCACACACTACAACCTACATAGATATGTGCACATAGCAACCTTCAACTACATATATATATGTCTAGCCTTCACTAACAGTTGCAGTATGTACCTTGCCCTATGCACATCTGCATTTACATATAGATATGGACTGCACACACATATGGAGGGTTCACAGTATGTACAGTACCCTTCATACACATCATTTGCATCCCACCAAATACATATATGTTACATACCTTACCTTTGTATTTCTTACCTCTGTCTGTTGTACCTGTTGACGTATATTTTTCTTTTTAAATATTTTTTTTATTTTTGGTGTCTACAAACACCTGTTTGTTTGTTTGTTTGTTTTTTTGCCTGTCTCGCTTGCTTGCTTGCTCTCTCTCTCTCCATATGGTGCAATGATATAATTGCATGTGTGGACAGCAAGTAGAGGCTGCTTTTGTAGGTATCTGCACATGTGCATGTGATGGCCTCTGCACCAATTGGTGCCCACCATTTAGTAATTGCATGCAGTCTGCTGTGTGCTACTTGCAGTTCTCACTGTGATTTCAGGACACTGCTATAAAATGATAGGTTTGGTAGGCATAGGCCTTTCATTTTTGCAAGGTGGGGACCATGCTTGTTTGCTGTGGACACTGTTGTGTGAGTCAGAAGGTTGGTATATGTCTCATATCTGAAGCTGGGTTGTAGACAGTGAAATGCATGTTGTACTGAAACTTGACTGTTGCTTCTTCCAGTACACTGTTCTCAGTGTGTCAGTTTACTCACACCTCCTAATGCTAACACTGGATACATGGGAGTATGTACTTTGTTTTGGAATTATAAACTTAGCATACAACAGTGGTTATTCCAATGTATTGCTCTGGCTTTCCTATATTCCCTTCACATTCACTCCTTGTAAGGCATGTTATATTTCTGTCTGTCTTGAAATGTATTGCTCTGGCTTTCATATTTCCCCTTTACATTCACTCCTTTTAATGCATGATATATTTCTGTCTTGAAATGTATTGCTCTGGCTTTCGTATTTTCCCTTTACATTCACTCCTTTTAATGCATGTTATATTTCTGTCTGTCTTGAAATGTATTGCTCTGGCTTTCATAGTTTCCCTTTACATTCACTCCTTTTAATGCATGTTATATTTCTTGCAGCATCAAGTTATTGTATATCTGCTGTGGCTTAATGGTATGTCATGCAGACTGGTGAGTCTAAGGTGTGGGGCTTGAGACTGGCAAGGATATTTTATTTTGCTGCTGAGCAGTACAAGGGCCTTGTCATACAGAGTGACTAAGGCACTTTTAAGCAGTTGTAAGCGGGTTTGCGTGAGTTTGTGCGGTGCTTAGCTACGCTTATCTATGCTTAGCTAAGCACACACAAGCACACACATGCTTATAACTGCTTAAAAGTGCTTACTCCCGCTAACACTCTCACTATTTTCTTTTAAAGAAAAGAAAATGGGGAAATAGGAAAGTGGTGAAAAAGGGGGCACAAAGAGGGTAGGACAGTAGGAAAAGAAGCTCGGGATGTGCAGGAAGGATGTAGGGAAGGCCCATAGCTGCTTAATTCTTTACCAGCAACAGCTATGCATATGTTAGAAATTTAGAGTGAGATTTGAAACCTTCCACCCCTGAGGGAGGAGTGAGGACAACAAAGTATGTTGTAGAGCCAATTGTAATTATCAGTTTACATGTCCAGCAGACATGTGTGCAAAATGGGCAACAATGTATGGGGCATAATTTTTTTGTGGGAACAGAGTACCTTTTTTTTTCAGTTGAGAGTGGAATGTGAGGTACAGGAAGTAGGTATATTTGGAGAGGTAAGTTGGGGAGGTTAACAGACAAGACAAACAAGACGCATACAGGGGTGGAGTATGACACATGTGGGGGGTAAACACAATTGACGGGAATGGATGTTTGGATATCGCAAGCCCATGAGCCCACAGATGGCAACAGTAGAACTGAGATCCCCACCCATGGGCAGTTACCACTGCACCTTCACAGCCCAGGCTGGGGCTGTGCTGGGGGCTGGATAGGATGGGCAGGCACACCCGTGAGTTGCGCCACTCTCGCCTCAAGCTGGCATAGGGGATCAGTCACGGAACGCCTGTTCTCACTACCCACCACAGACCGGACCCTTTGGAGGGTGAGTGGAGGCTCTCCTCCGGCCACGCTTGCAGAGGGGGGATGAGCCCCATCCCCTGCACTGCTTCCACCCGAAGGTGGCACAGTGCCATCGGAGGAGGAGGTCCCGGCCTGGGCACTGGTGCCAGGTGCACTCGCCAGCTGAGGTGGGAGAGGTGGGTCCGCTGGCACCTGCCTTCCCAGTTGTCCTATGTTTAGCAGTATTTAATGGCATTTTGGGTTAGTAACAAACAACACCATTCCAATTAATTGTAACAGCATGCATTAGTATTCCCATTCACCAAACACACATGGATTCCAAAAGTTGAACAGCAAGCATAACACATGCATATTTAGGACAACAGTGAAAATTCCAACATCATGCAGAGTTGATTGGTGGCAACAGGCCATCAGGTTTGGATATGTGAACAGGGCACATGCATCAACGTACATGCAGATATGTATAAACCAACAGGACAAATGTTCATAGGAATTAATTGTGAATACACATACCCAGTTTGGTGTGGAATAGCATCACTTATTTTATATTTACATTTCAGGATGGTACTTAATTCTAGGCTTTATTAACATTTATTATTGGGTTACAACAATCCTTTCCAGCTGGCTCACTTATTTCATATGACAGTATATACAAGGATGTATTCAATACTTGTCTGTCCTTTATTGATAGATTAGAACACTCATTTTCAAGCTGAAGCAGTTATCTGATATTACAATACAGATGGGAACTCTATTTGAGACATGTTTACTCTTTATTAATGGATTACAATACTCCTTTTCAGTCTGCATCACTTATCTGATCTTAGAATATTAGTAGAAGCTTTATTCTAGGCTTATTTGACCATTATTACTCGGTTACAACACTGAATTCATTTACAGGCTGTCTCACTTATATTCTATAATAATACCAGCTGAATAATTACTAACCTGCCTGGTGGCGCAGCCTTACCAGCCTATCAGCATAGGCTTGCCGATTCCCGGAATGAACACCTGCAGCTGTAATATAAATGAAGGGATATTGGAACATACCTATCCATACTATAGGCTAGGATAGCATTTCTTACATACTTAATTACATGTATACTTACTCAGTAGTGGGGCATTGGGCATTTGATGGGCCTCCTGGATCTATCGGTTCAGTTGGTCCTCTTTTAGTCGCTTCAGGTTCGCATGGTGGTGACAGACCTGTTAACCAGTCCTCGGAATGCCTGTGGCACTGGTGAGATCATGTGCCAACTGGTTCCACGCCTCTGCCTTACACGCACCCCATTGAACCTGGCCCTGCATGTGTCGGCCTTCATGATGATGGACTAGGAGCCAAACCATATATTTGGACTCCTCAATGCCCCACCTTTGCGCTCTAAAGCAATTTCCTTCTCCGACACCTGCCATCCTAACTGAAAATGGGTACCACAATCAGTTATGGTGTGTATTCCCGCCTATGGAGCTTATATATGCCGGTTTTCCCGCACTTATTTGTGATTGGCCATTTTGGAAATTTCTCAGCTAAGAGCAAACCTGCTTTGTCATGGTTATATTTTCATTCATTCCTATATGTATAGTAATACTGGAGTTCTAGGTACAAGTGTCATGGCTTATTGGTTCAGTACTTTGACTGTGGTGCACAGTATCCTGGGTTCGACCCTTGTCATTGCTTTTTTATTTTACTACTGTCTAGACAGGCTAGGAGGTCTGTCTGTGTAAAGGTGACTTTGCTACATGTTGCTCAACGTTGCCTGACGGTAAGCTGGTTGGCGCACTGAGCAGCTCCTCGCAAACGGCTTACGCTGGGTAAAGTGTTATTTAGTTATGTGCAGTCATATTAAGCTGGGTTCAGCGCTGTTTGGCTACGGGCACTCATTTTAAGCTGGGTAAAGTGCTGCTTGGCTATGGGCACTGGTAAAGCGCTGCTTGGCTACAGGCACTCATATTAAGCTTGGTACAGCGCTGCTTATCTATGGGTACTCATATTAAGCTTGTTAAAGCGCTGCTAAGCTACAGGCAATTATGATCCTTTTTATATATACATAATATAGGTTTTGTTCACTAATACATGGGCCATTTCATTACATTTTACTTAAATTAAATTTATATATATTGGGGAATTGTTTCATACTTATTTAAAGAAAAATGGAGGGGGATGTTGTGGGGCTCGAACCGTGACTACCTATTCTTTGGGCGACATCTCTACCACTACGCTATTGCTACTTTGTTTAATTTGCATATGTAGATCTTATATGCTTTTCAATGTCATATCTGCTAACTGTGGTTGAGCAAAGGGCTTACCTGCGCAAACGAGCGCAAATGCGTGCAAACATATTGGAAATTATAAAAAAAAAATTGAAACGGTTATTTTTACTTTTTAAACACTTTCACTGGGGTTTAGTCTATAGGGATGTGTGATTTTGTGTTTCTTGACATTTCGACGGACTCGCTCATGGGTGTTTACTATCAGGACTCTAACTCTTCTGGGGGCATGTCCCTTTGCAGTACTCGGCAATCAGACATGCCCCCTACTTTCCTACATGGACCGTGTTAGACTAGAGTATGAGTCAGCATGCCCTCGTGCATATGCATGGCATGCTGACATCATACCGTTCAACTGCAGCTTCCGTGTAAGACTTATTTAGTCTTACACAGAGGATTGCTGAATCCGGGGGATGATGTTTTACTATCTGTAAAATTGATTTAATTGTGAAACATTTCTCCCTGGGCCTTATTGTCCAGTCCGACTTTCTTGGTAAACAAATGTCAATTAAATACATAAATACTTAAATACTTCCCAAAAGTCCAAATTTTCAAAGCATGTACAGATGTTTGCCTCTTATTTTTGGTCTGTCCCTCATAAAATTGGTGGTTTTCTGGCAAATCTTTGAGGACTGAGGTCACTAAATAATAACAGACATTTGAGTTTCAGACTTTATATGATTTATAAAACACACGCCAATGCAAAACCTTTTAGTATATTAACTTTCTGTGTTTTTAAGAGCAATATATGAAAATTATCCAAATTTTTGGGCCTTTGTCCCCCATTATTTTTGGCTTTGCCCAGATTTCTTGCACTTATGGGTTGAGAGACATCTTGCATACATAAGTGGCACAGAAGGAAAGGGTTTTTCAAATGAGGAAAGAGATGTAACACTCCTTTAACTGATGCCTGACCACAGTCCTGTCTATAATAAGGTCATGGTGCATGGAGTTATCTGATACATGTACTTTGATTGTGAAATAGTAATGGCCCAAGACACCCAAGTGTCTGATTTACATCAAAATCACCTGCAAGCTAACCAAGTTGGGTGCACTGGGTTCTACTGTACCCAAACTGAGAATCTTTTCCATAATCTTTTCCATGTGGTGGCAGAAGCTTGCAAAGTGTAAGGCTTCTTAGCAAGCTTGGTTACCTCTAAGGCCTCAGACAGAAAATGGTTGTATCAGGGGTTTACATCAGAAGTCTGACCCTGAGATGGAGGTGTTTTAGACCACAACAGTGGATTGCATCCCATGACTGGGCTAGGAGAGCTTGCTATATTATGAGGGGCGGGCGTGAGACCTTAAAACATTCCCTTTTCAGCCACAAAGTGGTGATGAGAATAGATTTTGATCTTTCTTCCCTGACCTTTGAGATGAGGTTTGAAATCATCATGAAATGCAGAAATGTACACAGGAGAATCATCTGTAATAATTTGAGTACTATCTGCTTCAGTTCCAGCACCTGGATGCTGATTGCTCACAAATGCAAGGATCTTTGATTGGCAGCAAGCTAAAAAGTGTTTTTGTAAGGTGCTGTACCTCACTGCACCCATTGACAGGCAGGGACTCTGCTCCAACCCCCTTTTCTCTAAGAATACCACCTCTAAGCTGACACAAACTCAGAGAAAGTATATTTAGAGCTAAAGTCTGTTTATTTGACTGTCTCACACTCTACCGTACAGATCAGCATTCAGCTTTGACCACATGAAACACAAGCTTCCTGGTCTGCTCTCCTCAAGTTTAAGTTGAGGAGAGAAATAAAAATTCTGTCCTCCATCCTCCTTGTAGAGGACTTTAATAGAAAGGTCATCTCTTCCAAGTTGAAACTAAAAAAAAAAAAACGGGTTTACTAAACTGCAGCAAGCCACTTGTCCCAGTCCCCTTCAATAAAAACATTGCACCGAATGACATTTGAAGACCTTATTGAACTTCTATAAACATGATCGTTAACCAATATTCATAAATTTCAACCAATATTCATAAATTTCAGTAGGTGAAAATAACATCCATGTAACATTACCATAGGACAGCGTCCCCACTCATCCTAAACAGTAAGCAGCATCCATATCTCCACTCACTTACTTATGAAGCAGCGTACCACTCACTTCAGATACCATTTATTGAATTATTTCCAAACCAAATAAGCAGCTTACCTCCCCTTATTTACTTATCAAGCAATTTAACCACTCACTTGCCTTTCCCAACTTATTGAATTGAACGACCACTGGAGGGAACAGAAGAGTGCAAGCCTGCCCCTCTTCTCTGCCCAGCGGCCTGACCAGGCTGTTCTCCCTCTTACCAACAAACTTTCAACAATGTAACCACAATTACGATGTTAGGCCAAACATCATTGGTGTACCCCATCCTGTCTAACCAAGCTGGGTCTGATTCATCCCCTCCTAAAGCCTGTCACATAACTAACAAAATAACCAATTACCTCACCAGCTAAAAACAAACCTCTAATACCTCTCCTATACTAAGGTAGTGACCGTAGCCTCATAATCTAGCATAACCACTGCGCACAAATGAAATAAGCCTTACCTCACACCCAGCAGCCTCAACAAGCTTCCAAGGGTATTACCAACCAACTGGGCAACCAAACACTATGCCCACTCCCCTAAAAACCATGCAGATGCAATTGCATACCATTAAGTCACATTAAACCCCATTTACCACCCAATTAATATAATAAGCAAATGAGATCCAAATGAGATCTCTAAGGTCAGCACAACAACAATCCTGACACCACACCAACTATGCGTTATAAACATAACTGTTCCAAATGGCCATTATGGCATTTTAGCAACCCAAACACTAAAACCCTATGAACGTTCCATATTGATGGCTGAAACTGAACCAAAATTCCCAACACTCAAATGACCTCCTCCCCAGCTTACCCAACCACATATTCACTATTCCATGCATCATCCTTCCCTCACACTATCCCCCAACTTTATGTAAATATGTTAAAGTTTGCTTCAATGCTATGCTACCAGTCAATGTTGAGTTTGATACTATCCATGTAAATTAGAATTAAGCTTGAAACTATGTTATTCTTAATGTTAAGTTTGGTATTATGTAAATTTGAATGGCATCTGCATACACATCCTAATAGCAGCTCTATATAATGTCTGAAAGCAATCCTGCCATCTCACCTACTAACCCTTATAAATGCAGAATATAATGACCATCCTAGCCTTTGCTGATCCACAAAAATAGTAACAGCATGACTAAATACAACCATCTCTGCCCTACCCCCAATCTAACAATGCCCTGCTGTCAGCCTCTCATAAAAACTTACCCCAAACTCCTCAAATCCTAACACAACCTGACATCCCGCATAACATGCACAACAAAACCTACACCCCAGTCATGTTGATTGGCTAAACTGAATCCTAATCCCCCAACCACTCTCACTAAATCACCTACGCCATGTTAACTTGGAACTACAAATATTCATCACCCCCCCAAATTGGCCTTCCTTCCATCCAACAACCTGTGAACCAACCCCCCCCCAATTATGCCTCCAACACAAAACCTTCTGTCACATTTGTAAAAGGATTGCAAAACTCCGCTCAAAACATTTCTGAAATGACTAACTACAGCCTTAATAAGTGCACACCAAACACCCATTTCCTCACCTATCCCCCACAACATCTACATACCTACAGTGCTCCATCAAACCTACCACCTCTTAAATCGTACATATACCGAACCACCTCCTATCAGCTCAGAGTGCCAGACAAATGATATCCTGCTACCTGCTGTAAAGATCTTAACCTCTTATAAGACATTCATAGAAACTGCTTGAGGAACAGATTTGTCTCCCAGAAAATACCATACATGTTGTACGAATTCCACTGCATGTCAACGAAAATACCCCAGTAAACCCACTCTGAACCACTTGATGATTAACTGTAAATTCAACCCAGAGTGTCCACCCATGTCCATCTTGGAATAGAGCATTAAATGCTGCAAGTAAAATAAATGGAAGTTTGATATCCCCAGACCACAACACATCTGTGCCCTCCTTGTGCACCACTCCAAGCAAGCAGCCTCCATCACTTTCAGGACACTGATGGATGTTTTTCCATCATTGCGGCTACTGGCACCATGCCAACTGTGTGGTCATCCCTCATTGATCTGTAAAAGAAAAGAAACTGTAAATTCACTGCCACAACCAAAATATCTTAACACTGAGTGCTATCAAGGGAACCCACCGCCATATTCCCCCCATCAACTTTCCAATGTAATCTTGACTTAAGGCTCCCCTTCTACTCTTTTGCCAACCCCCCCTTTTTTTATATATATATATATGTATAGCCTGCTTAATTTTCCCAGTCGAGGCTGTAATATTCTATAATATGCCGTTAGTATGCGCACCACATTCCGCTCCTTTTGTTCCTCTTTAGCTTGCAAAAGCTCTAAACCCACATACCTCTTTCCCTCTTAGTCCAGGTGATATCGACAAAGCCCATGCTTCTCAACCACTTAAAACGATAAGTGTTCACAAGCCATAAATAAAGAGGAACCGAGGTATCCTCTGATGGTATAACATAAGAAACTCAAATGTCTAACCTGTTCCTAAATTAGTCTTTAATAATGTGCTACTAATTGCCAAAACCACAGACTATGAAAACCAACCAAATATGAAGCAGAATCTGGACATTCTATGAAAATCTGTACAGTTCAAAGGTATGAAAACACCCTAATATCCCCCCGACTGCCTTCCAGCCTGCAGAACTGCTACTTGTATGGACTACACACCACTACACACCACTCCCAATATCATTCAGCAAGCATGCCCCCTCTAGCAGACCAACAGCAACTCTGCCACTACCTTTAGTTAAACACTGTAAATAATGAACTCCATATTGAGGACAAGCCATACATAACTGAGACACAGGTCCACTAACTAGACAAATTATTTTGTACAATAAATGGGGTTACTGATTTAAGAGAGTATGGCAACAACCACTATACCTCTCAACCTTCTATAGCAAGAAATCTAGACATAGCCATAACAGCAGAAAAAGGACCCCAAAATAAACACGATTTCCAATATTGCTCTTACCAACTGAAAACTGATAGAATACCAGGTTTTGTATCCACACAGATCTTCCAAAGGGAACAGAGTCTGAAACTCAATTGTATGTCATTCCTTCGTAACTTCAACCCTCAATAATCTGCCAATGACTTGCCAGAAAACCACGACTCCATGAGAAACAGACCAACAACTGAAGATCCAGGCATACTGCTATACTTTGTGCAAGGTTAGCTTACTGCAAATTCTGTACCATAAAGAAATATGCCACCTGCAAATTCCCTTGACAGTGCAGGGTAATAGTCTGCCCTGAGCAACCCACTGTAAACCACAAGATGACCTGCATGAACACCAATAAGAACAAAACCAAGGTTGCTAAAACCATCAGGGACACCTGCCAGGAGATCAATCCAGTTGTATCAATGTCATGTGAAACTATCAAAGTCCAAGATGTAACAGAGGCCAAACAGCTGTATCCATGAGACAGCACTACCTATTGTATCTCAAGGACGTAGCTCAACATAAGCTTATTAATGAAAAAATGAAATGAGCAATTTTGTTGCATGAAGGGACCATGTGTGTTCAATCACCTTCATTAAACAAGCCATAGCAGGTACACAACTATGGTGTTCTTGATTCTGAGTCATAGGAGAGGCAAGGGATGCTAAACTTAGCTTACAAGGGCAAGCACTTAATTAGGAACAGACTCAGTGTTATTGTCTTTGCATAACCTACCTTTAATTCTACCCAGTTTTGAAGCCAAGGCTCTAGCTCCTAAACAGGTATACTAGGTGACATCTGCACCACCTGGCCCCTACCACAGACATATTGCCAAATGCAGAGAACAAGCCAACACCAAAGCTGTCTGGTTCTAGCCAGGTATGCAAAATCCATCAATATGTGTATGCAAACATAGCCTCCAGTGATCTACGTCAGTCGCAAAACAAGGTGACACCAGACATACAAAGCTGAGAGGCATACCAAGCAAACTGCCAAGGCCCCTATGCAGAGGGAAACCTATCAGCAAAATTCAACATTGGAACCACATGCCTGACTGACCTCTCCAAGGAAACACTGTGCGCACCACACTTTCCCCAAATGTCAAAACTCCTCCCACAAACTTAGAAAGTTGACAAAACTGGCCCTGCATACCCATGACATGGAACGAAATCCAAAACCAGCTGTATTCTTTTTTTTTTTTTTTTTATTTATTTTATTTTACTTTAGTCTTAAGTAGTTTACCACTCACTGCCAGAAAGCCACAATTTCATGATGAACGAATCACAGAAATCCACCCCTCCCTACAATACAGGAAACATCCAACACCCCCTCCAATCACCCCACAGAAAACAACACTGCCCATCACCCCACAGAGCAGGATCCAAACAAGCAAAAATACCCAACACTGCTGTCTCTATGCCAGCAAGTGAAAGCTACCAGCCCTAGCATGCTCCAATAGCATAGAGCTACTCTCAGAACTTCCAAAAATGCCTCCACTAGTAGATGAAGTGCACCAATAGGCCTGCAGCAGCAAAAGTCTCAAAAAGGTTGGCAGCCTGCACTCCAGTGTCACTTCCCCCCCCCCTTTTTTTTAAACTAATGCAGTGCAAATCTTTGCCACCAATTAAGAAATGGTCCCAACCACAAGACCCAATTCCAAAACATACCACTCCCACATGCGCCAAAGCCCTGGCAACACCAACAAGCCAACACCCAGGGAAAAAACATGCAAAGGCCCAACCACACCCCTCACAACAGCTGTAGCACCACAGGATGGAGACACCACCATTGCCAGTCAACAAAAGACAGCCATAGAAGTACCTCAAGCCTGCAAAAGCAATCCATGCCCACAAAAAACTCCAAACAGTGACCCACCAGCTGGCCGACAGCAACCAGCCCCAGAACACACCAGGAGAGCGGGAAATGACCAAAAGTCAGCTCGAAGGACCCAGAATCCCCCTACTCTGAAACCCAGTGCCTAGTCCACAGAGTCCCACTATAGGGCAGGTGAGTTCCCAAAAAGTGAATGCTGTGCAACAGAACCTCTCCGCCTTGAAGAACTGGGCACAACAAATGCAATGCAAACCTTCAGGAAAGAAGACCTTCACCAACCAACCCATTTTCTCCTCTGCCTTGTCAAACAAGGAACAGCTACAATGAAAATCACCTGCAGCCCAAGACATATCCGCTTGCAGCATGAAATCAAGCAAGCACCTCCAAATCTGGAGAGTAAAAATGACCCTCCTTCTCTGAACTTCCATAAAAAATCAGACAAAGGATTGCTGCTCTCTGCAAGTCACTGCTTCCCCAGCACTGCTCACTGGCGCTCATAATGAACATACCAAATCCAGACTACACATGGGAATCTGCACCTCAACTAATGACAGTGATAAAACTTTTTTTTTGTTTTTTTGAACATTGCTCTACCAACTACAAGTTAGCATAACTGGATTACATTTGCATAACCTTTCTGAATGGTAGGGAGTCTGATAGGAAATATCTGACATTCCATACAGAACAGAAGTATGCTTCAGAAACATACTTCTCTCTAAGCCCGCAAACAATGCAACCTATACCATACAACTACTGAGTATGCAAACTGGCAATCATTTGACTTCCCCTCCTTTGCACCCTTCCTCCCATAGCCAACTGAAACATACCTGTCCACACCAACATAGCTGATCCACCATGTAGAAGTGCTGATAAAATAAGTTGCTTTGCTAAGCGATGATAACTGCGATCAACACAGAAATTTAAAAATAATATTGTAAATTCTGCTCCTAAAGTTCATAAATAGCAATAAAAGTAGCTGTACTTTCCTACATGCATAGTGGCGCTATGTCCATGCGCGACCAATGACAATCACTCACAGATTCTCCCAGCCCCAGAAACCTGCTTCTGCTAAGACGAGAGGAGAGAAAACAAATAAAACCAATTCACTACACTACAACCACCAGTGACTGCTAACGTTTCACTAATAACTCGTCACCAAAACAACCATTCTGCCAGCAAAAAATTAAAACCAATGCTTGAACAAGAGATGCCCCTACAAAGTACTGAACCAAACAAAAGCAAAATAACCCCCAAGAAAAGGGGAAAAAAAAAAAAAAATATATATATATATATATATATATATATATATATATATATATATTTACTCACCCAGTGCAGCACCAGTACCACCATGCCCACTTTATATCCAGAGCCTACCTGTCTGCCAAACTACATACAGGTCGTCTCGGACGTAACCTTGCCTTAGCAAGTTCATGCCAAAGATGTGACTCCTACTCCAGTTACACTTGCCTAAAACCCTCTAAGCCCCTCCCTACCCTTACCTCATTTCTTCCCACACATCCCTCATTCCTATTTAACCCTATTCTTCCCTTATCATCCTAATTCCTACTACTCTGTTTGTCTAACCCCATTTGAAGATATCCCTGGACAAATTGGTCTGTTCCAAACCTCATTTGCTAAATGTATAACAAGTGGGAAAAATCACATTCATGATTTAAGGAAAAAGGCAAAAAGCAGTTAGTTTAGGCTGCCATAGATCGTGTAGTCCAGGCAGGCAACATTGCGTGGCTGATAGCACTCTGGATAGTACTCGGGAAAGAACATGTTGCAAGTGCAGTGAGTTTATAGATGAAATAAAGCTTATGCATGATTTGAAACCATTAATGTGATATTTTTACAGAGAACTGTCTGAATATATATTTCATCATAATTTGTGATACCATTGTGTTGTTTAAAAATCAACTGTTGTCAGTATTATTTTATTATTTATTTATTTATTTATTTAACATTTGTTTACTGGGAAAGTCAGACTGGGGCACAGCCCATTTTCACTGAAGGCCATGAAGAAATGCTCTGGACACGTCTTTGGAAATGTTGTCACTATTGCTAGCAATATCTGATTAATCATAACATGATATGTCACTAACTACAAGTCTGATAATGTATTCCACAAAGTACATGTCTGATGTTGCTAGGAGATGCGAGAGGGAAGAATTGTTCAGTTGAACACACTTCTTGCTCTCGTCATTGATACAATATACCCATGATTGTATTCCATTCACGGCTATTAATAGGACGTGCTGGAGGGATAGATTCATCACCCAAAGACTCCCTATGCTGTGGAATAAAATCCCGGTATATGTGAGGCAGAGCACTTTGCTGGCCTTGTTCAAGAGAAATCTTGACCAATGGATGGGAGATCGCAGATATACCCCAGGGATTACCTCAGTGTCACTGCTCAACAGAGGCACAGCAAAATAATGGGTATAGTTCCCCATACTAAAGGGGTGGCGTAAGCCACAAAACTATGGGCTAGGCTTGTAAATGCCCTCGGGCAGATAGCCTAGTATGAACCTATGAACCTATGAACCTATGAATCTGTAATTTCCCTAACACATATCACCCTTCTAATGTCTTTTCTATTTGATCTGTATTTGTCATCATGCAAATACAGTTCACTACTTAAGGAAAAAAGTGAAGTGTTTAATTTAGGCTGCCTTGGGTAGCTCAGAAACATCTGGTGGCTTTGTACATCTAGCAGCACTCTGGATAGTTGTCAGGTAACTTTGTGGCACAAGATGTAACTGTGGTGAATTGACAGAAGTAAGGTACATGAAACATTGTTTGAATCCTGTTTATAGAGCACCTCGCCATAATTCACAATATTTACTTTTCAATTGTAATCCATTTTAAGGCGCATTTGCTGTCTGCTTGACATTGGACAAACAGGGTTCACTACCTAAGGAAAAAACTGAAAAATGTAGTTTAGTCTGACTTAGGTAGATCAAACATGCCTGGCCTCATTGCACTGCCCCCTACAACAAGAAGAGTACTTACTTCAGTGAATGCACCTAACAGATGTAAAATTTTGTGCTACAAGGTGCAACTGAAGTAAGTTGAGATAAATAAGGCATATGAAGCATTGTTTGAATCCTGTGTACAGATCATGTTGCAAGGGTCTGTATTAGATCAGCAAATGCTTAAAAAAGCAAACGCTGATTGATCGAACTTATGTAAGCGAAAGCTTACAATCTTGAACTGTCAGATCAGCAATTTTTTTTCCTAGAGAAAAAAATCGCTGATCCAAAACACATACACACAACACAAGCACACCAAACAAACAGCAATCCACACACATACACCTAAAATCTGACACCTAACCCTACACTAAACTATACACACACCACTAACTATCCACTTACCTTAACCCACACCCTAACCCTAAGTCCGTCACTATCGCACACTCACCTCACCCTTCCCTGACCCTAACTCACCTAAACTGCCCTAACCCTCACGTCCACACAATCTCACACATACCTAACCTGCGCCCTAACCCTAATTCACCTAATCCGCCCTAACACTCACATCCACACAATCACACACTTACCTGAATCCGACCCATAACATTTCACCACAGCACTGAAAATACCGAAGCAACAGAAATGGACAACCAAATTCTTTCCCTAGGAAAAAATTTGGGTTTCTGTTGCTTCGATATTTTAAACATTCGCTCACATCAGTTCAATCAATCAGCATTCGCTTTTTTAAGCATTCGCTGATCTAATATAGACCCATGTTGCAAGGTGTCACAATATTGTTTTTTTTTATTTACCTTCACTTTAAGGTGGACTTGCCTTTCACTTGACAGACCACAAACAGGGTGCACTACCTAAGGAAAAAAGTGAAAAATGTAGTTTAGGCTGCCTTAGGTAGCACATCCATGCCTGGCAACATTGTGCTTTCATCAGCACTCTGGACAGTACTGAGAGGAAATCCTACCTGATACAGACCTAGCTCTGTGGCATGAGGTGTCATAACAATGACTTTTGAGAAATAATACAGGCTATTAAGGGTTGGAATCTAGCTAGAAGATACCTTTTAGAAAGGGTGTGAGAAGCACTTAAGAAATTTTTGAATAGGATTGTAACAGTAAAGAATATTGATAATGGCATGACTGTTTCTTGCAAGCAATATATCAGTAAGTCTTGCATAATGAAAATGTACTTCTTGGATATATGACAATTTTATATATATATATATATATATATATATATATAAATATTTATATATATATATATATATATATATATATATATATATATATATATATACACACACACACACACAACCTAATGCAAGTCCACCTTCCTAAACATGACAATGAATATATTTCAAATAAAAATCACTTGCACATGTATAATGGGCACAATTCATTTGTTGCAATCATCATGACTCATGGTATATCCCAAAAACCTAATGCAAGTCCACCTTCCTAAACATGACAATGGATATATTTCAAATAAAAATCACTTGCACATGTATAATGGGCACAATTCATTTGTTGCAATCATCATGACTCATGGTATATCCCAAATACGTGTTTAGAACTCTTATGTCTTCTGAAGTATGTATGTAATATAAACCAACCTGTCTTGATCATTACATTTGACTGCATCCTTGTGAACCATAATTACGTGCAGTAAGAATGATTTTTACTTAAGAAAGCATTCAAAGACAGGATTACAACCACATACATATAGGCCTCTCTGAAGGGTATCTCTATGCATTTAGATATTAATAAACATCAAATTTCTGTGGTATACAATTAGCTCTCCTGCGGCAATGTCAGTTAATGCATTAACTTTTATTTTTCGCTTTCTTTATCTTATGGGTTTGATTCTTATATGTTAAATAATATTTTAACACTCGATAAGCCCCAAACTGATAATATGCCAGAATTTATCAATCTTTCACCTTCCAAATTACAACCCTCAAAAGCCATGCCAATAAGCATTTCATTGTTGAACACTGGAACCTCTGATAATGGGTGAAGCATCAAACATGGCACAGCTTAATACTATGTTTCACACCTTTACTGCTATCTGCTGTAAATAGTGCTAATGTGTCTGCCAAGGGGTCCATCTGCTTACAATCATCCAAATACAGTTGGCAAGGCTGGGCATGTTTGTGCAATACCAGTATTAGGTGCCAATTCAGTCACAGTTTGTAAGCTTGACTTTTGCAGACATAGTTGACAAGGGAGAGAATGGTGCTAAATTTAGAACACAAAGGTGGGGTGTTAAGGATATCTGTGGCACTCATTATGAAGCACTACAGCCATAGGCTGCTGCATGGGGGTTTATACCAGGTCTCAGTATAAGGTTGAGGTTTGGAATAACTTAGGCAATGCTGTCTCCACTATAACTGGCATTCTGCTCAATGGGGAACACTGTCATTACTATTATAGTGACCTTAATAAGTGCAGTCAGGATCTTATATTCTGATGGAAGGCTGAATTCAGGACTGGGAACACACCCCAATTGTGTAAGTATACTGGCCTATAACCTGTGTGGCAGTAATTATCTAGCCAGTCAATGGAGTTACTCATTGCGCTTTCATATATATTTGTCTTCTTTTATTCTCTCCAGCTGCAGAGGAGATAGCTGCAAACTATGAGGTGCAACAGGAGAGATTAACTCTCCTCAGAGAGGCACAAAATAAATATGAATCAAGTAAAAATTAAAGCCATACTTATTATTTCCAGTCCCTAAAAGCACTAGCATCTTGAGCAGGCCTCACTCATAATTCATCTCAAACATGTATGCCTTCCTCAGCAAGTGTTGCTGCTTGCATTAGGTAATTAGAATACCAGCTTTGTGCATATGTGTGAGGGTGGTTCACAACCCAAAAGCAGCACTTTTTAATTGATAATTATTCATAAGATTTTAACAGCAGTCTGTCAGGAAGAATTACTTTATAATAATTGTAATTGTTAAGTTAGAATGGATAATTCCAATCCATCATAGTGAAATAAAGGCATCTGTTTCTTATATCAGATCAGTGATATTTGTTTATTTAATAACGCATAAATACCTTTCCATCATATATGGATGTTGCAAAGGTGTGCAGTAATTAATTATCAGATTTGTTTATGTATTGACAAATAAAAATGTGTTTAAACTATACAGCACTGTTACATGACATGTGTCTAATTATCTCTTATATTTTTTGCCTCCCCCCAACCTTTGTCTATTTTTTGGGGTTAAAATTTATTAACAATCTGCTGTTTGCATAATTTGCTGATGAAAATTAATCAACAACACAGATAGGTGCACTGACCACTGCAGCTCAACCAGTCATACTGCCGTAGATGGCAGCAGAGGCACCCAGCACTTTGTGGTCACAACCTGTCAGTGTTGCCTCCACAATGCCTGCCCTACCTGTTCCAAGTAGTACATAAGATAGATCTGCTGTGGCTGCTTGTGCAGTGGAAAACTCCAGAGCAGTACTAGTGGAGGTGGCAATTTGGTCACCCTGCAGCAGCCAACAGGTTTGGTGGAGGATATAATGGACAGGGGTCTCAGTGCACATATTGGCAGGGTTGAAAGGGTCTCATGTTACATTGCAAAAACAATGCCACATCCAGCACTGACCCAGGGAGCCACTTCAGGAGACAGTGAAGACAATTATGAGGGTGAGCACTAGATTTGTTCTCATGCTAGAAATGGGTGTGGAGTGCCTCCAATGTCCCTTACCTATACCAAATCATGGTGTCTCCAGACCATTTGTTTTCATCACTATTCCTGTCTGTCTTGTATGTCCCATATGTTTGCAGATGCTTGCTAACCTACCCCTCCTACCTAATCCTCCATTTCTAAGCACCTTTACCAACATTCCTCTCTCTCCCAAAAAACAAAAAAATAAAAAATGGGTACCTGTCCCACAAAAAATATTACACCCTATACATAGCTCTCCACTTTTCCCATGTGTCACCCTGACACAATTGATTTGGTCCAAATTGGCCATACAATATTATTGCATTGTTGTCATCCATCACTGCTGTGTCATGAAATTCATTACATAGTTGTACATTGATGTTGTAGTGGGTAGTTATTATGCTTTCCCACTACCCTCCTGCAAATTCCTATATTCTTTTCTCTGTGTGCTACCCTCTGCTTGCCAACCTCATTTTTACCACTGTCCTATTCATACCTTTTTTACATGTTTAGTATATTGAAAAAAACAGATTCACATGTAACACACACACACACACACACACACACACACACACACACACACACACACACACACACACACACATGGCCAGAAATTGCCCATGAAAGAAGCTTTCACTTTACTTCCTCAGTATTTGCACAGAGTTTGGCAGAGAACACTGTTTAACTTCTTATTGCAAAAGCTGAAGATGTCGATTTAATCTGCAGTGGTTTGGTTACTATTGCACAAATGCACTTAAACCTGCTATGCTATGGGAGTGCAGATTGATGCCATACTAGTACTGTGGATCAGTTAACACAACATTTATTAGGTTGCTGAATACAATAAACTAAGAGTTCCTATGTGGTGTGTTAAGATAATTACTCTGTTTTCAGAATGATTTTTTTCTCATAGTGATGTGGGTTTGATTACAGCTGCATGTCAGTTTATTACTTTATGATAGTTCATATTCCTATTATATATTTAACTGTAAACATCTGTATTTCTCTACATATAACACATTTCTGTAATGTAAAATGGGAATAGTGCCACAAGACATAACTTTCAAAGACATTGCAGCTGTGACAGGGAGATTTAGTAAGCCACTCTTATCTTGGTTTTTTATTCATGTTTATTGCACTCTCCCACCCCTTATCTGTACCTGTAGCAATCAGTTTACTGTACAGGACAGGACATATTAATGGTGATTTAAGAAGTAACACTAAAACAACATACAGATGTTCCTATATATACTGCAAAGCATATATGTGCTATTCCTCTGCATGTGTCTCCAAATCTCTCTGTTCACCCTTCATCTTCTGTAAGTTTTCAATGTGCTTCAGTAGTGTTATTTTAATGCTGGGAAGTAGTAATTCCCTTGTGGTGAGATAAGCTAATGTTTGAATGTGTAGAAAGTTTTTTTTTAATAATGTAATAAGTTCTATTCCAGCCATTAGCTAAGTGTTAATGATTGTTTTTTGTTCAGTAATTTAGGTGTACATATTGGCTACATATTGTTGTGAGCCACCATTATCCTTCTTCAGTAATAATTTGCTTTTCCCCTATCCCAGTTCCACCCTGACAATGTATTTTCTCTCTTCCATATCATAATTCTTCCACCTTTACATTTGTACAATATTTGGTGCTGGGCAACAAATGCAACTAGTGCTAAATGGAAGTACAATGCTTATAGCAGTATATTTTGATTAGATTGCCTTCATTTGCATTACTATGTCTCACTTTGTACTGCTTTGCTAAGCTACATTTATTCAGTTTACTGTAAATGTAAACAATACAAAGGTTTGGATATATGGATTACAGTGCTCAGTAGGGTAATAAAGATCCTTCTGGCTTTTTGGGTTTTAAGCAAGAGGTGTCAGAAAAGTTGCCACAGGAATAACTGGCTTGCGACAGCTAAGTGTTCATACCAACATCTCCTTTTGATCCTTCAATGTCAGCTCTTCCTATCATTGTGGAATAGAATTCACCAAGCATGGATTGTTCACCCACTAATAGGGAATATGATCTGGGATTAGACCGTCATGAGACAGGTTAGTTTTACCCTACTGATGATGAGTTGTTGCGATAGTAATTTTGCTCAGTACAAGAGGAACCACAGATTCAGACATTTGGTGTATGTGCTTGGCAGAGGAGCCAATGATGCAAAGCTACCATCTGTGGGATTATAACTGAACACTTCTAAGTCAGAATATCACCTAAACGTAATGATACAACAGTGGTGCAGATCTCCAGTTGGCTAGGAATAGCTGGCCACAAGGTTGGTGAGGAGTGCCACTTGTCACTGGGTTGGAGCACAGATGGAAGGGGGCCACCTCTCTCCAACAGTGCACCACACATTCATGGGGAACCAGGTGCTAAACATACATTCATGTTTGCTGAAATCTACTGTCAACACTTAACTTTCACAGACATAAATTTCTACATATTCTGCTAAGATAACACTCAGATGTAAATTACTTACTTTCATGCTGAAAATGTTTGGATACATATACATGGGTTTGACTACTGTTTCTGTACATATTGGCTAAAACCCCTTTACTTGGCACATCATTATCCTGCTGCTATACTAAACTGCCCACTACCTATTGTAAATGCTGGCTTGTAAAGATGTTCACATAGAAGTCAGCACAGAGTATCGCAGAGTACTACTAACTACTATTGTAGGTTCAACACTTAAAGGTATGATTACTCATGTAGTAACACTTTGCCTTCAGCATCACAAATCAGCTTAGTGGTGCTGCACTTAAACAGTACCAGAAAAAAAAGAGGATATCATAGAAGCATAGTTTTCTGTTGCACAAATGTTGTATGTCTGTATTACTGTTGCCCAAAGATGATCATGAATTTTGAAATATGTTAACTCAATGAATTATTTTTTGGGAACTAATGTGTCTGCTCTACAGAGTTTATAATTGCATCATGTTACCAGCTAGGTTAACCTATTCTCAACACATCCATCACTGTTATTCCACAGTGCACTGCCCTATGTACAACTTCCATGTTTGTCTTGCCAATGCACGTAGTGCAAGTATGAGACAATGCAAGTGTGCAATCATCCTGACATGATGTCACAGGAATTTTTTAACGGATAATAAAGTGGTGTGCAACAGTCAGTCTGTATGTTATACTATTATGTGTAACATGTTAATGTCCCTCACAGTATCACAATGAACATTTAGGACCATATCTACATTGCAGTATCAAGGTATGTCATTATATGTTATAATCATACTGATGTTACACTATTCTTTGCATGTATATGCATTTGTTGTATGGCCTAGGATGCACAGTACTATCTGTTTCAATCATTGATTTTTACAAATATTCCAATATCCAATTTTACATAGGAATTGTGTATCTTCCACTGTAGTGCTTGTGACTAATATACTGCTGTCTATATTGTATAAGCTATACAGGTAGGAGGTTCAATACAAACACGGATGATGTGTATGCATGTGTGTGTGTGTGTGTGTGTGTGTGTGTGTGTGTGTGTGTGTGTGTGTGTGTGTGTGTGTGTGTGTGTGAGAGAGAGAGAGAGAGAGAGAGAGAGACTGTGTGTATTCCTTGCTGGTATGTCCAGTTCCTCTGAGAATAATTTAACTGTTCTCACAGCTCCCTTATCCCTACTTTACAGTAATATCCTCTCTGAAACACAAGGATGAAGGTCATCCTGACAAAAGTGCAGTCTCTTCCATAAGAGTCAGATTTCTCCAATGGCACTTGTTATGTTGCTCTCTAGATTATGTAAGCAAGCAAGGTAAGAGGTTTAATATGCAACATAGAAGATTTGCGAGTGTTTGTCTATGTGTGTGTGAAACTGGGTGTATCCCTTAGTGGTGTATCCACTTCCTCTGAAAATAATGCATTTAACTGTTCCCACAGCTCCCTTATCCCTAATTTTACAGTAACATCCTTTCTGACATACACTGATGAGCTCATCCTAACAAAAGTGCAATCTTTTCAGTGAGAGTCAGACTTTTCCTGTGGTACTTGCAACTAGTAGAGTAATGTCTAGATTGTATAACCTAGATAGGTCAGAGGTTCAATACCCAACATGGAAGACGTGTAAGACTGTGTGTATTGCTTGGTGGTATATCCACTTCCCCTGAGAATAATACATTTGACTGTTTTTGCAGGCCCCTTATCCGTAATTTTACAGTAACATCATCTCTTGCATACACTGATGAGGTCATTCTGAGAAGGGTGCAATCTCTCTGATGAGTGTCAGACTTTTCCTGTAGTATTTGCAAGTATTACAGTGCTGTCTAGATTGTGAAAACTAGATAGGTAGGAGGTTTGATACCTGTCATGAGCAACTTGTATTTGTATGTGTGTAATGCTTGTTGCTGTCTTCATTTCCCCATGCAGAGGATGTATTTACGTGTACAAAGCTCGCTTATACTAACTTTTATGGAAACACCCTGCATGTAACACACTGATGAGGTAATCCTGACAAAAGTGCAATCTGTCACTGAGAGTTAGACTTCTGCTGTGGCACTTGGAACTAATGCAGTGCTCTCTGGATTGAGTAAACTAAGTAGGTAAGAGGTTCAAACCCAATATGGTAGAACTGTGTGCATGTGTGCATGATTGTTTAGAGTTATATGAACATGTTCTCATTCAACCTATACTCTGGATACATTTTTTAAATGCAAAGATAACTGCACCATCACCTGAGGCCACCTTTCACATCCACAACTTCATTGCTATATACGGGTGTAGCTATGCATACTATTTGTAATGTAATGATTACAATTTTCTATGAATTAAGTAAAGGAAACTCTGCTTATGTAGGCAATACTTATGTCCACAAATTTGTACTTTCATGCTTAAAATAATAGTGTCATGTGTTGAAAGCTAGCCAATTAATGTTTTTTACAGGGGAATTGTTGCAAACATTTGTTAAGTGGGGAGGGACGAGAATATTTTCATTCTTCAAATGCCAGTTGTATAGCATCAGTAAGTGCACACAATTCCAGTATTATATTGTCTGCCCACATCCCTGGTTCAACACACTGATGAGGTCATTGTTTTGCAAGTGAAATTAAGCTATATGAATGCCAGATATTTCCTGTGGTGCCTGCATGTGTGACATTATTCTCAATAATCTGTAATTAGCTGGGTAGGATGCTCGACTACAGCAGTGCTCAGCTTCTGCAAATGCAAATACCACTGCAGTCATGATTGTTTTACACATATATGGAGTGGCACATTTTACAACCCTGATTGTTGTAAATCCAATTTTACCAGATAAATCTCATTGTCAATACACTGCTGATGTCACCCCTTCATAGATGCTAAATTTCTAACTTGTATGCTGTATTCTCCTGTGGAACTAGTTGCTGATAATGTGCTCTATATTTAAGTCAATAGGTAGGTGGTTCGATTCTATCACTGTTTCAATAGTGTGACAGTTATTACTGTCACGTCATTGGCCACCTCACTACCACATTTATTTTTCCTTCATATTACAGGATAGAATTATAGTGGCACTCTGTGACACTAGCAAATCCTACTATCACCAAGGAAAATAAAATTTTGTCCACACAATGATAACATACTGCTAACATACCCACAAGTTGTCTCATTTGGAGTGCTTTGTACATTGTGTCACTTCACATGTAGGATGCTGGAGGCCAGTTGTGTGTCCCTCACCCTCATACTGTGAATATTATTCTCCAAACACATATATGATGTGTGGATGTACAGTGTTAGTGTACACATAAAAGACATTGTATCATACATGTTCAGCTTATAAACAGTGGTGATGTTATCCATTCCACTGTGCACTGTCTCAGTTGCACCTCAACATGGTCATGTGGCTCTCATGCTTCAGCCAATGATGTTAAGCTTGTGATCTTGGGAACTTATTTGAAATCCATCCATTACATTTCAGATTATGTTGTGCCAGCATTATTGTGACTGTACATGTCATTAACACTGTCATGCACGTTGACTTTGTACACATATAGATCTTCATCGTGCTTACTAAGAGCAATGACAATTTATCACATACCAATGCTTTTATTCAGAGAAGTGGTGCCATTGGCTTCCATGTTCCCTACATACTGTACATAGGTGGGAAGCGCTATCCCTGGCATGGGGGAGTGAGAAAGCATGCTGTCTGTTGTTGACATTCTACAGCAATCACAGACATACATATCCCTTGCAGAAAGAACATGATGTAATGCCTTCACATAACCACATATGTCTCACTTGCAGTGACATTTCTACCATGGTGCAGTCATCCTAGGAAATATACATGCATTTTCTGCTGTCTGATTCTCATGTGCTCAACATCTAATATCACTGCCTGTCAGCATTGTTGGGCCTTATAATGTGGTGCATGGCTGACATGTACTAAGGTGATAATGTATCCATTGACACTGTGACAGATATGCATGATCCCTTTAATCTCAGAGATTGTTTACCATATGTGAATTGTTGTAGTAGTTGCACAACACACACACACACACACACACACACACACACACACACATATATATATATATATATATATATATATATATATATATATATATATATATATATATATTCAAACTCACTTTCGCAAAAAAAAAGCCAAAAAACTAAAAAAAAAACAACAATACTCCTGTTTATGCAGGGGTCAAGCCCCCTGCCCCCCCCACCCCCACTTTAATATTCTCACTCTGAGATTGCACTACACTGGGAAAAAGGGAATATTCTGTACCATGATCTAAGCAACAGTTTGCTTAGTTGTACAATCAACAGTACATGTTAATGTACAACTAAATCTACATGCAAACTACTGTTTGCTTAGTTACCTTTCAGCAAAAGTGCATTTTTGACAAAATGCACTTTTGTGAAAGTGAGTTTGATTATGTATGTTTCCATGAAATATACTTTCGATCATAAGACCATGCCCATAATATATATATATATATATATATATATATATATATATATATATATATATATATATATAGGTCTACTATGGTTGATTGAAAACTCACTTGAGTGAAAATTAAATTACTAGGACCACTTCACTGAAAGCTCACTTCACTGAAAACTCATTTCTTTGAAACTCATTTCGTTGAAAGTTATAAATGGCCTTTTCCCCACTGCAGTGCGACCATGGAGTTAGTATATAAAGTAAGGGGGTGTGGGGGGTGTAGGCCCCCACATATTATAAACATTTTAAACTATACACAGTGATACTTACAAGTGCAATAAATAACTGTTTCCGAAAGAAAATATATAATCAAGATATGTGGGGGGCTGTGCCCCCGACACCCTCCCTTACTTTATATACTAACTCCAGGGTTGCACTACAGTGGGGAAAAGGCCATTTATAACTTTCAATGAAATGAGTTTCAAAGAAATGAGTTTTCAGTGAAGTGAGCTTTCAGTGAAGTGGTCCTAGCAATTTCATTTTCAGTCAAGTGAGTTTTCAATCAATCCTACTTCTAACCCTAAACTAAATGTAACATACATTACCATCTATGCACTTACCTTAACCCGCACCCTAACCCTAAGGTCCATAACTATCGCACACTTACCTTACGGAGCTATACCGTAGCAGGGCCAACCATGACGAATCGATGTTTTGGATTTCGCGCTTCAGGACGATCAATGTTTTTGGGGTTCGATGAAGACGTGTTGGCGTTTAGGTGTTCGGGTAAGTCAATGTTCGAGTTTTCAATATAGACCCCAAAACTAGACTCTTGACATGTCATCCATTCAGTCTTGGCATTAGTCTCTTATGTATGTTGTTTATTAGATTACAATGCATCATTTGCATAAACATTTATCACTTACATATTACATGCTCATAAGTGATGAACCCCTTCCCTGCTGGTGTCACTATTATTTCTTTAGATAAACATGTCCATTTCTGAGTTAACTGACATTACAGCTGTAAAGTCTTTTTGTTCTTGTGTATACATGGTGAGATGGACAATACATTGGTACCATCAGCGTTTAAACATTAATTCTCTGTATATACATCTTTATATGCTATGACTACATTCTGTGCATTCCTCTCATAATGTATCTTCTGTCCTTGCAAATTGTTATCTCAAGTCAACCATTTAACATGCATATCACGTCTATACTATCCTTGTTGCAGTACAGATTTATGTCCCTATCTACAACCTTTATCAGCATGTCCATTATTACTGATGTGCACACCTGTGGAATTGACATTTACAAAAATTATCATTACATCAATCATGCAAGTTTTACATTCAAAATGCTTCTTAAACACTTTTAACACATTTGCATGCAGAATATGAGTACACTTTAAACATTTCCCATCTACAACATTACTACCTTAGTATATCACATTTTTGCGTAATAATGCCACATCTCACCCCATTTCCATTCTGTATTGTTTCCCCTGTACTTATCCTTAATATGTGCGGGCTACAGCATATGCTCATATCTGAGCACTGCCTATATGCAATCCTTTTTGTTTATAGTGTGTGCTGCTGTTTACAAGCACCTTGCCATGGGTGCGAACACTATTGCTAGCCACAGAAAGGTGCTTACATCTCTGAGGGCATGATGAGCACTGTGCCTATACAATTAAAGTTGCTGCTCATTGCCCTAACATGTTTACATCATGTAGGTGACACACAGTGCCTATATGATTGTTATGAGTACCAGGGATAAATTATGACATATAATGTGCAGGGGAGGCAAAATTTATTATAATGTTACTGAGGACTGTCAACATTATAAACATAAAGCCCACACATGATCACAGGATTATAGGAAGTTACTAGGTTAATGGCCCTAGGGGGCCGTATAAGCCTTATTTCCATGATCAGCAGCAATTGCTCCTGTTCAAGAGGGACATAGGTGGAACCCTTGGGGTGAAGTGATGGTTACCCATGCAATCGTTCAGCTTGCGTTTGAAGAGGACCAATGAGGTGCTCTGTTTGACACAAAGCGAGAGTATGTTTCAAAGGTGTGGTAACCTCTGGGAGACAAATCTGTCCCTCCAGCAGGTTCTATTAATGTCACATACCAGGTTATGGTCTTTAGAGTGAGTAACCTGCGTACCATTTGACTTGCCGATATGCAGCATTTCCAACAAAGTAGGGTCAAAAATCACCTTATATGCAAGGCATAGATCACTTCTGAGTAGTCTGTATGAAACAGAATAAAATGACAGTGATTTCAGATGATCCACATAGGACAGATGCTGAAGACCTTGAATTTTCCTTGTGAGGAACCTTTGTGGTCTCTCCAACTGCTGCAGATGCTTAGAAAGGTACATACCAAAAGGGGCGTTGTACTCAATTATTGGCTTGATGAGGGAAGAGTACAGAGAGGCTATAATTTCTTTTTTTTTCTGGATGCAATGTCCTTACTTATGAGATGAGCAATATGGAATGCTCTTCTTACCAATGTGGAGACATGGTAATCAAAGGTAACTTTGCTGACAACCTGTGTGCCCAGGTCTCCGAGTGTGCACTTAGGGTGTTGTTATTGCTGTGGTAGTTAGCAGGAATATCACACTTTCTGAAAGAGATGATAATATATTTTTTAAGGCCATGACTTTGGCACCAATCATTTGTTTGTGTAAGGCCCACTTGTAGGATGTTGACATCGTTTGAAGATTCTATGGCCACTCCCAGTTTGCAGTCATCATCAAAATTTGTCACCCACAGACCTTTATTTTAGGTTATACTTCAAGAAATAGATTCCAAACAGTAGAGGTCCCAGGACTGATCCATCTGGAACATCACTGGTTACAGGTCTGCTGTTGGAGGTGGATTCCCCTATTTTGACTATATGAGTTCTATCAGTGAGCCAGTTAATGACCCCTCTAACAATATAAGGGTTGATACCTAGTTTTTTAATTTCTGCCAGTCTTTTGGGTTTCTAATTCCATGATGGTAATGGACCCTATTCCTAAGTCAAAGTATGATTAGAGTTCATGAAATTAGTATTGGTAATGGGTGATCCCATGTGATGTAGACTTCATCATTTTCTATGTTGCTTTGTGGCTCATGTTTCCAGTGTTTTTCAGCTACTTCAGTATTATAATGTTTGCACAATCGCCAGTGCAACAGTCTTGCCACATTATTATGCCTTTCTGTATACAGTCCTTCTGCCATTAGTATGTCACAGCCAGCAACAAGGTATGCAACTGTTTCCAATTCGGTTTTACAAAACCTACATTTGTCTGTTTCTCCCACATGTTCAATGGACTTTGTAAACCAAGATGTGCGTAGTCCACTATCTTAGACCGCTAGTGTTAACCTTTCATCTTTTGGTTTGAATTCACATCTCCTTAACCATTGCTACATTTGATCCTGATCAACATGAGGTTATTCCAGGAGTTTTCTATATTTTAAACTATACTTATGCATTTTCCATATTTCTTGCCTTCTCCTCTGATCTTTTACCTTATATTCTTTCTTTTTGTTTTTTTTTTTTTTGGCACATTCAGTTGCTGCCTGATTTTTTTCTATTTCTGGTTTGACTTCCCTTCTGCTAGACTAAGAAGGGAAGTCATCTTAGATTTATTCTCCTCATGTTTCAAAACGTTCACTATATTTGGGTCTTGTGAGGGTAGCAGATATGTGTGGAGTCCCACTATTGCAGATCTATACATGTAATCAATTTCAAGGAGGCTCATTCCTCCTTCAGAATGGGGAATATATAATCTTGGTATGCACTGATTTTTATAAATCATTTGATGAGCATGAAGCATCCTTCTTGTTTTCCTGTCTAATCTATCCAACACTTTTTGAGGAAAGTCAGTCACTCCAAACCTGCAAGTTAGGACAGGAAGAGCAATTGATTTATAGCATGAACTTTGTATTAGATGTCCACACTGTTTTCTGGATTAATTTAAGTCTTCCAAAATATTCCTTACTGAGTTTTATTCGCATTTGTTCATTTTATTGTTGATCCTTCATCAATTCCCAAATATTTATACTCTCCCTATTGCTCAAGTTCTTTAATATCACATTCTTGTCCTAAACTGATGTTTTCTTAGTGCTGCAGCTTTCCTGCTTTAAAGGTTGCTTTTGCACATTTATCAAGACCAAATGACATTCTTATATCATCTGAAAATGTTTTGACTACTTGCAGTTGTGCTTTCAGTTCCTCATCTGATGAGCTATAGAGTTTTAAATCATCGACAAAGAGAAGATGAGAAGTCTTTACAGTTTGTTGCTTTCTTTGAGCCAAATTATAGCCATGAGCTAATCTGTTAAGCAGACAGCTTAATGGATTTAGGACAAGGCAAAAGAGCAGCGATGACAAAGAGTCACCCTGGAATTTTTTTGAATTTCACCCTTTGGATTTTTATCCCTGGAATAATAATTTGTCCTTTATCATGGCTTAACTGCAAAGTTGTTTGCCACTGTTTTGTGGTTGCTGTGATGTAGTTTATCTGTGTAGGATGTATCTTATACATTTTTAAGCACTCTTTTATCCATGAATGTGGGATACTGTCAAATGCTTTTTTGTAGCCTATCTATGCCATACATAGATTATTCCCCTTTTTACAGTTCTCCACTATGACTTTATTTAACATCAAATCCTTTGTTCCATATGACTTTCTTTTATTACCTTTTTGTTCTATTGCTATAATTGAGTTTTCTTCTAACTGATTATAAACTCTTGTCGGCATCAATTCCAGTGTATAGTTTATATATTGTCAGAAGGTAAGTTATTGGTCTATAATTTTTAGGGTAGCTTGCAGGTTCACTCTTAAGTATGAGCATTGTTTTTCCTATTGTTAGCCAGGCTGGTGTCTGTTCAGGATGTACCTATAAATAGTTCTTACTCATGGTTAAATTTTCATGCAAAGATGTTAATACTTTTAGCCAGAAATTAGGTAATGCATTTGGGCCTGGAGTTTTCTAATTAAAGGCTTTTCTTAACTTTGTTTCAGTCTCTCTGGCCATTACTTCATCCGATTTCATATCCTGTACATTTGAACTTCTTATTCTTTCTTTTACTTGTATCCATTTAGCATCTTTGTTATGTTCCACAGGATCTTCATAAATACTTCTCCAAAATGCATCTATCTCTTATTTTTTTTGGTGGTCTTTCAATTCCTTTTACCTTGTTTCTCAATTCTCTATAAAACATTTTTGGGTTATCAATACATTGCTTATTTTGTACTTTTCCTTTATATTTATCTGTGTATCTTCTAAATGTTTCTGCCTGTGCAGATATTTTTAGTTTATTATTTGCTATAGTGCATGATAAATCCTGATCCATTATAATACTGCACATTGCTTTTTTCACATCTATCTTTCTGAGTATTTTTGTTGATCTGTTCTCTCTTCTATACTCTTCTAACAGTGACACTTCTTGTCTTAATTGCTTTATAGTTTTCTCTTCTATTTGATTCTTTCATGATGGGATTTGCTTTCTCCCCATCCTTTCCCTTACTACTCTGGGTTCTTGTGGTATGACTTTATCTGTTATTAATTTGGCTACACAGTAAAGCATCCTATTTACTTCTGTTATATCACATGGACCTCTGTGGAGAATCTTAATTACTGTGTTCATTTGTTTTATCAAACTTCTAACTTTTGCGGTTTTATTGACCTTCTGCAGTCTATTTCTTTTATAATATGTCTACCCATCTCTATTAAATCAAGTAACTCTTAGATCAATTTCTTTTATACTGAAGGTACATTTTTTTTCGCCATTTCCTGTGGGCATTCTTAAGGATGTTCCAGAGCTTCTTCCAGCACCACATTCTCTTCAATTTCTCCCTGTGTTATCTGTTGCTGATTCATATGGGAATTTACTGGCCTATCACTCCATGGCATTGACTGTGTCTGAGTTGCCACAGTTTCCTGTTCTTTTCCTTGCTGTATATCTCCAACTGAACCTTTGCACTGGTTTCCTGTGGGAGGCTACAAAGTATCTTCATATGTCAACTGATTAGGTGCTTCCTGCTCCACTGGTTTCTCTTGAATTTGGGTGTCCATTGATTTATCCTGTTGTATCATTATCTGAGTTAAAATTTCTACACCAAATCCTTCACTTTGCAGGTGCTCCATAACCTCGGTTTCTATTTCTTTAACGTCTCTATTACTAATCCTCTTTTCTACTTTTCTGCTTTGTTTTCTTATTTTTTATATTGTAAAATTTTCCATATCCAGATGTCTTTGCATGTATTTCTCTTCAAATATCTTTGGTGCTGCTCTTTTTGCATCAATTAGTTTTGCTTTCTCCGTTGCATAAATATTGCACCATATTAAATCGCTTTTTCTTTCCCATGTTCATATTTCTTCTTCAGATGTCTCCTGCTCCTCTTGTTTCACCTTACTTTGGGGACTAGTTCCATCATGTTGTGATACGACCAGCAGAAGAGCAGCATCAAAAATATTTGAAGAGAAATATAAGCAAAGGCATCCGGATATGGAACATTTTACAATACAAAAAATAAGTAAGCAAAGAGGAAAAGTAGAAAAGAGGATTAGTAATGAAAAAGTTAAAGAAATAAAAAGAAACATTATAGATTACATGTGAAGTGAAGGACTTAGCATAGAAAATCTAAGTTTGATAACATCACAGCAGGATAGAGCAATGGATCCCCAACTTAAAGAGAAACCATTGGAGTGGAAACATCTGATCAATTGCCATATGAAGAGATTTTAGAGCCTTCCATAGGAAACCAGTACAAAAATTCAGCTGGAGTTTATTTATTTTTATTTATCTGCCTTTTGTTAACTGGGTTAGTCTGGGTGGGCCAAAGACCCTTTTTCAGCAGAGACCCGAGGAGAAAAGCTCCATTACAAAAACAATTTGTTACAATCCAGTGCAAAAACAAATCATTACAATGAAGTACAAAATTAGTCAAGACAGAAGTTAAAAAATACACAGTATTATACATACAAGAAAAAATAGTGTTTTTGTTGTTACATGGTAGGAGAACAAGTAATCCTGGATACAGGATATATAGCACCGATAATACATAGCTAGATTGAGAGATAAAAGAGAGAAGAAAAACAATGGCAGAGTTTAGTATTCGAGTAGGGTCATTGCAGGGGCAAATCCAGGAGTTTTCCAGATATTCCTTAAGTGCAGGTTTGAAGCTATTTAAGCTATTGAGTGATCAGATATGGAGAGGGAGATTATTCCAAGCACAGGTAACAGAGTGACTGTATAGTATTTTGCCTATTTTTTTGTGTGTGTTTGGAGATTTGGAGGAGGTGTCAGTCAGAGCTACGGTATTCATGGCTGGGAGCATAGGAGGAGATGAGAGTAGCAAGAGAAGAACAGACTAGGGGTTGGTGAAGGATGGAGTGGGTCAGGAAAACCAGATGAGTTGATGTTCAAATTCTAGCCAGTGAAGTTTTTGTAGGGAAAGATAGTGGTGTGATCGATATGGGAGATTACTAGCAAATCTGGCAATCTTATTGTGAGTTGCAATTTAGTTGACAGATTTTTTTTTGAGGTTTGTAAATATAGGGGCAGCATATAATATGGTAGGGAGTAGATAGGCTTAGACAATTTAGATTCTTGAGTTAGGAATTTTTTGTTTCTATAAAGTAGTCCAAGTTTCTTGTGTGTCTTTTTAATGCAATTATTTATGTGGATGTCAAATTTAAGCTCATCATCAATGAAAACCCTGAGTAGTTTAGTATAAAATTCAGCTTTGATAGTGGTGTTATTTAGAGAGGACAAATAGAAGGTGGATTTGAGGTGATGTAGAGACTTGGAGAGGAAGAGAAGGAGTTTTGTTTTATTAGAGTTGCATAGTAGTTGATTAGACGTAAGCCATTTTTCTACAGCAAGAAAAGATTCTTGTGTGAGGGTGAGGTAGATTGTTAGATGTGGAGATGATGGTGGAATCATCAGCATACTGTATTAGTGTGGAGTGTGGGCAGGATTGGTAAAGATTGTTCGTAAAGATATTGAATAACAAGGGTCCCAGGATGGAGCCTTGGGGGACACCTGTTTGGATAGGGAGAAATTAAGAGGTTCCAGAGAGCCATTTGACAGATTGTAGTCTTTTAGATAGGTAACTAGAGAACCAGCTGAGAGAAGAGTTGGAGAGGCTGAGGTGAGCTAGTTTAGAGAGAAGGGGATTGTGAGATACAGTGTCAAAGGCTTTAGAGAGGTCGAGGAATAGGCATGAGACTAGTTTATTATTGTCAAGAGATGCAACAATAGAGTGTGTGAAAGATATTAGAGCAGTAGTTGTGCTGTGATGGGGGCGGAAGTCATGTTGTGTGGGGGTGAGGACATTTTCTTGAGTGAGGTAAGTAATGAGCTGATTATGGATGCAGTTTTCAAGGATTTTAGAGAGTGGGTATGAATAACAATAGGCCTGAAGTTAGAGGGGTCAGTTGTTAGAGACAAGGTGTTCCTGAACTGATTGATTAATAAGAATGGAGACTGGGTAGGTGATGGAGAAGGCTGCTAGCTTGAAGTAGAGTGGTGCAGAGAGTGTAGAGAGAGCACAGCAAGGGAAGGAAAAGGAAACTGTGGCAACTCTGACACAGTCAATTTTTGGAGAGATAGGCCAGTGAGTTCCCGTATGAAAGAGGAATGGATGACACAAGATGAAACTGAAGAGAATATGGCATAGAAAGATAGTTTGAAACTTTCTATGGAATGCCCACAGGAAATGGAGAACAAAGAATGTGCCCTCAATTCAGAAGAAAATGATCTAAGAGAAGAGTTGCTTGGTTTAATAGAGATAGATGGACATATTAAGACTGATGAAAGAAATAGACTATTGAAAGTCAATAAACCAAAAAAGTTAGAAGTTTGATAAAACAAATGAACACACTAATTAGAACTGTTCATAGAGATTCATGCGATATAACAGGAGTAAATCTACAAAAACACAAGCTGTAAGGGAAAGGAAGGGGAGAAATCAAATGCCATCATGGAAGTATCGAATAGAGAAAACTATAACGCAATTAAGAGAAGAGGTGTCACTGGTAGACTAGTATAGAGGATGGAACAAATCAACAAAAATACTCAGAAAGATAGAAGTGATAAAAACAATGAGCTGTACCAGAACCGATGAGGATCCGTTTGTATACTGTCACAAATAATAAGGTAAAAATATCAGCACAGGCATAAAAATGTAGAAGATATGAAGATAAATATAAATGGAAAGTACAAAATAAGCAATTTATACATGACCCACAAAAGTTTTATAGAGAATTGAGAAACAGGGCAAAAGGAATTGAAACACCACCAAAAAAATGAAGAAATAGATATATTTTGGAGAAATATCTATGAATATCTCATGGAACATAACAAAGATGCTAAATGGATAGAAGAAATTAAAGAAAGAATAAGTTCAAATATCCAGGGTATGAAATGAGATGAAGTAATGGCCAGACAGATTGAAACAAAGTCAAGAAAAGCCCTAAGTGGAAAATCCCAGGCCTTGATGCAGTACCTAACTTCTGACTAAAAGTATTGACATCTTTACATGAAGATTTAGCCATTAGTAAGAATTATTTATATGTGCACCCTGAACAAACACCAGCCTGGTTAATAACAGGAAATACAATGCTCATACTTAAGAGCAAACCTGCAAGCTATCCCAAAAACTATAGACCAATAACCTGCCTTCTTCTCTATAAACTATACACTGGAATTGATACCAACAGAGTTTATAGTCATTTAGAAGAAAACTCAATCATGGCAATAGAACAAAAGGGTAACAGAAGAAAGTCATATGGAACAAAGGATCAATTGTTGTAAAATAAAGTCGTAATGGAGAACTGTAAAAAAGGCAAACAATCTAATTATGGCATGGATAGACTGTAGAAAAGCATTTGACAGTATCCCATATTCATGGATAAAAGAGTGCTTAAAAATGTAAAAGATACACCCTACACTGATCAATTACATTACAGTGACCATGAAACAGGGGCAAACCACTTTGCAGTTAAGCCATGATAAAGGACAAATTATAAATTCCAGGGATATAAATTCAAGGAGTGATATTCCAGGGTGACTCTGTCACTCCTGCTCTTTTGTCTTGCCCGTAACCCATTAAGCTGTCTACTTGACAGATTAGGTCATGGCTACAATTTGGCTCCCAGAAAACAACAAGGTGTAAAGACTTCTCATCTTCTTTATGAAGATGATTTAAAACTGTATAGTTCATCAGATGAGGAACTGAAGCACATCTGCAAGTGGTCAAAACCTTTTTGGATGACATAAGAATGTCATTTGGTCTTGATAAATGTACAAAAGCAACCTTTAAAGCAGAAAGGCTGCAGTACCAAGAAAACATCAGTTTGGGAAAGGAATGTGATATAAAACAACTTGAGCAAGAGAGAGTGTATAAATATTTGGGAACTGATGAAGGATCAGCAATAAAACTTGAACAAATGTGAATAAAACTTAGTAAGGAATACTTTTGAAGACTAAAATTAATACTAAAAACAGCAGTGACATCTATGAACAAAGTCCAAGCTATAAACCAATTTGCTCTTCTTGTCCTAACTTACAGTTTTGGAGTGACAGACTGGCCCAAAAGGTGATGGATCTGTTGAACAGGAAAACATGAAGGATACTTTATTCTGATCAAATGATTTAGAAAAAACAGTGTATACCAAGACTAAATATTCCCCATACTGAAGGAGGTATGTGCCTCCTCAAAATTGATTATATGTATAGATCTGCAATTGTGGTACTGCATATATATATCTGCTAACCTCACAAGACCCAGAAGTATGTATTTATTTATTTATTTATTTTATTTTGCATTTGTTGACCGGGACAGTCCAGTTGGATATATGTCCATTTTCAGTGGAGGCCCGGGGAGAAAAGCTCCAGTGCAGTAGAAGACATAACACAAGTTGGTGTGATTAACATTAGGTACTTTCTACAATATACATATTTAATTACACTACATATCATGAACAGCAGTTGTTTTATTAATTGTACATATATATGTTATTTTATTAGGTTAGCTGATTTACATTGTTTGATGTGCAAATTATAGTTACAAAGGACGTTTATGTACATATATCTTTTGGTATATGTTTAAGGTTGCAATATGCACACATTTTGTATATGGCTTTAAATGCCTGATTGATTTATTATGGTGCCAAATTTTAAACAAAAGAAGCATTTGCTCAGTGTTTCAGTGTTCTGAAGAAGCCCCCATTGTAGTGGGTGAAAGCGCTTAACACAACACTGTGTTTTTTACAGTTATTTTATGTTTTTAAGGTTTTGTACAGCTCAGTGTGTTTGGAATAAAGTCAGTTTTTCACAAGAAGAAGAGGTTGGCCCACTTATTGGTGATAACATGGTTGTGTACTTCTTAGTCAGAAGCTACTTTTGTTTCATTTAGTTTTTTGAATTGGGTTGTGGAGTTGTTATTTATTATGTGGGCTGGAAGGGTGTTCCAGATTGTAGAGATATAGTGGCTATAAACTGATCTACCTGCTTCATTTTTAAAGTTAGATACCTTGAGGAGTTGGGTACTTGATCTCAGGGATCTGTTAGTGGTGTAAGGTTGAAGTAGTTTGTGAAGAGCAGGGGTATTGCCTGGATTGTGTAGTACTTTGTGAGTGAGTGTTAGTTGGTTGATCTGTAGGGTCAGGGGGAATTCTAACCAGTTCAATTTTTTAGACTTTCACAGTGGTGGGTTCTAGAAGGTGCTTCTGTGGCAAATCTGGCTATTTTATTGTAACAGCTATCTAGTTTTTTGAGCTCTGTTTTGTGAAGATTAGTAAACACGGGGGAAGCATAAAGGAGGGTGGATAGGAGGTGTGTCCTGGCTGTGGTGACCTTGGAGTGTGTGGTGAAAAACTGTTTGTTGCGGTAGAGTAGGCCCATTTTTCTGTGTACTTTTTGGATTGTTTGTGAAATGTGAATGTCGAATTTAAGATTGTTGTCAATTTCTAGTCCTAATAGTTTGACATGACTGCTGGGTGTGATGGTGGTGTTATTGTTTGAGGAGATTTTAAAGTTTGATGAGGGGGGCACAGATCTACGGGGATTGAAGAGGAGTAGTTTTGTTTTGGCTGGGTTTAGGATGAAGTTTTGGTTGGTGATCCATGTTTCAGCCAGGGTAAAGCATTCTTGTGTGATGGAGAGGAGGTGGTCTGGGGAGTTAGCTGCACAGATTATTGTGGTATCATCGGCATATTGGATTACTGAGGCTTTAGGTATGTTGGATGGTAGTTGATTAGTAAATAGGGTAAAAAGTAGAGGACCAAGGATGGAGCCTTGGTGTACCCCTAGGGAGATAGGCAGTAAGGGAGAGATTTGGTTTTTCCATTTTACAGCTTGTTGCCTACCACTTAAGTAGCTCTTAAACCAAGAAATAGTAGAGATGCTGAGGTTTAGTGTGGTTAGTGTGTGAAGTAGTTTTTCATGGTTGACCATGTCAAAGGCTTTGGACAGGTCTAATAGAGTAGCAGTTACTAGTAGTCCATTGTTTCTGTGGGTATTGATGGCATTAGTAAATGATGTGAGAGCAGTGATGGTACTATGGTGGGGTCTGAAGCCATGTTGCTGAGTGGATATTAATTGGTTCTCTAAGAGGTAGTTCAATAGTTGCATGTGGACAACTTTCTCTAGGAGTTTTGAAAGGGGGGGGTAGTATGTCTATGCATCTATAGTTACTGAGTTCTAGTGAGGTACCCCCTTTGTGCAGTGGAGCTATGTGGGATATTTTCCAAAGCTGGGGCACTTTGCATTCAGAGGTTGATCTATTTATAAGTATGGAGACAGGGTAGGCTATTGCTTCTGCAGCTAGTTGCAGATATTCGGAAGGTATTTTGTCTGCAGCTGTGAAGGTTGGTTTGAGTTTGCGGATTAATTTTTGTATGGTTTTGGTTGGTACTGGGTTGAAGGTAAAGGTGGGGTAATTGAGATTTGGCTTGGGTAAAGATGGTGTTGGTATTAGGGGTGTGATGTTAGCATTCCGTTGTGTGTTGGCCAGGTTTTGGATAGTGTCTGTGAAGAATTTGAGCTGTGTAGGGATGTTGTCATGGTCGTTCTCTATTTTGGGGGTGGAGCTGGTTGTTTTTCCTGGTTTCAGCAGAGTGTTGACAGTAGTCCAGAACTTTTTTGGGTTGTTTTTAAGTTTGTTCTGTAAGTTTTGGTAATAGGAGGTTTTATCTATTTTAATACATTGTTTGACTTTGTTCCGTAAATGCTGGTATGTTTGTTTATTTGTTTGCGTTTTGTTTTTACAGTAGTTTGACCACGCTTTGTTCCTCTCTCTAAGTAGCGTTTTGGTATTTAAAGTTAGCCATGGTGCGTGTTTTGTTCTGATTCTTTGTGTTCTGGGGGGGGCATTGTGGTTGAGTATGTTAATGAAGGTGGTATTGAAGTATATTGCTGCTTTGTCTAGGTCTTAGGTTTTTAGGGGGGGGGGGTCCAGTTGCATAGTTTTAGGTCATTGTTGAAGTTAATTTGGCTGAAGTTTTTTCTATTCTTGCATTCACTGACAGTTTCTTGGTTCAGTTGGGGAGTTTTGCCTCTAATTTTGAATGTAGCTTGGTGGTCGCTGAGGGTGTCAGGAAGGCACCCGGCGTGAGATATATGGGACTGGTGAGATACTAGTATCCAGTCTAGAATGGATTGATATTTTGTTTTCTTGTCTGTTCTAGTTGGGGAGGTTATAAGTTGGGTCTGTCCATGTAGGTTGATATGGGAGATAGGGTTTTGACTGGAGCAGTCATTCCAGTCAATATTACGGTCACCTAATATGATGTTTACTTGGGGAAGGGTGTTGTTTATCCATTCTACGAGTTTTTCTATAGTTGTAATATTGTTCCCTGGGGGGGATGTAGTATCCTATTATGTTAATATGTTTATGTGGGTTTATTGTCAGTTTGGTGAGTATGAGTTAGGTGTTGTTGAGGTCTGGGGTTGTTGTGTCTAATTTTTCTAAGATAAGGTGTGTTTTATATAGTATACTGCTACCCCTCCGCCCCTTTTTACTACTCTGTCATTTCTTATTATATTGTAGCCTGGTGGTGTGATTTTGTTGTTATGAATATGTGGCTTAAGCCAGGTCTCTGTTAGTATAATGAGTTCTGGATCGTAAAAGGAGATTAAGGCATGGAGGTCATGGACCTTAATTGCTATGCTTCTAATGTTTAGGTTTATGATGAGGAGTGAGTTTGTTGGCCTTTGGAGTAGGGTAAAATTTAGGTCTGGGCTTATATTCTCTAGAGTCAGTGGCCCTGAGTTAGGATGTATATCACCACAGCATATTAATGCTGTTTTCAGGTGTGCAGAAAGTTTGACCAGTTTGTTGATAAGTTTTATGTACTTGAGAGTGTGGTGGGGTTGTCTATTTGATGTATATAGTTTATGTCTGAGGCGGTGGACAGAGATGGTGTGATAGTTGTATGTGGATAACTGTGTAAATGGTTTGGTGCATGTAGTGTTGCATGATATTCCTTTGTAGGGGATTACCAGTGTGTAGGTAAGATGTGTTTGGTAGCTGGTAATGATTGTTAGCAGAGTGAGGGCGGTAATGCTAATAGTGTATAGTGTATAGTAGGAGTACTGTGTGTGAAGGTTTAGTTAGAGATGTCATGTTGTAAGTGTTAAGGTTAGTATAAAAAGTTGTAAGGGATTAGTGCAGGGAGTGAAGGGGAGTGTTGATTGAGGGTGTGTGTGGTTTAATTGGATGTTATGTGGAATTGGCTAGGGAGGTGTGTTGGAGGTGGGAGGGTTTTTGTGAGGTGGTGTATAGGTATAAAGGTAATTGATATGGGGGTGGGAATGGGGGTAGGGGAGCAGCGTGAGCCCGAGTGTAGAGAGGGTGAATGGAGCAGGGACAACCTAAAAACCTAGAAAGCAAATCAGTCACAGAGGAAGAATTTGTGGTTTTCCTCAGGTAGGTCAGACCCTTTCTATTATAGAACTGAATTTCCTATTTAAAAATCGCCAGAGTGCCTGCGAAAGACTTCTGATATTACCGATATATGTTACTGTTTGTAGGCCACTATATTATGTGTCTTAGGAGAAAGTAAGGGCAATTTGCAGAGGATAAGGCTTTTATGATCTTGGTCTTGGAATAGGTAGTTTAGATATCTGAGGTTTTGCTGCCATCTAGTGGTTGTTACAGTGGGTATTATAGGGAAAAGATAAATGTAAATCCCCGATTAGAATTTTGTTTCATATTTTGGTGGTAGTTCTTTTGTCCAAGCGGGTTTGCAAGCCAGTAACTTAAACACATAAAATAACCTACACTTTTAAATTCCTTTTTGGTTTCTTGCCAGCCGGCGGTGGGTTATTCCTTGGTTTGTTTAGGTTGGGAGGGATCAAAAAGTTATGGGTTCTTCCAGTAGGAGAGTACCCATGTTTATGCGTCTTTATTAAGCTGTAAGAGAGGAGAGTTCCATTAGGAGAAACCTATGGCCAGCAGTATAGATAGAAGACAGTAAAAACCTCTCAGTGAGGTTGCTCTGTACCACTACACTTTCTACTTTCCACCTCTACAATTGAGGATTAATCTATACATGACATTGTTCTGTGCAGGCATGGCGCTGCAAGACTGCTGTTATTCTGTAACCTAAACCCAATGGTATGGTTGACTGCCTGTAGGAATATAGTGCTGTACACTTAGATCTGTGCAAACTCAGTCGCTACTGAATGAGGGACAGTACTGTAGAAAAGCTAGTATAATTATGATGTATGACTCTTACGTCTGTATTGTATTGCCTAATGTATGAGAGCAGTGGTTTAACCTTGTCTCATAAGTATTAAACTAACACCAAGCAAGGCAGCCTGTATTTAACATACAATACTGTCAATCATGCGGTGTCTGTAAACTGCATTGAGACTGGCCACACGTGTACCCTGTTTGTAGCAGTAGCCTCCCTAGGATAGTTAGTTTCTTGACAAAATATTGTTTAACAGCTTGTATCCTATACACCTCGACCAGGGCATTAAACTAGAGACAACAGCGTATATACTATATGCAGCACCTGGAGCTAATCAATAGTGTTCTTTCCATTATATCTATTGATACATTACAGCATAGGTATTATACTCTTCATTAAAACATAAAGCTAATGATACTAATTAATAGATCTTAGGCAGCAGCAAGAATAAATTAAAAATGACCTATTCCTTGTATCTGTAGCTCGATAGAGCTAGGTTAAGACTTCATTAGGCCACATAAACACTAGCAGGAAATCTAGTGGTCACAACATATATAATGCAGGCAGCAACAAGAACAAAGTAATGCTGTTCGTTTCTTTGTTTCAGTAGTCACATAGACAAAATGCAAATGCAGCAATATTTCCTAATGTTTAACTAGCATTAGCAGCATATTTCACATTTTAATACAGCAGATAATAAAACAGAGCTAGGTAGAGGTAGTAATACATTAGAGAAGCACATACGCATGTACAAAACCAGGCTCTACTCTTAAAAAGCTGTGTGTGTGCCAGAAATTTACATTAGATAAATTGCTACTTGTAGGATATTATGAAAAATACACTGTGCGCTTTAGTTAAATTGATAGTTATAAAATAGTATTAAAAACAAACTGTTCAGTTCCTTACTAGCTTGTACAGACCCCAGGGATGCTAAGACTACTTTTAAAAATGGCGCCACAAGTGTGGGCCCATACATTTAAGTTCCTACAGGAGCGGGGGAGGGAAAGCACATGTGACTGGGAGGGCTAATTCAAATGGAGGTTGGGATGAGGTTACCCTGTAATCCCAAGAAAGCCTATCAGTCACAGAGGAAGAATTTATGGTTTTCCTCAGGTAGGTCAGACCCTTTCTATTATAGAACTGAATTTCCTATTTAAAAATTGCTAGAGTGCCTGCGAAGACTTCTGATATTACCGATATATGTTACTGTTTGCAGGCCACTATATTATGTGTCTTAGGAGAAAGTAAGGGCAATTTGCAAAGGATAAGGCTTTTATGACCTTGACCTCAGAATAGGTAGTTTAGATATCCGAGGTTATGCTGCCCTCTAGTGGTTGTTAACAGTGGGTATTATAGGGAAAAGATAAAGGGTAGTGAAAAGTAGTGAAAGTTTTGAAATGATGAAATGATGAGAATAAGTCTAAGATGACTTCCCTGCTCAATCGATCAAACCAGAAGCAGATAAAAATCAGGCAGCAACTGAATGTGCCAAAAAAAAACAAAAGAAAGACTATAAGGTGAAGGGTCATATGAGAGGGCTAGAAATGTGGAAAATGCATAAATACAGTTGCAAGTACAGAAAAGTCTTGGGACAACCTCATGTTGATCAGAACAGAACACAGGAATGGTTGAGGAGAAGTGAATTTAAACCAAAGACAAAAGGTTAATATTGGCGGCTCACGATAGTGGACTATGCACACTTTGGTTTACAAAGTCCATTGAATATGTGGGAGAAACAGACAAATATAGGTTTTGTAAAACAGAATTGGAAACAGTTGCACATCTTATTGCTGGTTGGTATATACTAATGGCATAATAATGTGGCAAAACGTTTGCATTGGGGATTGTGCGAACATTATAATACTGAAGTAGCTGAAAAGCATTGGAAACATGAGCCACCAGGCATTATAGAAAATTATGAAGTTTATATTACATTACTAACAATTCAAAAAATAGATGCAAGAAAACCAGATATAATAGTCCTTGAAAAGAAGACAAAAGTAGCATTGATCATTGAAATTTCTACACCCAGTGACTACAGTGTCTTACGTACAGAGAGATACAAAGTCATAAAATTTCAGGATTTGCAGGCAGAAATGAGGGCAATGTGGAAGAAGGATAACCAAACAGTTCCAATAAAAAAAGAATTTGCAGTCATACTTGGATATGTTACTAATGTAACTCCAAATGAATTGTAGAAGGAGTCATTACTGGGCAAATTATGGGTGCTGCAAAGAGCATTTCTGATTAATATCAAAGATTGAAACAATAGTAATTTCTTGAACTTGAATCATACGTTGACTTAGAAATGGGGTCCATTCCCATTATGGTATTAGAAACCCAAAAGATGAATAGGTCTGGCTAAGATGTCAAGTAGTTAACAGCACTAAAACTCTGTTCTGCCTCCGTACAGTTATTTTGACAGGATTTTTTTATATAACATAAAAATATGTTAAAAAATGTCAAAATATTGTTAATACAGAAATGAACAAGGTGTGAAGAAAGTACTGCAAGAAATTAGAATTTTGAAGACTTTAATCCACCTCATTCCTGTCAGTTTTCCTTCAGCTACATTCAAGTATAGCTATGAGTCATCTTAAAGCTTCCTCACAGAAAAATGGGATGAAGAAGGAACCTCAAGTCCTTGTAACTAGTATCCAGGAAATTACAGTGACTAGGTAAATTGGAGAATAAAATGGATTCCATACAGCAAGAAAACAAGAGACAAGTTGATCTAGTAAATGAAATAATTAAGAAACACTCTCAATTGAGGAATCACTGAATGATGTTTATGGCAGACTAACTGAGAATGAAATCAAGTTGAATTTCTGTGAAACAAAATACCTTCTTATTAGAAAAAGTAGATGATCTTGAGAGCAGATTCAAAAAGAACAATATAAGACTTTATGGTGTTCCAGAGAAAGAAGAAGAAAATAATACAGTACATTTCCTAAAAACTTGGATTCTATAAACTTTAAACCTGCTAGAGTCACTATCTTTCAGATTAGAAAAGGCCCACATGTCTCTTTCAAACAGCTCTAAAACAAAAACATCATCTTCTCAGAGATCTGCAATTGTTAAATTAATTTCAACACAAGATAAAAATTTAGTTCTAAGAACTGATTGGTCTAACTCTCCTATTACCTGCAAGGGCAAAACTATCAGATTTGACAATGCTTATACTTCATCAACAATTACTAAAAGGAAAGTCTGTGTCCCATTAATTAAAAGCCTTAAAAATCAAATATTAAGGCTCAAATATTATTTCCTGCAAGAATTAAAATACTTTTGCTGGAGGGTCAGAAGATTTTCAACTCATTAGAAGAAATTGTGGACTTCATTCAGTAAAAATAAACTTTTGGATAAGCAAGAAGAAATGGAATAGTCAGCAGCAAGTTTAAAGAGACAAGCAGCTAAAAATGGATAGTCAACAAAAGAAAATAACAAAAAATTAAAAGGAAAATAGTAAAGAACTTAAGCATCGTTTTATGCCTTTTGGACTTATTACACATATGGTAACAAATGTGTTTCCTTTTTCTTTCCTTTTTTCCTCAGTACATACGCGTTGCCCCAACAGACAAAAAAAAAGATACTAAACAATTCAAGGTAATCTGTTTTTGCTTTTTATTTTTATTTACCTTTCCTTTTTATTATTCATTAATGTGTAAGTAAGAGAAAGGTTAATCCACACATCAGCATTCTTAAATAACACAGTGATATCTGCCTGCTATACAATTTGATAATGTGACAACTTTGAAATACAGGCTAGTGCAAGCTTATAATAGTCAAATGGTTATTTCTTTACACATATAAACATCTGGTTATAAATGTCTGACTAGATATTGTCTTTCTCCTTTATTTTAGCTGGGGAAAGATAAGAAATGTTCTGCTATGTTTTATTAAACTATATTCTTAAGAACGCATAGCTGAGGAAATGACTAATTAATATAATTGTCCCTTTACTGTGCTTTATATGAAAACATTTATATTTTGTGTATTTGTTAAATGCATGTTGGAATGACTGTTGTCATAAGACTTGTAATTTACAACTAGTTTGATTGCAGTTTTAATGCAGAGCTCGGTTTTCACCACAGACTTATTTTTTTCCATTTCTGAATATCTTAACTGTCTTGCTAGCATATATTTTTGTGATTGCAAGCATATTTAGAGTTTTTAACAGCTGTTTTAATAAATTCCTCCTTTAAACCAAAATCCTTACCTGTTTTGGGATTTGGAATATCTCCACAAGCGATTTTCAACTGAAAAGAGGAAAACTGTAATACTGCAAAGCAACGGAAACATCTGCAGACTGAAATGACCTTTGAACTCACTAGTGGAACTGGGAGTAGAATTCTACAATATAAAGGATATTAATGTGGTTTAAGATAAACTGCATTCATTTTCCTGAAATGTAATGAACTTCAACAACAGTGCAAGTGGTAATTACTTATATTTTAAACCAAAAGGTAAAACAATGATTTTTATTCACAGTCATTTAATAAATAATTAAATAAGCTAGAAATGTATTAGCAAAATATGGTTAAGGTAACACTAAAAGCATTTAAAGGGGAAATGCACCGCTAAGCAATTTAAATGAATTTGGTGCTGTTTTATCATTTAATTCTTACATGCATAAAAGGCAGATGTTTTCGATCTAATTATTTAAAATAGATCTTAATAAAACAGATAGTAAATTAAGCTTCATTTCCTTTGTTAATGTGTTGTATGGGATTTGAAATGAATGAAAAATAATAGTAAGGGCAAATATTTATTATTTTTAACATGGAAATGAAACAATAGGGTATATCAGTTAAGTTATAATTCATACATGTGTAGACAGGCTAACCTGTACTCCACTCCTAGTAAATGATTTAAGTTCTTTCAGAGGGCAGTCTCAATATGATGATATTTTAAACAAGTAAATACCTATTGGTGCAATATATTGAAAACCAGTATAAGGAAGTATCAATGTTGAAATAACATAAATAATATTCACAATTACATCTTAAATTATAGTAATGGATGTTAGCAGGTAGCCTATATGTATGATTAAGCATGTTCATGTGTTAAGTGGATTACATTGTAGAAATGTCTCCTGAATTTTTGATATTCAATATATATATATATATATATATATATATATATATATATATATATATATATATATATATACATATATAGATTCACTTCAGAATCTCAAACTACTGAAATATTGAACTTCAGTAATATGAGACTGAAGTGTCGAAACTGCACTTGCTGGAAAGTGCAGAATACCGAGTGTTGAAATGCCAAATCAGCGGTGTGGATGTAGCTGGAGATTCAGGTAAATGATGTTTTATTAGGGGTTTTGCATAGGGATTTTAGTATCTATGAGTGTGTTTGGAGTTTTGAGGTATGGGTTAGGGTAGGTAGGTAAGGTTATGAGTGTGTAAGTGTTGTGAGTGGTGGTATTTGTATGTATGTGATGTGTGTTTGTGCAAAGGGAGTGTAGAATGTGTAGTGGTGGTTTTTGTGTGTTTATGTCTTTAGTGTGACCTTGGAGTTAATATATATAAGTAGCGGGGGTGTGGGGGGGTGCAGTAGAGATAAGACTACAGAAGTAAAAACATTGAAGCAAAATACTTAGAAATAAGTTGCAATAAACCTAGAGAAACTAAAACTAAAAACTTATATGGTAAACCCTAAAAATCTGTGCAGACTTGCAATAAGATCAAAAACATTAAATAATATAAATCATATTAAAGAAATCACTTATCAGGTAAATAAATGTAAAAGAGCAATTTAAAAGACATTTTAGATGTTTTTAGAAAACGTTATGAAAAATTGAATAATAAAGTTTTAACACTAGTCAATAGTGATAGTACTGATAACTTTTTAAAAGAAAATGTAAAGCATAAAGTAACAAAAGAGCAAAATGGCATGTTAAATAAGTCCATAAATATCAGAGAACTAAAAGACCAAATAAAAAAGTTGGAAAAATAAGAAGACCTTTGGCTTGAATGGTTTAATCTCAGAATTCTGCAAAATAATCCCAGATAACATATTAAAGATGCTAATAAATGCATTTGATAAGGTTAGAAACACTTCAAATATTATACCTTCATGGAAATTATCTTTGATTTCCCCTATTTTAAAGCAAAGTAAAGATCCTATGATATGTGTATGTTATCGTCCTATTTCCTTACTAAATGTGGATTACAAGATTTTTATGGCAATTTTATCTAAAATATTAAACAATATAATACCAAATCTGATCAATGAACACCAAACTGGTTTCATTTTGGGGAGAAAAGTAAAGTGCAAGATAATGTTTTTAGACTTTTATCTATAATTGATCTTGCTAATAATAAAAAAAATAATTATAATTTATAATAATAAAATTGGCTGTGTTTTTTTTTATTCTTTTAGAATATTAAGGGAAACAAAGGAAGGATGTCCACTATCCCCATTACTCTTTGCTTTATCTATAGAACCCTTTGCCACATACATTAGAAAGAATAGTAAAATAAAAGATTATTTGGTTAATGAAAATGATAACTCTTAAATCCAATTGTTTGCAGATGATATCCTATTAACATCTAGTAATATTAAATCTTCATTAGAGAGCACCATCAATTCAATAAACTGCTTTGAAAAAATCTCTGGATTAAAATTCAACCATGATAAAACAGAGACAATTTTAATAAATATTAAATATAAAAATTAATAATAATTACTTTCAAATTAAAAAAAATATAAAGAGTTTAATTTAGGAAAATAACTGAAATACGTAGGAATTAATATTAAAAAATGGAAGGAAACAGTGGCATTAAAGTATAAAATTTCATCGAATAGTATTCTAAAACTAATTGGGGAATTGGAATAGAACCCTTTTCTTGATGGAAGACAAGGTCATATTAATAAAAATGATCTTCTTCTTCTTCTCCTTTCGGCTTTTCCCGGTTAGGGGTCGCCACAGCGGATCATCTGTCCGCACACAGGATTGGCAGTGAGGTTTTACAGTGTCGAGTTGCCAGCCCGGCGCCCAACCTTCCATAGAAGGCACACACACACTCACACCTAGGGCCAATTTAGAGTGTCCAATCCACCTACTGCATGTCTTTGGGATGTGGGAGGAAACCGGAGCACCCGGAGAAAACCCACGCGACCACAGGGAGGACATGCAAACTCCACACAGAAGGCACCCCAGCCGAGGATCGAACTGGAGAACCTCTTGCTGTGAGGCGACAACGCTAACCGCTGCACCACCATGGCCACCCGTCATATTAATAAAAATGATACTATTGCCAAATATATTACATGTTGCTCAATCATTACTATTACTGCTCTCTAAACAAATTGTTAAGAGGTTAAATATTATATTATTAAAATTCATATGGTATCGTAAAAAACAAGAATTTCATATGACTGGCATAACAAAAGCTGGGGAGAAAATGGTATTGGATTCCCAAATATTGAGTTTTATATCAGATCTGCCATATTGAACACTATAGCCCATTGGCTGAATCCAACATATAATTCAAACTGGAAATATCAACATGAATCAATTATAACCTCAAATATGGTAACCAAAATAAAATATAATATTTCATCAAACACTAGTATGTATTGGGCGCTAATAGACTGTTGTCTGTACAGTGGCTCCATTGCTAACTGTACTTTTGGAATTAAACATATCTTATGCAAATTTAAAGTGGTAATGGAGTGTAATGATTTAGTCAAGTAATTATTATTTCTGATTTTTCTTGTAGCTTGCTTCATTGGTTATCTAGAATCTTTTAATGAAAATATAGTATCTAGTCTTGAGAAGAATAATTTAAAATTTTTGCACCAATTTTTAGATGGAAATAAAATAAGTTCTGCAAGAGAAATTCTTAGCCAGATATAATATAAATAATGCAAATTGGTTAGATATACAAACACTAAGGAGATTTATAAACAATAAATTACAAATAAATCTAGTCATGAACATTAAACCCATTCCAAAAATGTTAGAATTTTTCTTTCAGATTAATACCATAAAATGCAAAAATAAGTCATATTTATCAGTAATCTACAAAATTCTGAGATATGAACTTTGATGTGTCCCATTGAGAATATTCTACAAAAATAAGCAAGGAATCATTTTCAGAAGTAAATAGAAAACTTTATTTAGGTTCTGCAAGTAACTCCACATTTTCCATTTATTGGAGAATTTTTACATGGAAGTTCTTACATAGAAGTTTTCTAACACCATCTAAAATAGTAATTTTCTATAGAAAGGACAATTTAAGATGTTGGAGGTATAATGATAATTTAGAAGCAGATTGGGAACATATGGTCTTAAAATGTGAAAAGGTTGTTCCATTCTGGAAACTATTTAGAAATTTTACTAAAAGACTTGTGGTCAGACAAATGTGGTATAATGAATTCATTAATTCTGTTTAATGTTCCAGTTCTGGATTCAGTTCCTAAAACACAAGTGCCTCCCTTATGGTCTATCCTGGCTATTGCCAGAAAGGTCATTAAGGTTTACTGGAAAAGCAAAAACTACTGCTCTTTTTCAGAATTTACCTGTCTAGCAATGTTGTTGTGTCTTTCGGCTTTTTCCCGGTTAGGGGTCGCCACAGCAGAACTCCGGTCCGCTAATGATTGGCAGTAGATTTTTATATGCCGAGTTGCTGGCCCTGATGCACAACCTTCAACAAAAGTATGCCCATTCACGCATGTCTCCACACAGAAGATGCTCTAGCTGAGAATCGAACAGGACAACGTATTACTGTGAGGCGACAACGCAACCACAGCACCACCACCGCAGTACCTGTCTAGCAATAAGTGTGTGCAATAAAGAACTAAAACTTTAAATAACAGAACTATGAATGTTACCCATAAGAAACTATCTTGGCAAAAACTCAAAGATTTATTAGAGAAATATTAGAATTATTATTCATCTCAGTTTTTGTTATGGACACTGTATATAGTTTTTGTTTGTATTGGTTTTTCTTTTTTGTTTATATGAGTATTCATTTATGTATCTGAATTCATGTAATTGAAAACATTTTTTTGTGAGGAAGAGTCTTTATGCATTTCCATATGGGGAGCAAGGCCCAACATCCATCTGAACATACACTTGCAGTAGTCATAAAAATTACTTTTCCACCCTAAAATGAGCACCCAAGTGATTTTTGAGGAAATCATACATGAGAAAATGCAAGTCAGTCCCCACTCACAGTCCTTGATTTTTTGGCATACCCTTTCATCTTCTCCATAATCTTCCTTTCCTCTTTCCCACACTAGTCTAATTAAAATACTTTTCTTTTATTACAACATAAGGAAACTATCCATAGAAAAATGAATACATACCTGCAGAACCCCTAGCTTCCATGATTATTTGAACAGAGCCAGTAGAGCATCTGCAGTATCAAGCCTCCCAAATATGCTTCTTTTCTATCTTCATAACAGCTCTCATCATCTCCATTAACAAAAGGGAAATTCCAGAGACAGTGAATACTCTTGTTCCCCTGTATGCCTTAGACTATTTCAATATTCTGCAAAGGGTTTCCTTAAGATGATCAAATTACCCACCCTCCCCCTTTGACTAACCTGAGAACTTTGTATAAACATCATTTAAAAACATGAATTATCTATTGAATGACATATTTTCACAAAACCCCATTCACCTGTTCTACTAACTGTGGTAATTTCAAATCCTGTTCTACTTCCAATTTTTATGTGCTAAGACCTTGCCATCAGTGTTTATTCCTGAAGCTGTTCCATTGTTGACTGCATAGTTTCAGAAAAGGAGACCATTTTCTACACTGCATTAAATTATTCCATAGGTACTGCTCTTAATTATTTCTTTCCCCATTTGCAAAGCAGCGGGAATTAATTTGGTCCTTTCACTTCCCTCCTTTCAACAAAAAGAAAGATGGTTCTCCTACCTTAGTGTTCAGCCTGTCCCCTCCTTCTGTATCCAGCACCCATCACAGTTGCTCTCCCTTCATTTATTTTTTCTTCTACTTTTGATTTATAGAAGGCCTCGTGATATTGTTGAAACCACTCCGACATTTCTCCAACTTTCTTTAAGGTTTCCGTTGAAATCTGACTCAACGTTTTTGCCATACCCTCCTTTCTCACTTTCTTAAATCTTAAATTTAAATATCTACTCATTGTCTCATTTTGATAACACCCAAATTCCTATCTCTGTCTGCATCCTGTTTTCAGTCTGGAAGTCACTTAAGCATGTAACTCATATTTGTCCATTCTTTTCTTGCTGATTCTTCTCATACTCTTCTTTGAATTGACATCAGACATGCTTTCATTGTCCAAGCATCTGTTTCTCTTGCATGCCTATTGAAAACTTTCTCCCTATCAACCTTCCCCCCAGAGCTGACTTTAATCAATCCCACCTGTCTCCCTATCCATTTCCTCCTTTCTATGTTGTCTTCAGTCACCTGCAATATTAATGTCTTCAGTTTGCCTTAGACTTCAGTCTCTTCCATTTTAACTGACCTATCTGTACTCTCTTTTCTCTTTCTCTCTCTCTACCTCTCCTCACTCACTACAAGCCAGACTAGTGAATGATCAGAAATATTGCATTCCTCAGTATCTGCTTAAATTATCTTCTGGTCTACTTCTATTTTACTGAAGTGTGTATTCAATTTGTACTAATCCATTTCTGGTAAAATGTAGATTTCTTTCTTTAGTCATACCTATCCCACCATACTTTAAACCATCTTCCTGCCTCTACCTCATCCATTGATGCCCTTTCTGTTGTCATGAAGCCTGTCCTTTTCTGAATCCAAAGGTACACTGATGTCCCTTCTTAATTATTTCCGCCCATCCCTCACCTTCATTTGTTTCTGCTCTCTAGAAAATTCCTCCAAAAAGACTGCATCATCCCAAATGTCCTAGTAAACATTTTCTATCTTCTGTGCTTGACTCAGAATTTGTATGAATTATCACTTCTCATTCCCACTAATTTTGATGTAATCTACAACTACTCTTGATTCCCCCTTAAATACTGCTACAATCCCTTCTTTTCTAAATGCAAGTTTATGATCACAAATTAACACTTAGAAATTCACTGCAATAATTTATCATACTGTACATCCATAATCTTTAAATTTACCTACTAAAATGAGGCAACACCCCCAAATGCTCTATCACGCTTTTACTTTTCATTCTGTAGGAGTACCCATCTGTATTCCATGTCATCATTAACTGTTAATCCCTTTCTCTACCATTCCCTCTCTGCCCAGTAATTTGAAGTTTTCTGTCCAAAGATAGACTCATAGTCTATGGGACGAAGTCTACACTCAATCCCCTTACCCTGAACAATTTTGAAAATCATTTATTAGCCTTTTATGCAACTCAAAAGTAGGCATTCCTAAATTCTTCAGTACTTTAAACTACTATGGTTCATTATGAAGTATACAATTAATACTGGCAAAATAGCACAACTTAAAATCTGTTATCTGCTTTCTATACAAATGAAAGAGTATACTCCATTTAACTAGAAAAATAACAGTTTCAGGTCTATGTGTACAAAAATAGTCATCTTTACATACTGGAATAATTAAAACCTAAGATCTTAAAATGGTGGATTATGTGACTAATCCGAACTTGAATCCTATAAACTTTTAAGCATCCAATAAAAGGCTTGAGCAGTCTACATGGTGATTTTGTCTTTGATACTTTATTTACAAAAACAATAAAACGTGTTAGATTTTATTAAGACAAAATAGTCGTGTATAGCCTTGCAAAAAGCTAACCATGTAATCGTTGATGAAGTCTTCCTTTGCAACACCTATAGTAGCATTCTGTAGGACATGCTCTATTTGTATAGCAATCTGAAAAGAAAGTGAGTTTTCAGAATCTCCAGATTTATGCAGTCTTCAAAAAAGAAAAAAAAGAAAAAAATGAATTTCAATCTATTTTCTACTGAATCAGGCACTCTCTTCTACTCATTTTATGACTCAAAACTTAATATCTTAAATTTGACAGAGCAATATGGAGTCCTGATCATCTTTGAAAGCTCTACTAGTAAAATAAAAGGGTTATTTCCACCAGAGTTAAATGCTGGCTGCTATGAGTGGTCTACAGAGAAGCTGACATTATGGAGGAAAAACTAATTCTGCATGATAATGTTGTCTCTTTTAACCCATATATATCAAAACTCGGAGCAACTTAATTCTTACCTGTTTAAGGATCTTTAATCACAACATTTTCTTTTCAAACACCCAAAGTGAAAACCCAGTTAAAGAAAGTTCCCCACTGAATAATAGAATTCAAGTGCCTATTAAATATGAAACAAAATTTACTACATAGCAGTTGAAACTTACAAAGTATTTGGCAGCTAATCAAAATCACCTACTCTGACTTGTTTAAAACTAGAAGAAAAAATGTGACTCTCCCACATGGACATATAAGGCTATTTATATCTGTACCTGAAGATAGTCCTTACAAGCGCCAGCACACACATACTGCATCACTTTTTGCATATTGTTTAAACCTGTTGTTGTATCAAGTGTTGGCTTAAGTCATGCTGCACTTAGAAAGAAGTTCATCTTTTTTTCCATTTCTGATTAAACATTCCATCCCTGTACTGTACTCAGGCATGCCACTATGTTAATTTTTCAGAAAAGTTTTGCTGGATTCTTAATTGTTGCATTCTGGTAAGTTCTGAATATTATATATAGTTCCACACACCCTTGACCCTAATGTGTTGTTCTGAAAAGTTTGCCAGTCCATATATTAATACTGAATTTTCAATCTCATGGATTTAAATATCTTCAGATTAAGGTAATGGCACTGGTGTAAATAAGGAATATATTGTCAGAGTAATAGGATGATTTTATTTCTAAAGATTCTGACAGATTTCTTTCTTTTCCCTGTATTAGTAATAGCTAGTGATCTAAACAACTTAATTTCTCTGACACCACAGCACTGTGCAGCATTATATATATAGATATATATATATATATATATATATATATATATATATATATATATAAATAAATATAAATATATATATTTATATATATATATATATATATATATATATATATATATATATATATATATATATATAGACATACAACATTTCTTTGATCCAAAGATTCCTGCTGGAATTCATGACCAATGATTGCACTGTACCAAAATATAAAAAGGAGAGAAGAACACATTCACACTCACACCTACACCCACACACTCATGTACGCACACATGCACACACACACACACACACACACACACACACACACACACACACACACACACACACACACACACGTGCCTTTTATTATACCCACATACACAAAATGTGTACTGCAACATCTGATATATACAATATTATTATCTAATGGTCTTTGCTTTACTTAAACGTCTTAACTATAAAAGTGTCAGAAGGAGAGTGCAATGCATCATCAGGAATCCCCAAGATGCTTTACCATTGTTTAAGGTTTCTTTCATGGACTGTCAGTAGTAGAGATAAATGCCTAAATGGAAAATAAATGATTTATCGTCATTTAGAATGATTTGTTTTGTGAGAAGTAGATCTCCAAGATACATGATTTGCATATGAGATGGCCCATTGACATGAGGAAGGAAAAGGCTTTTATGTACACTGAAATGTTACCAACAATGCTGCCTAGCAACAAGCGGTGTAGATATGTCAGCCCTGGATTTCACACCAGCATTGTTTGCAACATTCAGAAATGAAAAAGTAGCTTGCGCATGGATTTACTATGAATTCTTCAATTTATACCATGGAACTGTGAATGGCATTTTGATATGACTGCACAGGAAATAACAAAGGCTGCTCTGCAGGGGTAGTAATGTTGTCATCTCAGCTGCCTCTGTGTCCTGTGCTAGCCATTAGCACATGTCAGCTCCTCTGCTTGTTTTTACCAGATGTGCTCAGCTTGGGACTATCACTCTATGTGGACAGACTTCTTTTTCATTATATCTCATGCTTCTTACATTGGCTTTTGCATCTGTCTTTCTGAGACATGTTATTCTGGTACACTTTAATAACTTTCAGTGACGTTTGAACCTGCTCATTCAGAATTAACAACAAACTGTATTAACACATTCAAAAGGCATATTAAATAAACATTTCATTTTCACAACAGCTATATTACAAGTCAGGGTAATAATATTCAAAGCATATTGAAAGCAGCGTAATGTTTTCTAAACAGATGTGTATACAACATGAAAAGAGTTGCTGCAAAGAAACCACAGTACTATGTAAGAAAGTGGAATATGTCTTGTATTGTCAGATATGTGAGATATTGACTATTTCACATCAGCTTTGCAGCACACATATGTATACGTATACAAGGGCCCCTCTCACTAGATCAAAGTTTGCTCAACTGAAAGGAGAAATTCCCAATGCTGAATCTCGCAAATCAGAATTGTGTGTCTCAGAATGCTGAAATGCTGAAAAAATGCCAAATGCTTCAGTATTTCCAAATGCGTGTGTGTGTGTGTGTGTGTGTGTGTGTGTGTGTGTGTGGTAGCACTAACATTAGAATGAGGGTTAGGGATAGGGCTAGTCTTAGGAATGCATGAGTGTTTTAGTGCTAGGGTTACAGTTAGGGATAGGGATAGTGTAGTGTATGTATATACTAGTGTTAGGGTTAAAGACGGGGAAGGATTGGGCTATTATAAGGTGTGTGTGTCTTGTTTAATGTTAGTGTCAGGTTCAAAGTTAGGGTAAGCCTTAAAGTTGATGTTGGGGTTCAGATTAGCACTAAGGTTAGGGACAGGGTTAAGGTTATCACTTATGAGTAAAGTACTGTAATCAAATAAATGAATAAATGCATAAACAATGGCCACTGTAGTGTTGCTCAACTTGTTACTATCAAACCTACTCAGTGATACCCCCAGCAACCCTCTACACACATACATAGATGCAGAAGTACAGATAGACAGAAACACATATAGGCATGCATACAGATGTGCCCATTTATTGCAGCCACATACTGTGTCCCACCTCATATGTCTGATTTTTATCAAATGAATGAACACATACATAAGTAATAGCCACAATGTGTGTGTGTATGTGTGTGTGTGTGTGTGTGTGTGTGTGTGTGTGTGTGTGTGTGTGTGTGTGTGTGTGTGTGTGTGTGTGTGTGTCTTTGTGGGTGTGTGTGTCTTTGTGGGTGTGTGTGTGTGTGTGTATATGTGTGTGAGCCTAACTATTCAGTGACATGCAGGTATGTTGAAATCTACTTCATCTACCTCAAATAGTCAAAAGGGAAATACATTGAGTCACAAACTTTGAAAAACAACACTAAAGCAGAGTTTTTGCAAGGAGGGCAAGCCCACTGCACCCCCACATCCCCTGTTATTTGTATCTCTCTCTCTCTCTATACATATGTATAGATATATGTATATGTATATATGGTTTATAATCAAAATGTCGAGGTTACTTACCGTGACAGTGAGAAAGAGGAACATGGAGCGGCAGAGAGGCAAAACTGCGAACATAATTCCTGTCAACTTTGCAACGTCAATACAGAGACTGTGTTTGCAGTTTGGAGCATCGGTGTTTTGAAGTGCATTGCACTACAGTGGGGATCGGGAAAATTCCCCTTTTCCTCACTGTAGTGCAATCTTGGAGTTAGAATATATAATTAGCAGGGGGTGTGGGGGTGCAGGGGGGCTTGCAAATTGGTAGGAAATTTTCCACCTAACTGCAGTGGTGGTGCTGCGGTAGGGTTGTCGCTTCACAGTAAGATGTTGTCCTGTTCGATTCTCAGCTAGAGCGTCTTCTGTGTGGAGACATGCGTGAATGGGCGTACCTTCGTTAAGTTGTGCATCAGGGCTGGCAACTCGGCACATAAAAATCTACTGCCAATCATTAGCGGACCGGAGTTCCGCTGTGGCGACCCCTACCTGGGAAAAGCCGAAAGACACAACAATAGCAGGTGTTTTTTTTCTGGCTAGCGAGCGGTTGAATGTCGATTCTTTCCTTCAAAAAAAAATCAACATTCTAAGGAATCGATGTGATGCTTTTTCATTCTTCTGGGTCAGGCATGTGAGAGGTTGAGGTAATCATCTCGACATTTTGATAGCAAACCTATATATAATCTTTATCTGCCACTGGCAAAATGTATTTTCTTTGAATGCGGGTTTCAATGCTGTTTCAATGAATGTGAGTTTCAAAGGCAGAGAAGTTTTAATGCTAAGTCTATTTTCATTGTGAGACTGCAATGCTTTGTTTAGCAGATATCTATTAGGGTCTGTGCTGTAAAATGCGAAATAAAACTCTCAAATGAAATCCAAATCATCACAGAAGTAAAGCAGTATGCACATTACAGTGTTTATGGTAAATGGGGTGAAATAACCAAGGAATGAGACATTGGAATGGCTGCAGGGGGAGGCTCCATTCAACTATGATTTTGTGAGGGGGGGAAGGGCAGCAAACTCAGACAGCCCCGGCTGAACTATACCTCACAACTGTCCAGATTTTTGCAGAATGAACAGATTTTTGCCTCTTATTTTTGGTTTGTTCCTCATAGAATTTGTGGCTTTCTGGCAAATCATTTAGGAAGGAGGTCACTAAATAATGACAAGACATTGAGTTTCAGACATTATAACCTTCAGAAAAATGCATGCTAAAGCAAGACCTGTTATTCTATCAACTGTTAAGTTTATAAAAGAGCATTTTTTAGTACTGTTTGTATGTTCCCCCAATATATTTATTTGACTGTGTCCAGATTTCCTGCATTAAGAGGTTGAGAGGTACATGCAAATAAATCGCTTTATAGAATTAGGAATATCCAAACCTCTCAACTGTCCCCAATTTTGGCTCAAAATGTTGCTCTCCCCTTAATAACCCCTCTGCAAAATGGCAATTTTGGAAGAAAACGTGGAGGGTTTACAATTATAAATAACTGTAATGATCAGAGTTATAGATTACTTTTAATCCAGAAATGCATGTAGATGCTGTTATTTTGTCAGCTGCTCAAGTTAACATTACTAATATTAAAAATGTTTCCTTTCTTTGACAGGTTCCCAGTTGTATTGTGTGTCAGTTTTATATTTTTGCATCACATTTTTGGTCTGTTTTTCATAAAATTGTGGTTTTCTGCCAAATTAGTAGCAAATCATTAAAGATTGAAGTTAGAAAATAATGGCAGACATTTGAGTTTCAGATTTCATACCCTTCAGAAAATTCATACTAATGCAAAACCTACTACTATTCTATTATCTTTCTAAGTTTATAAAAGCAATATTTAAAAATTGTCCTTATTTTTGGGCCTGTGTTCTACTTCCATGTATGGCTTTGTCCAGATTTTTTGCTCTAAGGTTGAGAGGTATGAGTGTCAGAGCCATCACCATCAGCCAGAGACATTTCAAATTGTGACATACTTATTGCACCCCACTCCCCCATTGTAGTGACTCTGGATGTGTCCAAGCAAGGCAAGGAGCATTTATGCAGTGTAAGTGTGCAGAGTATTCCCCCATCCAATTTAGACACAAGTACGACAGTGGCTTTTCACCTGTCCTTGATTTTGCAGAATGTTCTGGTTTTCTGTCATATTTTTATACTGTTGATTTATGCTTTTTATTATTCAGAAAATGCATGCTGTCGCAGTGCCCTGTTGCTTTGTGTTTAAGTAGCAATGCTTTAATGACCATTGGGTAAGCTTGTCTGAGATTGTAAGATGCAAGCAACCTTTAATAAGCATACTGTTAAATAATTACCAACACTGAAAGCCTTTTTGTTGTTGCCATGCAGAGAATATTTACATAACTAGATAATGTACAAGCCTTAGGTATTGAAATGCATATGACAGTATTTGTAATAAAGGACAGGATTACAGTATTTTCAGAAGCTAATTACATTTGTTGGAGATTTGCAGTCATCTTTGCAGGCTTTACCCGTAAACTAAACAAAATGCCAATCTATCATGTGTGGTCCATAACCTGTGCAGTAATCCTTTAAGCAATTTATCTTGAGCTTGTTTCTTGTTTGTTGTTCATTTTTTTTACTTTGATCATGCTTTCCCCAAGAAACAAGTAGGTAGTTGTTGTCAGGCAGCAGGTCTTTTGTGGATAAGAAACATTTTTACAAGTGGGGGTATCACAGAGATTTTTACTTTCAGCAAAAGGAAAGGAGAAGCTTGTTTTTTGTATACTTGATTTTTACTAGAATTCCAGTAATGTATTTAAAAAGTAATTTATTTTTTCATGCCTCACAACCTTTTTGTTTTCATGTAGATATTAAGTAAGCTGTCATGTAGCCAATGCATTGAAATATTTTTTTCTTCTACACTTCATTTTGTCTTGACTGAACTCTCGTAATGACAGTTTGGCACCCAGGGCAGCGTATTTAATTAAAGTTCCAGTTGTGTTTTTGAGCATAACCCCACCTCTTTCTAGTTGGCCACACCCCTTCCCATTGGCCCCACCCATTCAGCCGTCTCCTGCAGCCCCCCTTTAATTTGAAGTCACCATCCACCACTGCAGTTTGGGGAGGGGGGGCTACAGACCAGCAGTCAGTACTATGAGCTGCTCCAGCATATAGACAAATTAAAATTCACTGATCAAACAATTGACAAAAATGTTGCACATCTTACCAGAATTTTTAAGAATTTCTTGATATTGTACTTGCCTGGTATGGTACATAGAGAGCTCTATGGACAATTTTCTAGGAATAAGATTTCCAAAATAAAGACTAAGGTGTTTTAGGTGGTGCACTCTTTTATATATTGGTAATAAAATCATTATTTTAATGTGATTATGTACATGCACCTTTTAAATTTTATATATATATATATATTTTTTTTTTTTGTTTCATTGATCCTTTTAAATGTTATGTTGATATAGGGTAATTCTGCAGTATTAGGCTTCCTTGAATATGTAGCTGAATATACTGTGTAAGAACATGAAGCTAACATGTGCTGGTATGACCAAAGTTTGTTTTTCTAACTGTATACATGAACTGAACATTTGAGAAGGGAAGGTAAGAAAGAGCTTGCATATCATGATTTCACCTGCCTGGTAGCAGGGAGAGCTCATCAGAGGAGCATCTTTATACTCCTATGTAAGTGTGCTTTTATGAGCTAGCATAGCAAGCTACCTCTATTAGTTTCATTTTGTAAACATTTTTATTTGTAGATGAAATCTTAGGTTATTCTTGCTTTTAGTTGAGATTCAGCCATTATAACACCCATTACAGCTATGTAGCAAAAGCAAATAGTATAGGAAATACAGTATGGAAGTCAATGTACATATCATCTGAAAATAACAAGTGACATTTCTATGGATTTTTTTTTTTTTCGACTCAGGTGAAAACTTTTACATTAAAATCACAATGCAATTCTGATATAATTATTTGAAAAATGTACAGATTTATATAATATAGAAATATAGTATTATGATCCCTAGGAATAGATGGCATTCCTGTGGAAGTAGGAAAAACTGATAAAGATCTGGAAGGTTTTGTTTAACAGTATTTTAAGAGGAGGAGAAGTACCAGCATCCTGGAAGAAGGCGATGGTAATGGTAATACCTAAAGAGAGTAAAGATCCAGTGGAACCAGTTTCATACAGGCCCATTTCAACAGTAAACCATGATTATAAAGTGTTCACGTCTATGATGGCTGCAAGAATGACAAAAGTCATGCCAAAATTTGGTTTTGTGGAGAGGATTCAAACATCTGACAACATCAACAGAACACTGATGATCCAGAGAGAAGCAGAATGTAAGAAGATACCATTGTTATTGGTGGGTCTTAATGCAGAGAAATCATTTGACAGAGTAAGCTGGGTCTTTATTAGCAGGGCAATGGAAGGATTTGCATTTCCTGAAAAAAAGTTATAAGGTTGATTAGGAGGATATATGAGGGAGTGGAGGCAAAAATTAAAGTGTGCGGGGTCCTCTCTGATAATTTCTGTTTGAGCTGAGGAACCAGGCAGGGGTGCCCTCTTTCCCCTTTGTTATTTGCATTATATTTTGAATCACTGGCAAAGAAAATAAGGGACTCAGAAATTCAAGGATATAATTGGTATGGCAGTCAAGAAAAGCTGGCTCTGTTTGAGGATGATATTATTTTATATCTGACAAAACCAGAAAGACACATTACAGCGTTGTGGAACATTCTGAGACAGTTTCAAATCTTTTTGGGATACAAAATTAATGAAGCTAAAACAAAAGTAATAGCAGTAAATTATGTACCCACACACAAACTGGTTCAGCAATATCCGTATTTATGAAGACATGATAAAACGAAGTCTTTAAGAGTATGGATTAAAAATGATTCTAGTGTAGCAGCTAAGGATATGTGGGAAGAGACTAAACAAATGATAATACAAAAACTGAGAAAAGAGAAGCTTTTTTACACGGATATGGATAGTAAGATAAAAGCAGTCAAAATTGTTTTAGCCCCTTTAATCTTATACACAGGTCAGGCACATTTTTATCAGACAGAGGAGAAGTTGTGGATAGCAATTAATAAAGAGCTAAAGGACTTTATCTGGGAGGGGAAGATGGCAAGAGTCAAGTGGAATAAGATGATTCTTCCAGTAGAACAGGGTGGATTGGGATTACTTAATTTGAATGGGGTATTTCAGAACTACATAATTAAGGCTCCTATACATAGCAGAAGCAGAAAAACTATAATTCAAAATGAAAAGGGATAATGTTGAAACAGAGGGGAAGCTCAAGAAACAAGGAGAGACTGGGATTTTGAATGAATGTCTTTAAGGAGAATAACAAAAACATGGGAATGGAGAAAGGAGATTCTGCTGATAGGGAAGACTGCAATTAGGGATACAGGCAATAGGCAAGAGGGGTCTGGAATTTATTCTAGAAAACTGGCAAAGAAACCAAGTTATTGGGAACAAATAACTTGAGAGGGAAAGGTAATAGAAGAGAAGATGCCAAGCATTTATTTGGGCTGCAGGTTAGAGACTGCCTTTCAGTATAGGCAAAGAGAATAAAATGGGGGTGGGGTTCCTAAATGAAAGACCAGTACTGGTAGAGTTTTTAATAGACTCTAGAACAAAACCTGCCAATAAAAAAGGAATAATTAGTATAGAATATAAAATAGTGCATGAAAACTATAAGAATCAATCAGAAGAGTTTAGAAGGGATTGGGAAGAGAGAGACTGGATAAGCAATTCACAAATAAACAATGGGAGGATATATGTCTGTCTCCCAAATATGCAACAAAATCTAGAAGATTTAGGATTTTTGCTTGGAAATGTTTGCATAGATACTTTTATACTCCAAGTAGACTTGGAGAATTTTTCCTCGGGTAGACAGCAAATGTTGGAGGTGTGATGGGGAAGAAAGAAATACTTGAGAACATATTTTCTGGGAGTGTGGTGGGTTGGCGGACTTTAAGGATTCCCTGTGGGATACACTGTCAGAAATGCTTGGTGAGCAGATTGGTGTGATGAAGGAGATGATTTTTCATAGCTATGATACAGAATCAGAATTGCCTAGACATGGTAAGGCCTTGCCCTGTCTAACTGTGGTACACGGCAGGCCTTTGGTCAGCTGGTTCCCTAGGCAAAAGGTCTCTACAGCGCCTCCCCAACACCACCCTGTGCCCCCATCCTGGTCCACCTATACCACTCGGATTATTTGAAAAGCATCCCCGCTAGACCAGTGCCCTAGGCAGCTGCCTAGTTGGCCTATGCCTAGGGCCGGCTATGTTATTGTAGATGACAAAAAAGCAATTACTAGAAAATGGAAATCAAAATCTAAACCAACTATATTAGAAGTAGTGAATACAGTAACAGAGATAAAACAACTGGAAATGAGATCTTTAGAAAAGGGTAGGAACAAAATACGTAGGAAAAATGTGAATTGTGGGAACAATACATACAGGGAAGGAATGAAGTTTAAAAGAAGACAGGATTTAAATGTGATATGCAATGTTTGATTAAAAATGATTGGGCAGACTATAAGTGATGTGTAATGTTTACAAATGGGAGTGTGTCAGTATGGTTTGTGATGTAAAATGCTTGCAGCTAGGATTGTGCCATTGTGGTTTGTTTTCATTTATATAAATGCATGATTGCTTATGCCATAAGTGATGATTTAGTCATGATATTTCTTATTTAAAAAAGGAGCAGGAATTGAATAATTTATGTAATGTTGCTTAGGTTACATGATATATAACACTATATGGGAAGTATGTTTGTTAATACAGTTTGATCACTTTTGCATAAATGTAAATTTGCCTATTTCACAAGTGATAATTCAATAAAGGTGTTTATAACAAAAAAACTAAATATAATATTATATAAAATAGCTGAAGGAGTAGTGATACAGAGTGAGAGGGCAATACATGGATACAAGTAGTATAACCTTGCAATTGTAAAATAGTCTGCTATGCACCATCTGCAAATGACTGCATAATGGAACATGAATGAGTGTCAGTATGTTAATAAGAATTATTGTGTATGCAAATTTTAAACTCAAGCACAATTGAATGATTCAAAAACACAAAAAAATTAGCAGATTAGAACATCAAAATACTCTGGGGCAGAGAACCTTCACTTACATTATGTTGTTAGAAGCAGCAACAGCATTAGCAGAACAGCATGTGCCAGTGCCAGTGGCCACTTTGGAACCAGTGCCTATAATGCTGTGCATTATCATTGCACATGTCACAGATGGGCCCACCATGGGTTAAAATGCCATTACCACAGCAACCAAAATAGTGATTGCCAGAACAATGTGGACATAGACACCATACATAAGTTCATAGACATGTGCCACCCACGCATACATGGAATAGTTATCTAAGTGGACATGCTGGTTTGTGTAGCATTAACTATTCTTGCTGTGGAGACTTTTCAGTGTCCAAAAGGGGACATGTAAAGAGCTTTTAAGGCATCAACATTGATGCATCAGTTCCTTGACATAATGTTGCAGTATGTGGTGAAGCGGGTCTAGGTTATAACGTCGACAGATGGGAAGACCGACAGCGAAATCACCGACGCGAGAAGATCGACGGATGAAACACCGACGCGGAGAACACCGAGATGGGGAAAGGATGTGTAAGTATGCGGTAGTGACGGACGTTAGGGTGCGAGTAAGGTAAGTGTGCGATGTTGGCGGTCTGTAGGGGTAGGGGTGGGTTAAGTGAGTTAGGGTTAGGGCGCGAGTTAGGTAAGGGTGCAGTAGTGACTGTTTTGGGTTAGGGGCGGGTTAAGTGAGTTAGGGTTAGGGCGCGAGTTAGGTAAGGGTGCAGTAGTGAATGTTTTGGGTTAGGGGCGGGTTAAGTGAGTTAGGGTCAGGGAGCGGGTTAGGTTAGTGTGCGATAGTGACGGACCTTAGGGTTAGGGTTTCGGTTAGGGTAGTGGATAGTTGTGTATGTAAGGTTTAGTGTTTGTTTGTTAGGATTTAGGTGTGCTTGTGTTGTGTGTGTGGTTTTTGGTCAGGGAATTTGTTTTGTTTATTGGTTGTTGTGATGATGTGTTGAGTGTGTGTGGTGTCGTGTTTGTGAGCTGTCGATGATGTGGTGTCGGTGATGTTGTTGTCGATGTTGTGTGCTGTCAGTGTTATAACCTAGAACCGGTGAAGCATATTTGATTTCCACCAGTAGCAGATGAGAGAACCACTACCATGTGGTCATCCTATTATGTGCCCTATTTCTGGATGTTTTGTGGAACATTGACTGCATCTGCATTGCCATCAAGCCTCCAACTGCTCCACATGGCATCTAGTATATTAGCCAGAAGGTTTTCCACTCCCTCAACTGCCAGGTGGTGTGCGATGCACAAGATATCATATACAATGTGTCTGTCTGTCATACATACAGTTCCCATGATCCTCATATCTTGCACATGTGCAAGTTCTGCCAGCATTTCATGGTGAGGTGGCTTCCTGTGGGGTCATCTAGTTGATCAGGGCACTCATTAACAGCCTCAGAGTTTTAAATATATAGTTCCCATGGATGTAGGCAGATCTCAACAAGCCACTCACAATGGTGTCTGTTGCTGTGCATTACAGGTGATGTAAGAGCTGCATTGAAATCATTTCTGATGAGCCCAATCCAAAGCCAACAAACCAAGACAGAGATGGCTTGCAACACCACACTGTCACAGACATGGAACAACATGGAATGCGCATCTGAACGTATGAAGGCTTGTTTCTGATGCTTGGATACAGCTATTGATACACTGCATCGTGCCTCACAGACATGCAGTAAGACATTCATGGTCTGCACTATTTTACACAATATTGTGGTATGCAAATAGATAAAATGTGAGAATATCACAATACCACCTGAAAGGCTTGTGGAAGCAGTATAAGGGGAGACAAGGAAGGTGTCATTGGAGGACCCACATGCTGTGGTACCTCATGCAGCAGCTCTCTTCCACAATTATGGACCATGATGATATCAAAACAGAATAAAACTAATGAATGCAATCATACACCCATGCAAAGCATTATGGTGCATTGACTGCCCATGCTGTGCATCAGACATTACCTTGCCAACACAGGCCAAAGGAGTGGGCAGGGCAAAGTCTACAGCATTATTTGCAGGGATGAGGTGAGGTACAGTGACAGAGGAGAGCGATGCTAGCATAAGTGTAAAGATTATGGGAGGTAGATGTGATAGCCATGCATGCAGGTGGGATGTTGGAGTAACTGAGGATCACACCCTCCAATGGCTGGCAGAGTGGAGCTTCCATGCTGTGAACATTGGTTAGTGTACTGTGAGGCCCTGCAGTATCAGGATTGGAGGTGTCATGTGCAAGGAATGACATAGCACTGCAGATATGTGTAACAAAATCCCACTTTTTACCCCTTCATGTTTGGAGGTAATAGATGAATAGTGCCCACAGCTTTGCAGACAGCCACTGCTAGGTATTGCACTCAATAAGTCTAAATATGAAGCTGCACTATCTGGAAGCACTCCTCACCTGGGCAGATGCTGACATCTATGCAGTCACTGAGACATGGTTCAAGACCATGGAGAGCACCCTGGCCATGCAAGACTACAATGCCTTCCACATATTCAGACTTCAAAATGAGCATAAAACAACCAAAGGTGGAGGGGTATTCATATTCATTAAAGCCAAGTACACCTCAAGACTGGCCAAACAGTATGGTTCTCTCAAATTACTTCCTGTCAACCTAACTCTAGGCAAAATACCCTACCACATCATTGCTAGATATAGGTCCCCCACTATGAACCAAGAAAAGCACACTGCCTACCTAGACTTACTGGAATCATTTCCATACAGCCCAATACCTTAGTCATGGGTGATTTCAACTATCCTTCCATCAACTGGGTGACATATATGAGTGCAAACACACTCTCCCAATGGTTCCTGGACCCTGTTAATTCAAATGCTCTGGAACAGATAGTCTGCGCACCCACAAGGGACTTAAATGTCCTAGACATAGTACTCACCAACATGGGGAGTCACTGCATTCCCCCCCTGTGTGATGCCTTTCCTGGTAAGGTTGGACCATACAGCTGTCTCATTCATAGTAGCTATTGGACCTGACACCCTCACACAAGCAAAAAAACTGAAGAACTTTTCGAAAGATAACTTCAGACTACGAAGCAATGATATAAAAAGTTGTATACACCCGCACTCACAGACAACAATGAATCCTGTGCAGAGGTGTACTCAGATGCCTTGTGCAAACACTTAAGAATCTGTATAGACTCAGCTGTACCTTACCAGATCAAAACCAGGTCTTCTCGAAGAAACAAGCCACCCTGGTGGACCTCAAGTATAAACAGGTTATATAACAAGAGGAAAAAACTGATGTCTAAGAATAAGAGGGAACTGACTCAGCAGAGAAAGAATTCCCTCCTTAGCTTGAACAAACAAATCAGAAATCTTGTGAAATCCTCTAAAGCTAAGTATGAAGCTAAAATGGCATCCCTAGATAAGGATATTCATAAAGCATTCTTTAATTATGTTCTGAAACCTAAAAGAGAATGCCCAACTTTGTGCAGAACTGGTAATAGATGGTGCCATTCATACTGCACTGGATGAAATCAGCAACTTGCTAGCTGACAGATTTGGTGCAAACTTCACCCCCCCCCCCTGGCTTCGCCAGCCATATCCAAAAGCATACCCAACATCAGCCCACTGCCTATTATCTCTGATGATCAGGTCTTATCTGTGCTCTCCAAGGCCAAAAATAGGACCTCAGATGGGACCAAATAACATCCTAGGATGCTTATTAACCAATCTAAAACAGGATCTAGCATACCCACTTAGCACTCTCTTTAGCCATAGCTTGAGAATTAGCTCTGTTCCAGTGAAGTGGAGAACAGCAACAATAATCCCCTTGCACAATGGGGGCCATCAACAGTCCCTGGGAGCTATAGACCCATAACTCTAACCAGTCTCATCTGCAAGGCCATGGAAAGAAACAACATGGACCTTATCAATAAGGACATAGGTGACCTTCTAACTCTAGTCCCAACCAAGTTTGGCTTTGTTAAGGGTAGATCATGCTTATTAAACCTGGTGGACTTCTTTGAAAAAGTCACCAAAGCCTTGGATGAAGGTAAGACAGTGCATACCGTCTATCTTGACCTGGCCAAGGCTTTTGATATAACCCCCCACCCATGTGTCATTGAAAAACTCTATCAGTTAAGGATTAACCCTTATGTCACTAGATGGGTAGCCAATTGGCTCACCAACAGAACACATACTGTCAAAGTTGGTAACTTCATCTCTACCAGTAGACCCATCACTATGGGCATACCACAAGGTTCTTTGGGTTGGGTACTTTATTGCTAGGAATCTACTTCTCAGTAGCCAAGGATAAATTACATGGCCTTTAGCTTACCAAGTTCACTGATGATTGCAAATTGGGTGCAATCATTGAGTCCCCCAATGATGTTAACATACTACAGCAAGAGCTAACACAGAAAAATGACTGGTGCCAAACCCACGGACTAAAACTAAACGCGAAAAAGTGCATTATTATTCACTTTGGCAAAGAAGAATTCCCCGCTAACTACAGTACTGACAACACCACCCTAAGCTCAGACCCATTGGTGTGAGACTTAGGAACACAAGTAGATAGCAATCTGAACTTTGACCACCAAGTTTCCTCTGTGGTAAGGAAAGCATTCTATGTTGCACACCTCATAAGTAAAGGCATTGCATCCAGATCTAAGGATGTTATAGCCCCACTGTACTTGTCCCTCATCAGACCACTAATAGAGTACAATGCTCCATGTTGTATGCAACTCAAAAGACACCTGCAGCACCTGGAGACACCACAAAGGTTCCTCACCAAGAAAATACAGGGCCTCCAAACCATGACATACATGGATAGACTGAAAGCCCTGTCACTGTACTCTGTATCATGTAGGTTGCTGACAGGAGACTTGTGGCTGTCCTGCACGGCTGTCTCTGATCCTGCCCTGATGGATATGCTTCACATACACAAATCTAATGGCACAAGAGTCACTCGCTCTAGGGATTTTAACCTATCCTGTGATATTAACAGAACATGCTGGAGAGATAAATATGTCTCCCAGAGACTGCTGCCCCTCTGGAACAAACTTCCAATTCTTGAGAAGCAGAGCTCCTCACCAACTCTATTCAAGCGCAACCTGGAGAAATGGATGGGAGACTGGAACTTCACCCTGGGGGTGGCACCCATGTCCCTCATGGGCAGAAGGGAGTCAGTGTTGACCATACACTAGCTCTGCAAAATACATTCACTTAATAAAAACAGATGGGGCAACTTGGGATTAACGTGGCTAGGGCTGTAAGGGCTCTAGGGCTGCTGGCCTAGTAACCTCCTATGAACCTATAAACCTATAAGTCAGCAGATATACAGATAGCATGGATCTGTGTGTCTTATGGTGGCTAGCCTGGTAGGGTGTTCCAGTGGTAGAGCCAGAAATGCATCATCCATGACTGTTGGGGTGTCCTTGCTTAGGGGTGGGAACAATTGCAGCCAGGGACAATAGTGTTATATTCATTTATTTTATTTAACTGAAGTTTATTAACCAGGTCAGAAGACTTGTACAAGATGCTTTTCAGCCTCATTCTGGACTACGGGGCAATACAAAACATCACAATCATCATCATCAACCCCCTTTTACCCATTTTTCTGCATGGGGCCGGGGTATTGTGTTAACTGTCACCAGTTTTCTTGATTCAGTGCCACACTTCTGCCTTCTTCAACATTCATGCCTGACTGTCACAGATCTTCTTTCACACAATCCATCCACCTCTTTGCTGGATGACCTCGCTTACTCTTCCCTTCTTCCTGTCTGACTCAAATCTTCCTCACCAAATCGTCTTCTGCTTTTCTGCATATGTGTCCAAACCACCAAAATCTGTTCTCTTTGATCTTTTCTGCATTTGGAGCTAGTTTGGCTTCTACTCTTATGTCCTCATTTCTTTGTCTGTCCCACAATGGAAATCCTACCACCCTTCTCAGGTACTTCATTTCCATCACCTCTGGCTTCTTCAACTGTTCTGCCTTTACTGCCCACGTTTCTGTACCATACAGTAGCACTGGTCACACCACTGTCTTGTACACCTTACTTTTCAGCTTCTTTGGCATTCTTCTGTCATAGACTACACCTGACATTCTATGCCAGTTGGCGGCAGCCCCTCTGATTCTAGCTTTGACCTCTTTATTTAGACTTACCTTTTCCTCAACCACCCCTCCCAGATGCTTAAAGCTGTTTACCTGTTCCACTATCTTCCCTTCTATCTCTATTCTCAGCTTCTTCTGAGTTATCCAATTTGCTGCCATTACCACTATCTTATCTGTGCTCAGTTTCATCTCATGTTTCTTTGGTTTTGCATTCCATTCACCTATCCTTTGCTGAAGTTCTTGCTCAGAGTCTGCCTGTAATGCCACATCATCTGCATACAGTAACTTTGTTGATCTGTCCCCTCTGACCTGTTTGCTAATGTAGTCCATCACCAGTATGAACAGCAGTGGGGTCAGAGCTGAACCCTTGTGTACACCCACTCCCATTGGGAACCCCTCTGTGAGGCCGAACACTGTTAATACTTGAGTGATCTGATCCTTGTACATAGCCTGTACTAATTATACCAATGTTTCTGGGACTTTAAACCACATACTGCCCAGATCAGCTTTCTTGGGACCTTGTCATATGCTTTCTCAAAGTCTAGGAATGCCCAGTTGGACTCTGTCCTCATCTCTAGCTTCTTCTCAAGTAACTGTCTCACTGCAAACATCAGGTCAATTGTGCTGCATCCAGATCTGAATTTGAACTGCTCATCTCCCATCTTACATTCTAATGCTCTGCGTATCCATTTATCAATCACCCTCTCCAGAATTTTCATGCAATGTGATAGGAGTTTGATGCCTCTGTACTGACCACAGTTGTGGAAGTCCCCTTTGTTCTTGTACACTGGCATGAGTATGCTTATTCTCCAGTCATCTGGGATACGCCTTTCTCTCCACACTGCTATGAGTACCCTCAGGTGTAATTTCTCCCCTATCTCAGCAAGCATCTTTATCATATCTGTTGTAACCTTATCTGAGCTGGCTGCTTTCCCTGACTTCACTTTCTTTAGTGCTGTTCTTACTTGTTCTAGGGTGGGCTCCTCTTCTTCTCTCACTGTAGGCTCATTCTGGGGCAAAACAGCTTTTGTGGGGTTTTCTTCATTCAGAAGCTGCTGGAAATACTCCTTCCATCTGCCTTTGATGTCCTGTGGACTGGTGAGCAGGTTGTTGCCGGCATCCCTTATGAAGGGTGTCTGACTGTCTTCTTTATCTTTCTGTCATTGCCTTGCAACCTGATATAGTTTCTTTGTGCCCCTTACTGAGTCACTTTTCAGACGTTGGCAGGGTGCCTCTGATGCCCTATTCTTTGCTATTGCAACTTCTTTATTAACCAACCAGTAGTCCTTCCTAGCTTGGTCAGTCTTTTATATCTCTTATTTCTTCCTGCACTCCTTTTTTCTTTTGATGACTTCCTGGACTTCTGCATTCCACCACCAGCTTTCCTTATGTACCTTATTTCCATACCTGGCTCAGCCGCATATCTTTTCTGTAGTCCTAACACGTGCTGTTCTTAGGTGTTGCCATTCTTGTTCATCTCCACCTATTTCCTCCTCTTCTTGGGGTGCTAGTGCCCTGAGTAATTCCTTGAACTGCTGTACTTTCCCTCCAGTCAACTTCCAGGTATTCAGCCTAGTCTCTGTTGACCTTAGAGCCTTCTCTGACCACTACTTGCAGCTGAGTGTGGCAACTAGTGGTTTATGTTGTGGGCCAACTATTTCACTGGGGATGACTTTGCAATTATGGATTCTACCCTAGTGCCTTTTCCTTACAAGGAAGAAGTCTACCTGAGTTGCATGTTGGCTACTCTTGTATGTGATCTTGTGACTGTCTATCTTTCTGAACCATGTGTTGGCTACTATTAAGCCATTTGCCAGACAGAAGTCTAGAATGGCTTCTCCTTCTTTATTCCTGTTGCCCCACCCATGTGGACTCAGGCAGTCCTCATATACCATTCTGATTGTCCCGATATGTGCATTCAAGTCACCCATTATCAACACCAATTCATGTTGTCCTGCTTTATCTAGTAGATCCTACAACTGCTGTCTGAATGCAATCTTTTCCTCACTATCACAACCCTGTTGTGGGACATAGGTTGAGATTATGAATACTGTCCTATCATTACACTGGAGTCTGATTGGCATGTCTATCACTAATACTGATGACATCCCTCACTGGCTTCTGAAGCTTCTCTCTCACTACAATTTCCACACCATTTCCAGCCTGTCCCCCTCCTGAGTAGTAGAGTCTGGATCCCAAGCCAAGTGGCTTTGTTGCACTGCCCTTCCATCTCATCTCTTATACAAAGCATATCAGATGAAGGAAATACATGTTTTCAAGATATTGTAAGTAAAATCAAAACTACTATGTTGATGCACTTGTAAAGTATCCACAGCAGACAGAGTTAGGGTTGCATACTTCATACACTAGATGTGGTACAGTTGCATAGTTTATTAGTTGCTAGCTGATATTTTAGGGCAGATTTGGATTGTTGCAGGTTATTTAAAAGCCTGATGGGGTTTGGAAGTTTGTTCCACGCATTACAGAATGTGACAGAGAATAGCAAATCACTGTAATAGGTTCATAGGTTCATAGGTTGATACTAGGCTATCTGCCCTAGGGCATTTGCAAGCCTAGCCAGAGTGTGTTTGGCTTTCGCCACCCTTTTAGATTTGCAGACTGTGCCTATGAATAGTAGGTCACAGAATATTGTCTCTTTACGGTTAATTTATTGTATCTCTGTCTAGCAGGGACCCAGAAGTGATCCCGGGGGTATACTTACGGTCTCCCATCCACTCGTCAAGATTTCTCTTGAAGAGGGTCAATGAGGGGCTCTGCCTAACCTGGATTGTGATTTTGTTCCAGAGTGATGGGAGTCTCTGGGATATGAATCTGTCCCTCCAGCATGTCCTATTTATTTCTGTGCTCAGGTTTAAGTCTCTAGAACATGTAGCTCTAAGGAATTTGGATTTCTTGAGATGTAGCATGTCCATTAATTCTGGGTTGGACATAGCTTTATAAGTCAGGTACAGGTCGCCCCTGAGTAGGCAGTAAGCAACTGAGTAAAGCCGGAGTTTCTTTAGCCTTATTTCATAGGGCATCTGTTTGAGTCCCTTTATCCTCTTGGTGAGGTACTTTTGGGGTCTTTCCAGTTGCTGCAGGTGTCGGGTAAGGTACATCCCAAATGGTGCATTGTATTCAATTATGAGCCTGATGAGTGATGAATAGAGTGGTATAATGACCTCACTTGATCTAGATGTGAAACCTTTCATGATGAGGTGGGCTATATAGAAGGTCTTTCTGACCACTTTGGCAATGTGGTTGTCAAAGGAGAGATTACTATCTACTTGGGTCCCCAAGTCCCTAATTACTTCCTCCGTACTTAGTATGTTACTTCCTATGTGGTAGTCTGTGGGCACTTTGTTTTTCCCAAAGGGGATGACAATGCATTTTTTTACATTTAGCTTTAGGCCATGACTCTGGCACCAGTTATCTGTTTCTTTGAGACCCTTTTGGAGAATGCTTGTGTCGGCTGGGGAGTCTATTATGGCACCTAGTTTGCAGTCATCTGCGAACTTCGTCAGCCATAGTCCTCCTGTGTTTACCTGTACCTCAAAGAAGTAAATACCGAACAAGAGAGGCCCCAGGACTGAGCCTTGTGGAACTCCACTTGTAACTGGTTTAGAGTCTGACAGGGCTCCTGCAATTCTGACTGCGTGGGTTCTATCCCTGAGCCAGTTTGCAACCTATCTTGTGACATAGGGGTTGATATTTAAGCTGGTGAGCTTATTTATGATACCAGAGTGGGGTATTGTGTCGAAGGCCTTTGCAAGGTCCAGGTAGGCTGTGTGGACCACTTTCCCTTCGTCCATGGCCCTGGTGACTGTTTCAAAGAAGTCGACCAGGTTCAAGAGGCAAGACCTGCCCTTAACAAAGCCGAACTGGGTAGGATCCATTGTCTGAAAGTTACCAATATCATTGTTTATGAGTTCCATGAAGATACGCTCCATAGCTTTGGAGACCAGACTAGTCAGGCTTATAGGGCGATAGTTACCGGGGTCTGCTGTGGCACCTCCCTTGTGGAGCAGGACCACCGTTACTGTATGCCATTCCTTGGGTACATATCCTGTGGTAAGGCTGAGATTGAACAGGGACTTTAAGTGAGGGTTTAGCTCATCTTGTAGCTCGTGTAGGACACATCCCGGGATACCGTCTTGTCCCATTGATGCTGTGTTTTTTGCTTTGGAGAGGGCAGCTCTCACCTGATCATCTGTAATGTCTGGGAGGTTACACTCTGTTGGGATGGAGATTTTCTCTTTTGGGGGAATGGGGGGGTGGAATTTGCACTGAATCTGTCTGCCAGGATGTTGGCAATGTCTGTTGGTTCAGTGTATTTTTTGTCGTTTTGCACTAACTCGGAGCATATCTGGGAGTTGCCGCCCAGGTTCCTGACATAACTAAAGAATGCCTTGTGGTTGTCCTTAGTATCTTGTGCAATTTTTCTTTTGAAGCTGGCCTTAGATGGGTTTATGAGCGATCGTAGCTTCTTGCTGGTACTAATCAGAGTTGCCTTCCCTTTTTGGGATCTTGCTCTATCATGTAGTAGCTTCCTCCTTTTGTTGTACAGCTTATTTATGGCTGGGGTCCACCAGACAGGTCTCCTGCCCTTGGAGGAGTGAGTCTTGGTTTTATCTGGGATAGCACGACCCATGCATTCCTGCTGGTGTCCATAGAATGCATTTGCGAAGGATTCTGCGATTTGAGCCATGTTTTCCACTGGCCCAGGGGCTTTGAAGGTTTCCACCTCAGTTTTGAGAAGTGTGAAGTTTGCTTTTGAGAAGTTCTTCACCGTGGTTACCTTGGCTGGGGGTGGGGACGGGATATGGATGTCCAGTGAGATTAATTTGTGGTCTGATCTTACCAGTGAGGGGTATACTTCTGGTGTGGAACATAGCGTCCCTATGTTTGTGATGACCAGATCCAATATGTTATCCCCTCTTGTGGGGGTATTGACCAGTTGTTCCATAGCATTTGAGTTAATAAACTCTAGGAACCTTTGGGCAAGGGTGTGTGGGCTTGAGTAGTTTACCCAGTCAATGTTTGGGTAGTTGAAGTCACCCAATATGATGGTGTTTGGAGAGACTTTCATGTTCTCCAATGTTTTCAGGAAGGCCGAATAGGGTTCCTGAGTTTGCGAGGGTGTTCTGTAGCAGGCTACAAACTGAAATGCAGTTTTGCCTACTGTTAGTTGCACGTGGATGGTTTCCGCTGCTTCATGCGGTGCTACTAACCTGGAGGTGTGGGTATTTTTGATATATATGGATACTCCCCCTCCTTTTGTGGTTCGGTCCGAGCTTTGTGGCCGGAAAGCATGGTATGAAGTATAACCTGGTAGTGCTGGGGTGCTCTCTGGAGCCTTGAACCAGGTCTCTGTTACCGCACAGACATCAATGTTCCCCATACTGAGGAGAGTCTCGAATGCGTGCATTTTGAGGTTTAGACTTCTGGCGTTGAGTAGATTTACCCTTAGTTTCTTTTTCTCTGTATTTTCTATGGAGGTGAGTTTGTATTTTGAGCCTTGCCTAAAAAAAGGCATTATGGGGGTGGCAAGAACCTTAGCCAGTATTCGAAAGCCCAGGGGTGACAGGTGCAAGCCATCCCTAGTGAAGCAGCGTGGCTTGTTGAGCATGTCATTCCAGGCTGACAGACACTGGATCCCCTTTGAGTGACACCAATATTTTAACCAATTTTTAAAATTTGACATTTTTTCTTTATACTGTGGCATCATTCTTGGTGAGGGTAAGATGCTACTCAAGGTCAGGGTCATACCAGCCTGGGCTACATGATCAGAGAGCTCCTCTATGTCTCTTCATGTAGTCCAGGGTGGTACATCTCAGGTCATTCACACATGCATGGACAATGATGGAGTCATATTTGTACTTGCTTTGGAGTGACCTGAGTGTGTGTGTTATGTGGCAGATCCTGGCACCCGACAGACAACTTACAGTGACCTTCTCCTTGTTCAGCCTGGTGAGTGGGACATCAGTGTGTCTGACTATAGAGTCACCTATTACAAGTGCATTTGGTGTGTTGTTTAGTCATATGGGCTGGGACTGTGTGGCACACTGACTTTGTGGACTATGTGATACGTGGGTATTGTTGTGTGATGGCAGTTGTTTGGTGGTATGCTTTGGAGGTCTCTGTTGCTTAGGCAGGTTTTTATTTAGAGCCTCCGAGTATGTTTTTGTGTGTTTATGTGTCTGGTCTGTTTTTTTCTATATGTCTATGTGAGACTGGATTTGTGATGTGTGCAGTTACCTTCTTCTCCTGATTGACTGTGCTAGTCATGGTTTGAGAGAGCTCAGCCTCCAGTCTGGCAATATAGTTGCATCTCTCACATATATTTGAGCTTTTTTGGAGGAGAAGAGGGTTGTCTGTGTACATAAGGCAGTTGTAACACTGCCTTAAGATTCCCATATTTACCAACTGGACTGGAGATTACACATGAAACTGTCCTTTGGTCATGTCAGGATATTTGTGATTTCTACTTTTGACTGTTCTAGGAGGATTTGGAAGAGTATAAGAGAGGATTTAGTGCTTTAATTCCTTCTAAGTTTGGATTTAGAAGAGTATAAGATATTTGGTGCTTTGATTTCTTCTTAAGTGCAGGTGAGAAGCTTATAAAGTGAGAATAGAGTGCTTCTTTAGAGATAGTGAGAATAGAAGTGCTTCTATTAGAGATACAGACCAGTTTCAAGGGAAAATATGAAGAGCAGACTTTGTGGAGCCGGTAATAGTCTAAACCTGTTTGGGTTTTTAAACAGGGGACTTGAAAGAGCTAGGAAATGGCCCAAAATGGCCAATAAACAACAAGTTCTTGTGCTGAGGTCACTCCTCCAGGGACAAATAGGCTGTTCAAAGCTCCCCACTCCCACTGGTGAGCAGAGAAGCTTCCTTCTATCCAAGTAAGGAAATGGGCAACACAGGAACTATTCAAAAGTTCAGAATACAGCAAATCTGTATTAAGGACTATTCTAGCTCCGGAAAGGTGGGAAAACAAGGATTTTTTTTTTGTTTTTTCTTTTTTTCAACAGTCAACAGGAAAAATGCACCAGCACCCTCTTAGGGTTCGATTTGGTGCATGCCATTGGATAGGAGTAAGTAACTGGTTATCAAGCAGAAAGGCTAGGAGTTGCTGACGTGCATGTTTCAAGTAGTTTGGAGAGGGGAGGAAGGATTGCAATAGGGCGATAGTTTAACAGTTCTGTGGATGTGCCACCTTTGTGTAATAGTGTTATGATGGAAACTTTCCAAAGAGCTGGGATGTAGTTTTCTGTAATAGGTCTACTAAATAGGATATATACAGGGTAGCAAATGGTGTCAGTAGCTTTATTGAGATATTTAGATGGCAGGTTATCAGGAGTTAGCATTGTAGGTTTCAATTTTGTAATGTATTTTTGATGGTATTTGTCTGGATGGTTGTTAAACTGAGTTGGGGTATGGAACTATGGTCGGGGGGGGTAGGTGGGATGGCTATAGGTTATTACTGTTTGAGTTAAGTATAGCATTGGATAAAAAAGTGTTTGTTGAATTTGTCTCCAATGCTCTGGTTGGTTTCAGGTAAGAAATGGTTTAGGGTGGGTTTTCTGCCTGGTTTTAGGAGATTGCATTTGCTAAAACCTTTTGGGGTTGTTTGTATGTGTGGTCTGGTTTGGGGAGAAGAAGTCATTTTTTTCATAATGAACTTGTGCTTTTGTGCAGTTTCTGAGACAACGATATGTATCTAGGTAGGATTGGGTATTAGTTTTATACCATTGTGTCCAGGTGTTTTCTCTGTCTCTCAAGAGTCATTTAATTTGACAGGTTAGTAAAGGAGCAGAATTTATTTTCACTCCTTATGATGTCTCATTGGGGTTTGCTGGTTTGGTATGGTTAAGAAGAAGTTATTGAAGTGTTACACAGCTTCATCTAGTGGCAGACATTTGAGGACTCCCAGTCACATTGCTTAAGTGTGTCATTAAATATGGATGTATTAAAATTAGTTAAGTTGCTCACAGAGTTGAAGTATGGGAGGCTTGTAGTATTATCTGTTGATGTAGGTGAGGTGACAATTTCTGAGAAAGTCTGTGAGGGTGCTTGCTAATTTTTTTCAGGGTTGGTTGAGAGTATGCAGTCTAGTATGGATGTTTTTTGACTACTTTGTTAAACTGGGTTGGTTGTTGGATCAGCTGAGTGAAATAGTAGAGGTTATGTTTGTTAGAGGTCCAATATGTTAAGATAACTGAGCAGGATGATTTATTGTTTTTAAAATAGAGGATAAATAGCCAAGTATGTTTTGGCAGTCTCGGCATTTTGGGATGGAAGGAGGATGCAGGAGGCTGCAATGATTATGGATTTCTGATTGTTTAGATGGAGTTTGGTTATTAGTATTTCTTCATTTCTGTATAGCAGTATAGTCATGAGGTGGGTATGGATTTGTAGGGTGACTTGAAAGATGATGGCTATACTCTCAACCTGTTTACCTATACAGTCTTTGCTAATAATGGTGTAACCAGGAATAATGATTTCTTCATCTTTAATTTCAGGTCTTAACTCAGGTTTCAGTAATAACTAGGATATGGGATTGCTGGAATTCAATCTACACATGAAAGTTAGATATCTTATTGCAGATGGTGCGGGCTGTGAGATTATATATTTCTAGGCTGGAGGAAGAAACTTGGATTTGTTACGTTTTAGAAGATTGCTGAGAGGGGGAAGTTTGGGTAGGTTGGGTGTTGAATTTGTTTAGATGGAGCTAGTGTTGGGCCAGGGCTGAGGTGTTGCATCTCTGCTCTCTATTAGTTTATTGGGGTAGGTCATGGAGATTTATGAGGTTATGGAGAACTAGTGCTGGCACTTTTTTGCACTGGATTGTGGAGTTTTGTATTTTGTGTGGATTAGTAATGTATGTTTTTTTAGTAGGATTTTGTCTATGCTGAAGAGGGATGGCCAGACTAGGAAGTTGTACCTGTGGACAGGGGTAGTTTTTTGTGGAGGACTCAGTTTGAGTGTAGGTAGGGCATGATTCATAAGTAGTTATCAGGCTTAGGGTGGCTAATATTCCTCTTAGGGAAGTATATGTACGTGCATGTTAGGAGGTGAGAAGCAGATATATAGAAGAGTATAGAGAGGGAATGGAAGGAAGAAAACTACAAAAATATTAGGATGTACTTATTGGGGAGGGGGTTGATAAGAGAAGGATGAAGAAAAAAGATTGTTGTTTTCTGATTTTTAACTAATTGGTTATTTGTGAAGTTTTAATTGGTTGGCTGTATTAGCTGGTATGGGTTGGGAAGAGTCAGGTGATATGTTTTTGCTAATAAATTTATTGATATGGGGAGGGTGGAGAGCATAGTGAAGCCATTCATAGTGTGGCTGAGCAGAGTGGGGCTCCACAGGAAAAACAGTCAGGTCCTGACCTATGGTACTATACAAAAAAGTATCTGTTTATTCAGCAGCAGTGTAATCATAATCTAATGTTAAATATTGTTTAATCTTTGGGTTGTTTTTATCAATCTGGTTACAGGGTTGTTGCTTGCTATGTAGCTGCTTAGTGTTATCTAGCAATAGATTGAAATGCAGGTGCCAAAAAGCATGACTTGCAAGGAGACTGCAATGAGACTGGGGGATTTGTTTGCAGCTGTAAATACAATGTCATCAGCATATACAGAGAAAAGAAGAGGTTCAAGAAAAGAGCCTTGAGGTACACCCATATTTGTGGATCATGAGGAACGATAGTCATTTAGACCAAAACAATAGAAGGTTCCATTTGACAGAGAGTTACTGATCCATTGCAACTTAATTGGGGAAAATCTGTAGTCTGTTAATTTAAGTGAGTACAAAAGCATGCCTGGCCATTTCAAAAGTTCTCTTAAGGTCCATAAAAATGGCTCCTCCTATCAGAAGACATTTTTCTATATTTGCGTAGATATTAGAGGTGAATGAGTAAATTACAGTAATAATACTGTATTTAGGATGGAATCCAGGTTACTTGCATGGGTGTCTGCCACTCATCTGGCCACTTGCACATTCATGGCCAGTGTAGTTTGTACAGCCACAACAAAGGGCATATGACACTTCTTATGGCTGCACTAATGTATGGTATGTGAACTACCACAAAACTGAACAAGTGTGCTTGCTCAAAGCCCCTGGTGCATACTTCCACAAAATTCTGCATGTGCTGCAGGTTCTTTTACACACAATATGGTTGTTTTCTCTCCTCATGCAAGCAATGCAGCATGCGCACCATCTATAATATGATGTTTGGAGTGGTTGTCTGTGCCTGGATCACTGATCTGCACATCCAATGTTTGATGGCAAGGGTGGCACTCAGGTCGGAAAATGACTTAGAGTTGTGGCAGGTATGGCAACCTACACAGTTGTTCCCTATGATGGCTGAGCACACCTTGGAGGAAGAGCAGCTTAAAGATGCTATTTGTGGAGACAACTCCTGTAAAGACTGGGAAGGACTAACATAGACATGATGTTCAGTGCTGAACACAAATTTTGCTGGAAGTTCAGGCTGCCCCTCCATTGTCATCGCATATGTTATGGATGTGTACATACATGCCTTTGAATATTAGTGTTGCTGACCTGGATAAGAGATATGCATGTGCATTCAGATGAGTAACCCATTCACAAATGTGTGTCGATATACAACTGTAATGGTTAATGCAATGACTAACCCGAAGCATACTGTACAGTCATTCTGGAAGCTGTTACCATCTCATCTCCCATGTCCAAGCCACTGTAAGGTGCTCTTTCCCCTACCATGGACAGAGTTACAAAGACTTTCATCACCTCTGTGAGATGTGTCTGTACTGGTGGTCCACATCCTGTGGTGGACTTGTCCTTGGCAATATCCTCTGCCATGGTCTTAGCATGCTGTAACAACTTGGTGACTCTGCAACATATGTGTACCACTGTCTTAGTGTGAGTATGACCCCCCCCCCACGGCACTGATGCCCTGCACCACTAGCTGATACCAGAAATCCTTCCCTGCTTTACTCCTGTAAAGGATCCACATGCTATGTGTATATAGGGCCTGCAGGAGCACCTCCATCTCTGGTGCAGTAAATCTTTTGTAACCATTTCCATTCTCTTTATTCCATGATAAAACATGTACACTTGTAGATTCCACAAGTGCAGCAGTGTGTGTATATACACAAGTATCTCTGGCAGACCCTTTGTGTCGATGCTGGCCCCCTTTCCTCCATGTGATGAACAAATACCTGTCTGCTAATGTAATGGCACCATTCACACCATATTACAGTGACAGAAGCAATGGGCATGATACCACTGCACACCATTATGCAGCACTATGCAGATATCTCATGGTGGACCTATGTACAAGAGGCCTCTTTTACATTGTAGCATGTCTTGCAGTCTGTGTGTCTGGTACATTGTGATGCTCTTCACAAATGAACAGTACCCCACCCTCCTCTTGTACTCTGTTTCCTATAAGTACCCCCCCCCATAAAAACAGGACAGTGACCTCTCATGCCCTTGTGCTCTGTTACCACATAAACTCCAATGCATGGTGCACGTTCCTGTTGCTGCTATGCACCCTTCTGTGCTCCCTGAAGTCCTGAGGTCCATTGCAAGTTGTCTTGCTTGCTGTCAGCTTACTTACATTGCAGTACAAGGTGTTATCCAGTGTATTGCTATTCATGAGTTACTTGCTGAACTTGATAAAACACAATTATATATGCTGACTAAATTTTTTATCTCATTAAAATGGGGATCATAGCATGATGATCATGCTAATCAGATGATTTAGTATACTAGTATCATCTGAATGAATGATAAAACATGTGTTAACAGCCATATTCAGAGCTAGTATGCTTGTCTGTGTTTATTCCCAGGCTAGGAGGTCATGTGCAGAGCAAGCTCATGTATGCACCTTTGCTACTCTATGATTCATGCCATGTGATATCCAGAACATCCAGTTGTGTGTACAAGGCTATTTTTTTTCTTGATTTGACAGGAAGTGTGGATATCAGTTTTCAGGCACTAGTTTCAGCAGTGTTCCTAACTGATGTGGCCAAGAAATCAAAATCCTTCTCTCTCTTTTTTTTTTTTTTTTGCATGGGGATTATGTCCCTGCTGGGGTAATATGAAATCCCCATGTATAAAAATTGATGACTAGCTTCACCATGCCAAGCCAAGTATTCTGTTAAACAGTATTGGCATAGTACAAAAATCTGCAGAGATGCAACCCTGACCTGCTCCAGTATTGGAGAAAGTGGTCCGGGAGATACAGAGAGACAGCAATCATTTTATAGCAAATACTGTAAGTAAAGTTTTGCACTGCAATGTTATGACTTTAGTCTTTTGCTGTTATTGTCATTACTGCCACAGCAGGTTGCCTTAAAGCAGGACTGCTTAAGGAGAAGAGACTGATTTTCTGGGTGACATTGTAAGTGTGCTAAGTGGATATCTATCATTTAAAACTGGAATAAAGTAATTCTATGCATGCATATTAATGGTTTTTTTTTCTATGCTTGGGCCTCTACTGGCCAACATACCTGCTGCTGGATCAACAGTGGTCAACAGGCCCACTTCTCTGCAGGGGGATGAAGGCCAGCCTGTCCAAGGTAATTTTGAGGACTCACTGCTGACCCCCATGACTACGTTCCAAAAGGCTGGGCAGAGAGTTATCCTCTAATAGAGACTTTGCTGGGTTTTCCTGGCTCACCAAGTAGCAGGTGAAGTGGCTGGTCATGGCAGAGCTGGACAAGCAGTTTTTTCTTTTGTGTCAAATAGAGTTGCACAACTGGCCAACCCCATATATTTTGCAAGTAGAGGTGCAACTTTAAAAAAAATGCCCCCCCTTCCACTCAACTTATCTTCATATTACACTTAATTGTGTTTCTCTACTGCTGTTGCCTCATTTCTGGCTTTCCTTCCTTTCTCTGCACTTCAGTGATGAGCTAAATTGACACTTTGCTGTGATGGCCCTCAATGGCCCTCTCACAGTAGCTGTGTTGCAGCTTGGAGGCACTTTGTTGTGCATATGAATGTGCGTAGTCTTGGGAACAACACTTCATTCTACCTATAACATGGTCACACAGCCATTTCAGTAGAAGAATTACTACCTTTAGTAGAGCTGTGATATTTGAATATACAACCCTTTCCCTAGCATGCTTCTGCTATAAAAGGGGAGATGACCTCACATTTGTTTACTATATGTATACAATCAGTTTAATGTACCTCAGAATCACATCTCCAGCATTTGATTCTAATTGATTTATACATAATTGTAACCTTGTTAGGTGTAACAAATGCTCTGTGCAAGAATTTAAAGGTGAAAATTTTCAATATAAGAGAGGATGACATTTTTTCTGTTGACTTTAATACTGTTTTTTTTTATCTTCATTGGTAAAATTTCCGTTATTAAATTTTGTGGAATAATTCCAAAAATATTGTCTAAGTGTAAGAAGTCTAATCTAAGAATTCTATAAATCTGTGATAAGTAAGACTTATTTTCCTTTGCTTTGTTATTAATAGTAATTAGGAATTCCAATATTTGGAAGAAAGATTTCTTATCCAAGTTAAATATCTTATTTATCTTTGAATTTACAAAATCCCTACACATTTGTAGTGTTAACCACTTATTAGAACTGTGATTGTATCTAGACATTAAGTATTCAACAGAATGCATTTCAGTTCCATTTAACAATTCATAGGTTCATAGGTGTGTACTAGGCTAATTACCCAGGGGGCCTTTACAAGCCTAGCCATAGGATTACCCCGGCATAGTGCCACCCGACCTTAGTTCCCAGTGCCTCTGTCGAGTAGAGCCACTGGAGTTATCCCCAGAGTGAATTTTCTGTTTCCCATCCATTCATCAAGATTTCTCTTGAAGAGGGTCAGCGAGGTGCTCTGCTTGACATGTATGGGAAGTCTGTTCTATATCATGAGCAGTCTCTGGGTTATGAACCTGTCCCTCCAGCATGTTCTGTTAATTGTAGTAATGAAGTTGAAGTCTCTGGAGTGTGTGGTGCAGAGGGATTGGGATTTCTTTACATGTAGCATTCTAACAGAGCTGGGTCAGACAAGGCTTTGTAAGTCAAGCAGAGATCACCTCCAAGTAGGCGATATGAGACAGAGAATAATTAGAGTTTTTTGAGTCTGTCCATATAGGGCAAGTGTTTAAGGCCTAGGATCCTCTTTGTGAGGTACTTTTGTGTCCTTTCCAGTTGTTTCATGTGTCTAGTGAGGTACATGCCAATTGGGGCATTGTACTCAATGACTGGCCTAATGAGGGAAGAGTAGAGGGAGACAATGACCTCTTTCTTCCTGGATGCATAACCCTTAATAATGAGATGTGCCAAATAGAAGGACTTTCTGACCACAGTGGCAAGGGGGTGATCAAAAGAGAGGTTGCTGTCAACCTGTGTTCCCAAATCTCTTAAAATGCCTTCTGTGTTCAGAGGACTACCATCAATGTGGTAATTCATGGGAACCGGGTTTTTCCCAAAGGGGATGATGACACATTTTTTTGGCATTGAGCTTAAGGTCATGGTTCTGACACCAGTCATTGGTCACAGTGAGGCAATTCTGTAGGATGTCAACATCACTTGGGGAGTTAATAATAGCTCCCAACTTGCAATCCAATGCGAACTTTGCCAGCCAGAGTGCCTTCGTGTTGGCCTGGACTTCAGCAAAGTAGATACCAAACAGGAGAGGACCCAGGACTGAACCCTGTGGGACTCCACTCCTGACTAATCAGCAGTCTGACTTGGAGTCAGCTACTTTCACTCTGTGGGTTCTATCTGTGAGCTAGTTTGCAACCCACCTAGTGATATAGGGGTTGATGTCAATCTTAGTGAGTTTTTTCTATGATTCTTGTGTGGGGAATGGTATCAAAAGCCTTGGCCAGATCAAGGTAGGCTGTATGAACCACCTTGCCTTCATCCACAGCTCTGGTGACTGACTCAAAGAAGTCGACCAATTTGAGCAGGCGTGATCTACCCTTCACAAAACCAAACTGTATGGGATCCAGAGTTTGGAGATTCCCTATATCCTTATTTATTAGGCCCATGATGCGTTCTATAGCTTTGCATATCAGACTCATCAGGCTAATAGGGCGATAGTTCCCAGGGTCTGTAGTCACTCCTCCTTTGTGGAGAGGAATGACTGTAGCAGTGCGTCATTCAGCAGGGACAAAGCCTGATGTGAGGCTGTGATTGTACAGGGCACACAGGTGAGGTGTCAGTTCACTCTGTAGTTCATGTAGAACACAACCAGGGATATTGTCAGGTCCCATAGAAGCTGTATTCTTGGCCTTGAATAGAGCTGTTTTAACCCGTACAGCAGTAATACTGGGTGCCTGGCAATCTACTGATATTGTGATTGGTCCTTTGGGGGGGGTAAAGTTGGCACTGAATCTGCCGACCAGTATACTGGCAATATCTGTTGGCTCAGTAAAGAGGTACCACTGTGCAGTACCTCATAGCAAATCTGGGTATTGCCATGGAGATTCTTTACATAACTATAGAAGGCCTTGTGGTTGTCTTTACTATCTGCTGCAATTCTGTTTTCATGCCTAGATTTAAAGGATTTGATGAGGGATCTCAACTTTTTGTTGAGGCAAATAAGGGAGTTTTTCCAGTGTTGGGACTTCACCTTATTCTACATCAGTTTCCTCCTTCTGTCATAAAGTTTGCTTATGGCAGGAGACCACCAAATTGTGACAAGGGACCCAATGCCAATAAATTAAGTTATTTTGTTCTTTTAGCTATATCGTTCTAATGAAATTGGATGTTTCTAAGCATTAATTTGCATATGCTATTGGAAAAAATGAAAATATTAGATCTATAATACAATAATTAGAATATATGAATTTCCAGAAGGAAGAAATAATATTAATTATATATGGAATTTGATTGGAAGAAATGTTTCCATGTAAACATTAATGTTTTAACAACCAGACAAAACTGTTAGGAACTGTTTGCTTATGACATACGTTTGTTATTTTTAGATAACAATACCTGATGTATTAGTTTCCATTTTGATTCATATGATGAATTTTCCACAATGCAATAATTTTTACAATAATTGAAGTAGCATACAATTGAATATCAGTGAATCCTATTCCACCTTTATCCCAAACTTTTGTGTGCCAGTTAAAAGAAACTCTTGGTTTATTTGGATGCCAAAGAAACTTAAGTAGGATGTTACTAATCTTTTCATAGGTTCATAGGTTCATAGGTGTGTACTATGTGTGTTACTATGTGCGTATTTTTTTTGGAAGAGACAATGTTAACGATTGCATAACAAATAATATTTTAGGGAGAATTACCATCTTAATTAACATTAAACAGTCTTCCATAGAAAAGAAAAATGTATTCCAGCTTGTGACTAGACTTATAATCTTATCAATATCCTGTTGGAAATTCACTTGTATCAATTCCTTACTATTAGATGTAATGATGATAGCAATATATTTAATTTGAGAGTTATTCCAATTGAAATCAGAATATCTTATATGAATTTTTAATTTATTATTGATTAATAGTGTACTCATTTTATTATGCTTAAATTTAACGTTCAAAATAGCTTTATATTGCCTCATAGATCTAACTATATGTTATAGCGATTTTTCTGCATTCCCCTACTGTAAGCAGAATGTCATCTCCAAAGAGTTGAATCTTTAGTTCCAAGTCTTCTGTTTTTATACCATAAAAATTGTTGTTTGACATAATAAACTTAACAAAAGGTTCTATTACTAGTGCAAATAGTAGCGAAGATAGGGGGCAACCTTCTTTACTACATTTTGCAATTTAAAGGAATTAGAAAGAAAGGAACTTATTTTGACATAAGCACAAGAATTAATGCAAAACTTTGAAATTAATGCCACTTATTCAGATGAGAAATTATACTCCTTAAGTGCTTTAAATAAATAAGGCCAATTGACTGAATCATAAGCATTGTCTAAATCAAAACTAGTGCTAGAAAGCTATTTTTTATTTTTATTTGCATAGTCTATTAGTGTGTGTATCCTTATTATATTATCTTGTACCTGTCTATTCAAAATAAAACCTGTTTAATCATTGCTAATTAATTTTGGTATTATTAGATTAATTCTATTTGCTAAAATAGACATGAACATCTTATATTCAACATTTAGGAGTGAAAAGATAAACATTGTGTAGGATCTTCATCTTTTTTAGAACAGGTGAAATGTAGGAATATTTTCATGATGGGGGAACCTCTGGATTAGTTTTTATTTACCAGAAAGCTTTTTCTAGTATAAAGACTGCATTATCTGGCAATATTATTATTTTTTAACTTTTTAATTTGATCCTTTATTTCTTTTAAAGTAAAAGGTCTATCAATTTTTGTTTAATTGTTCATTTGTTAATTTATGTTGTATATTTTCCTTTAGGAATGTATCTACTATCTCACCATTTACTAAGCTATTTAAAATTTTATTTATATTTTCATAGAATATTCTAAAGCACTCAAGAATACCCTTAATGTTTGTTTTCCTTTCTTTTTGTTATTTATTTGTAATGTAATTTCTTTAAAGTGACGTAGTCTATTCTTTTTCTTTGATCTAATAGCAAGTTTATATAAGCTTGATGGGTTCACTGAATACAGTTGAAGTTTTGTTTTTCCAGGTTTATTGACATTTTATGATTTAGAATTTCAATATATTTTGAAGTGAATTTACTTTTCTTAATTCATATATATCCCGTAAGTTCATAAGGTTTACAAAATTTGATAAGTGTTTAGCTGAAGATATGATTCTAGATTTCTAATTAGCAGTGGTGCTCTTATCAGATAACATACAGTTAAAATCACCAGACATTATAGGCTCATAGGTTGGTACTAGGCTATCGGCCCTAAGGCCTATACAAGCCTAGCCATAACAATTCCATGGCTATTTCTTCCCACAATATTTACTTCCCTGGACTCCTGTCTAGCAGGGCAAATGATGTGATCCCCAGGGTGAATTTCCTAGCTCCCACCCAGTCATCAAGGTTCCTTTGGAAGAGGGCCAAATAAGTGCTCTGCTTGACATGTATGGGCAGTCTATTCCAGAGTCTGGGGAGTCTCTGGGTCAGAAACCTATCCCTCCAGCATGTTTTGTTCATTGTGATGGCAAGGTTTAGATCCCTGGAGCATGTGGCTCTGAAGGATTGGGATTTCTTTAAGTATAGCATGTCCAACAGCTCTGGGTTTGACATGGCCTTGTATGTTAAGCAGAGATCGCCTCTGAGTACATGATATGCGACAGAGTATAGCTGGAGTTTTTTTTAGATGGTCAGCGTAGGACAACTGCTTTAGGCCTGTGATTCTTTTAGTGAGGTATTTCTGTGGCCTTTCCAGTTGTTGCAGATGTCTTGAGAGGTACATACCAAACGGAGCATTGTATTCTATAATGGGTCTAATTAGGGATGAGTACAGTGGGACAATGACCTACTTTTTTCTGGATGAAAAGCTCTTAGTGATGAGGTGTGCCACATAGAAGGATTTCCTGACTGTTGTGGTGATGTGGTTATCGAAGGTGAGACCATTGTCCACCTGTGTCCCTAAGTCTTTTATCACACTTTCAGTGTTTAGTGTACTGCCACCTATGTAGTAATTCATGGGTATATATTTTTCCCAAAGGGGGTAACTATACATTTCTTGGCATTGAGCTTGAGCCCATGGCTCTGGCACCAAGCATCTGTTTCTGTAAGGCCCTTTTGTAGAATATCCACATCATTTGGGGATTCAGTAACGGCTCTCATTTTGCAGTCATCTGCAAACTTTGTTAGCCAGAGTCCCTTAGTGTTGGCCTGTACTTCAGAGAAGTACATGCCAAACAAGAGCGGTTCAAGGACTGAACCCTGAGGTACTCCACTTGTCACATGTCTGGAGCTGGATTTGGAGTCGGCTACTTTTACAGTGTGGGTTCTGTCAGTAAGCCAGTTGGCAACCCATCGAGTGATGTAGGGATTAATGCCCAGTTTAGTAAGTTTATCTATGATTCCAGAGTGGGGGATGGTGTCGAAGGCCTTGGTGAGGTCCAGATAGGCTGTGTGGACCACCTTACCCTCGTCCACAGCTCTGGAGACTGATTCAAAGAAACCAATCAGATTCAGGAGACAAGATCAGCCCTTCATGAACCTAAACTGGGTGGGGTCCAGTGTTTGAAGGTTGCCAATGTCTTTGTTTATACGTTCCATGATAATACGTTCCATGGCCTTGCAGATCAGGCTCATCAGACTGATGGGGCGGTAGTTTGCAGGATCCAAGGTGGATCCCCCCTTAAGGAGTGGGATAACTGTAGCTGTGTGCCACTCAGTGGGCATGAAACCTGAGGTGAGGCTAAGATTAAACATGACACTTAGGTGAGGTGCCATTTCATTTTGTAGTTCATGTAGTACACAGCCCGGAATGTCGTCTGGTCCCATGGATGCTGTATTCTTAGCTTTGGAGAGTGCATTCTTCACCTGTGTGGCCATTATTACTGGAATTTGGCAATCTTTTGGTATTGAGATGGGCCCTTTAGAGGGTGGGGGGTGAATTTGGCACTGAATCGATCTGCCAGGATATTGGCAATATCCTTGGGATCAGTATATTTAATGCCATTCTGTTGTAGCTCAGAGCAGATCTGAGCATTGCCATTTAGATTCTTGACATAGCATTAGAATGCCTTGTGGTTGTCTTTGGAATCTTTGGCAGTTTTATTTTCGTAACTAGCTTTGAAGGATTTTATGAGGGATCTCAGCTTCTTACTAAGGTTGATAAGGGAGTTTTTTGCATCCAGGAATTTTCCTCTTTTCTGCAACAGTTTCTTCCTTTTGTTGTAAAGTTTGTTTATGGCAGGGGACCACCAGATTGGCTTCCTTTTTTTTGGAGGAGAGCATCTTGGTTCTATTTGAGCTGGCATGATTCAAGCATGGGTGGATGTGCTCGTACAGTGCCTTACTGTAGGATTCAGCAGTTGAACTTTCAGTTCCCGTCTGCATGGGTGTCATGAAGTTTGCCACTTCTGACTTGAGTAGCATTAAGTTGGCTTTGGAGAAGCTTTTTACAGAGGTTTCCTTACTGGGGGGTGGGGGAGGGATGTGGATATCAAGGGTGATTAGCTTATGGTTAGACCTGACCAATGAGGGGGTGACCATAGGTGTGGAGCATTGATTTCCCATGTTGGTAATGACCAGGTCTAGGATATTGGAGCCCCTGGTGGGACTATGGATTAGTTGATCCAGGGCATTGGAATTTATGAATTCTAAGAACCGTTGGGCAAAGGTGTTGGTACATGAGTAGTTTTCCCAGTTAATAGCAGGGTAGTTGAAATTACCCTGTATTAGGGTGTTTGATTGTATCTTAATATTTTCCAGTAGGTTTAGAAAGGTGTAGTGAGAATCTTGGGGCATGGTGGGGGATCTGTAGGAAGCTACAATTTGGATTGCAGTCTTACCTAGTGTTAGTTGCACCTGGAGAATTTCAGACGTATTGTGTTGGGCAACTAGCCTGGTGGTATGAATATCCTTGGTGAATATGGACACTCCTCTACCTTTAGTGTTTCAGTCCTGGTTTGGTGGACAAAAAGTGTGGTAAGAGTTGTAGCCTGGTATTGCAGGGGTGCTCTCTGGAGCCTTGAACCAGGTCTCAGTTACTGCACAGATATCGATGTTCTCCATTTTTAGGAGTGCCTCGAGAGAGTTAGTTTGAGATTTAGACTTCTAGCACTGAGTAGCATTACCTTCAGATTTTGCATGCTTGTACCTGTTATGGTGGTTATGACCTCATGTTTCATATAATAGACTATGGTGTCTAGATATTTTTTTGCATATTTAGCTCCTAGCCCTGGAATACAATAAGAGTTTATCAAAGCATATATTGTCCTATTCCATTCAGTTATAATGCTTAATATACCGTTTTTTATCACTGTAAGTATCCATTACATTAGCCATTACTGGGGAATTCTTCCACAGAATGAGAGTGCCTCTTATTTTAGATATAGAACCAGAGCCTGCCAGAATTAAATAACTCTTTAATGATAATGTATTAACATCCTTATTGGGTAAATGTGTTTCTTGTAAAAATACAATTTGAGCTTTATGTAATTTCAGGTAGTTAAGCAGGCTTCCCCTCATTACTGGATTACTTAATCCATTAATATTAATAGATAAACATTTAAAATCAGACATTTGTAAGAGAACATATTACTAAAAAAATAAATTTATGTAAAGAACTATTATATACTTCAGAGATAATGATGATGAGCATTCAACTATGGACAAAACATTTAAAACAATTAGAATATTATCAAACAATATAACCTTAAAACATTCTACCATGGAATAACATATGTCTAGTTTGTTGAAAAGCTCAAAGTACATCTCATCCTCCCAATTAGACAAACTACATTTGGGTGATGCTTCTGCTTCTTGCATGTATGCTCCCTATCTTGATATGAATCAGTTTAAGAAAGCCCTTCTATATGTTATTAAGAAAGAGAGAAAAGGGTACTTAGATCCCATTTCACTTTAAATAAACCAGATTAGTTATCACTCTTCCCATCTTTTCTTATAACCTCGTATAACTTCTTCTTGGTCCTCAGACAACAAAAAGAAGGTTATCAGATGTTAATTTCACATTTGCTATTGCAAAGGTCAAGAAGTTGCATATTATTATTTATTTAATTTACTGTGTATAAAATAATTTATACAACAAACTACTAGCTATATGCATGTCTATTTGTCCATATCTCCTTCTGTTCCTACTTATACTATGTATCTTATACCATTTACTATTTACATGAGCTGTGTACTTCAGTTATAATCCATATGTACTATGCTATTTGAAAGAACAGATATACCATCATTATTCTAGTTCTTTCTTTTATTATATACTTTCATTTCTTGCAAACAATCCACAATCTTGTTTATGCATTATATCAGAGGGAATTGAACTAACTTCAATTTTTTTAAATAAAATCTATCAAATATAATCTATCTGTGATTTAATAAAATGCCATGAAATTAGGGTTGTCCCCTTTTCAAATGGCCAAAGTGGGGCATTTTTGGTACAAACATCAGATTTTACAGGCCGACACATACCCACGGTCAGTACAAAGGTAAGAACTTAACTTTTTTGCCTAAATAACAGCTTATTCTTGTAGCATTTTAGTTGCTTATTCTGTTTCTTATAACATTTAGGTATTTTAGATACAGAATAACTGTTTTATGCAACTATTACATAAAATATAGGAAATAATTTTGTCCTAAAATCTCAGGACATTTGCCATTTTTACAATTTTTTATCAGGACACAACTGCCCAAAGAGGGACTATCCCTCGCAAAGTGGGACAGGTGGTAACCCTACATGAAATATAATAATTTGTGCCCTACTAGAAGTTTCTTATTATAAAGTGCAGTGTGGTCAAGCAATCAATCTGTTAATATATAAGAAGAAATTACAACTACAAACCATTTTTTTTTTGCTTTTAATGTATTATATTATATGAATTATGTATATTCTTTATGTATGCTTTTATACAATGTGTTTTAATTCATAAATATAAATACTTTTAACTTAATTTATCAGTATTAACACTTAAAGCACACTGCATTTCCCATTTTAACATTCTAATACGTCACTTCCTGTTCAAAGGGCGAATTGAAAGATCAGCTTTCACTTTAAGGAAGAAGAAGGTAAGAACAACAACGTATAGGACCATTTAAATCTTATATAGCCTCTCAAAAGTGTTTGTGCCACTAAATAGCATTTTTTAAACTAAATTATGTTAAAGGCATGAAAATAGATTGTTTAGCTTTTTGCAACTTTCACAAGTGAATTTATACACTTCAGTGTTAAAATAAATCCAAGTTTAATGCATATACAAACTGGTAAGCACTTTCCCTATGGAATCATAACTTCTTCAGATACAAACTGGTAAGCAAAAGCGTGACTAGTGTGTTTTCACAGTTGGATTTATTTTACCTGCTGCCTGCTTTCCCTTTGGATATTTTGAACTGTGACTGCTGTGTTTCCACACTGGTGCTTTTTTGTACTCAGTTTGGTTCCTGGCTACTAGTGTGATTTCTCTACTGGTGGAATTTTTGTGTTTTATACTTCAGTCTTAAATATTAACCATTCAAAACCATCTAATCAAGAAAAAAATCCCATGAAACTCTTTAAACTTTCAGATACTTCCACAAATATAAATAAAGTCTTTTCAGAAACTCTGCATGTACAGAAAAAACCCGTGACGATCATGAGTATTCATTTTTAACTTTAATTTTAAAATAAAGGCTTAGCAAGTTACTTTAAACAGTAAATAACTACTAAATATGATAAGAAGACAGTAACTAAACATAATTAGAGATAAAACAATATTTCCCTCATTTCATATGTGGATGTTTTATCAGGTTTTTATGTGTTATTTTTTATGAAGCTTTCTATCAATCTTTAAAGGAGACAATAAAAAAACTTGTGGTGAAAGAATGCCAGTAATGTGTGATAAAAATTCAGCTAGTAAAGGTGTTAATGATGTACTAATTGTTTATTGGCATTCCAATACTTTCTTTTGTGTCTGCAAAACAGCCATTTATGAGAAACAGAATGCAACTTAGCATACCTTTTTTTTTAAAATACTGTGTTTATTAACACAGCACAAACCATTTTAAGAATTTAAAATGTTTGTTTCTTTACCTAAGTTTCATCATATTGATATTTTACATTTAATGATATGTTTGTTATGACTGACTAAGCTCTATTTGGAATTAATTAGCTTCACTTATATATGTAACTTAAAATAAGTATATTTGAAATAAGGAATAAAAATCATCTACCTTGTTAAAAAAGTCCTAAGACTGGACTCCTCTTGCATGCATCAAATCACCTTTTTTCTCTATTTCATTCCTCCAAAACTTGGCTCTATTACTTCTTCACACTCGTCACCCCTAGTATGAATCTCTCCCTATTTCTAACACATATACCTTTAGATAGTTATTCTAATTATACCTATATTAAGCACTTCCACACTCACAACAAATTCTACTCTGAAGTGTACACTAACATCAGAGTGTACTAGAATATGAAGAAAACAAAAAAGGAGCGTAACAACATAGACATAAAACTGGAACTTTAATACAACAAAAACAAGAACAGGAAAAGTGCTTTCGGCATGTGCCTTCCTCAGATCCTGAAAACAATTCCTACACACAACTATTTAAGAACCAGCTAACCAATCTAGTTAAAAGGCAATTAAGCAATTAAAAAATGAGGCAATGAAACATAGCAACACTTACTCCCCATTTGCATAGTGCACTTGTAACAAAAACATGTTTTAAAATAACATAGATCCAAGCTTAGAACAAAACTACGTTTTAAAATAACTTCTGTTATTCTGTTGCTTCTTTAATATTATGGTTGTGAACCTGATATGTCAACATTACGAGCTCTGAGTTTTAACAGATTTACAAGCTGTGTAATAGTTATGACAGCAGTGTTTTATTTATTTACTACAAGTTTTAGCATGCTATGCTGATTGTCTTTAACAAAATGTAGTTTTGTTCTAAGCTTGGATATAAGTTATTTTACAGTGGGATGCACAGCTGAATTCTAGTACCACAATCCAGTAAAGAAAATTAATATTACTCAGACTCTCTTCGGGCCAGAAAAATCCCCCCTTCCTTTCACCTGAAAGGAAAAAAATGTGATTGGCAAAGACAGTATATAAACACAATTCAAGTATGCCCTTCCATTACTTTTTCAGCCTTCAGTACTTACTTAATGGCTCTGCAGGCCATTTCTAACCAAATCTGTAGAGATTTTACCTCATCTCCAAAAGCAGTGCACTACTGCTAATTATTCTAAATAGTCAAGTGGGTCCCAAAAATGCAGTGACCCCAGCTTCTCCATGGCTTTCTTCTCAGACTTTTCATCCGATACCCTTTCTTGCTGTTGCTAGCTGCCTCACTGCTAGAACATCTAGCTACCTCCAGATACAACCACAGATCTGTCTTATCATCTGGAATCTTCCTGTTCCCTCCAAGTAACAAATTATACTACACTGATTTGCTGAGGTTATGTGCAATATTTTCCTTACAACTGCTTCTCTGTACATGTAAATTACTATTTGTTTTTAGAGATATTTGCTGAGGAGAAATATTCAGTGCTTGTTAAGTGTTTTAACAAGTGATAAGAAGTCAGTGAAGCACAGAGACCACAAGTGCTAGGAAGGTTAATGGGAAGTGCAGTCAAAAGCAATTGTGAAATGTAGCTCTTTAATGATGAGGCACACAAACACCTGTCTATAGCATTTCCTTTACAGACACATGGATGTATATAACATTAACCTGGTACTGTAACACTCACATTATACCACTTTAGCTGCAGCCAGTATGGTGCTGAGATTTTAGATGGCTGCTTGTCTGTTGAATGTGGCCACAGTGAGTATCGCCCTGCAGTGTAGCTACTGAAAGGCATGTGTTTCAGAATGCATATAGAACAATACTGTGACACCATGGGATGGGATTATCAGACCAGTTACCTGTATGGGTTAGGGTTGTGTGTTTGTGTTTGGAGGAAATGTTCACAGCTCACACACCTCTCCTCTTACACAAAATAAAGTCAAGACACATAAACACATATACACAGAGGTACTTGCCAAGAGCTTACCAAAAGACCAGAGACCTCCCAAATATAGGCAACCCTCATATACTGGTACACAAACAGAATCTACAAGTACACATAAGAACATGAATAAGTGTCTCAGCAATCAATCCCCTAAGCAACGTACTTCAAAACCAAATTTCCCAGTCATAGGTGACTCAATAGTGAGACATACAGATGGCCTTCATAACAGGCTGGGCAAGGAGAAGGCCACGGTCAGCTGTCTGTCAGGTACCAGGGTCTGCCAAGTCGTGCTTGCACTCAAGTCACTCAGCAGCAATTCCTGTTATGACTCTGTCATAGTACATGTTAGAATGAAAGACTTGAGACTTACCTCTGTGGACTATATGAAGACAGACATGATAAAGGTCTGAAATTATGTGTGCCAGGTAGGTATGTCTGTAGCCCTAAGCAGCATTCTACCTTCACCTGGGATAATACCACAGTGCAGGCAAAAATAATAGATTTTAACAATTGGCTTAGCGTGTAGTGTCACTCCAAGGGGATCCAGCATCTGTCAGCCAGGGAAGACATGGTCGACAGACCTCAGTGCTTCACCAGAGATGGCCTTCACCTGTCTCCTCAAGGCTTTAGGACATTGGCAAAGAATCTTGCTTCTCCCATAGAGACGTTTTTAGATTATGTCAAAAGAACAAAACTTCTGACGTAAAAAAACTACTAGAGACAAACTCAAGGTCATGCTGCTTAATGCTAGAAGCCTAAACAGTAAGCTGCACTCCCTGGAAACACTTCTCACCTCTGAATATGCTGACATCTGTACAGCCACTGAGACTTGGTACAAGGCCATAGAGAGTGACCCTGCCGTGCAGGGCATAAATGCCTTCCACACATTCAGACCCCAAAATGACCATACAAAAACAAAGGTGAAGGTGTATCCACTTTCATTAAATCCAAATACATCTCACAAGTGGTGAAAGAAATGACTCTCTTGAGCTGCTCCATGTCCAAATAACTATAGGCAAAACACCCTACCACATTATACCTAGCTGCAGGTTCCCCACCATGAACCAGGAAAAACACACTGCCTAGCTGGACTTGCTTGAATCGCTTAGTATACAACCAAACATGGTCATGGGAGACTTCAACTACTCACCCATCAATTGGGTGGCTTACACAAGCACAAACATGACTGAACTAAGGTTCCTGAACTTCTCTAACTCAAATGCACTGTAACATTTAGTCTGCACCTCAACAAGGGGCTCAAATGTCCTAGACGTAGTACTTACCATAATGGGGGGGGGGGGCTACTGCACTACCCTCAGTGTGCTGCCCTCCCTAGTTAAGTCAGACCATAAATCTATCTTATTTGAAGTAAAGGTCAGACCTGACACCCCCACAGGTGCAAAAAAAAAATTCTCCAAAGCAAACTATCACCTCCTAAGCGATGGTATAAATGGTTTCAAAACCCCTGCTAACACAAGCAACAGTGACTCCTATATGGAGAAGTACACAAACATATTATAGAGCCACTTAAGCAAATGTATTCAAATGTATTGACTTGACAATACCTAAAAGGACTAAAAGTGGATCCTCTCACAAAAACAAGCCGCTCTGGTGGACTGCAAATATAAATAAGTTACATAACAAAAGAAAGAAACTGATATCTAAGAACAAGAAATAACATACTCAGCAAAGAATGACTACCCTACACAGCCTAAACAAGTAAATCAGAAACCTTGTAAAATCCTCTAAAGACAGTTATGAGATTAGACTGGCATCCCTAGTTAAAGACAATCATAAGGCATTCTTTAGCTACATCTGAAACCTCAAATGGAATACCCAGCTGTGTGCCGAACATATAGTGGATGGCACCACTCACATAGAACCTGAAGAAATTGCCAACCTGCTGGCTGACAGATATGGTGACAATTTCACTCCCCTGTCCCCCCCAGCCATACCCCATAGCATTCCTGACACCTGTCCTCTACCATTTATCTCCAAAGAACAGATCGTTCAAGTGCTCTCCAAGGCCAAAAATACAGCCTATAATGAAATCAGATAATATCCCAGGCTGCATACTAAACAATCTAAAACAAGACCTAGAGTTACCACTTCACTGTCTCTTTAACCACAGCCTGAGCACTGGTTGTGTGCCGGAAGAGTGAAGAACAGCAACAGTAATCTCCTTGCACAAAGGGGGGTTATCAACCAACCATTGGAACTATACACCCATTAGCCTCAGCCTTATCTGCAAGGCCATGGAAAGAATCATCATGGACCTTACCAACCAGGACATAGGCAACCTTCAGACTCTTGACCCAACCCAGTTTAGTTTCATCAAAGGTAGATCTTACTTATTAAATCTGATGAACTTCTTTGAGAAAGTCACCAAAGCCCTGCATGAGAGTAAAGCAGTACACACCACCTATCTTGATTTAGCTAAGGCATTTGACACAACCCGCCACTCAGGGATCATTGAGAAACTCTCCCAGCTGGGTATAAACCCATTCATCACTAGATAGGTAACAAACTGGTTCACAGATAGAACGCACACTGTTAAAGTTGCGTAATCTACCTCCATCAGTAGACCAGTGGTGTACCACAAGGATCTGTACTGGACCCTCTACTGTTTGGAATTTATTTTTCTGAAGTCCAGTCAAAAGTTGAATGCCTCTAGCTTACTAAGTTTGCAGATGACTGCAAACTGGCTGCAATCACAGAACCCCCCCCCCCATGACATTAACAAATTACAGAAGGGACTGACACAGACAAACGATTGGTGCCAGGGCCATGGACTGAAACAAAACAAAAGACAAAAAAAAAAAACTCATCATATCATTTGGCAAAGAAGTAGCCCCTGCCAGTTATGATATAGACACCACCTCTCTAAGCTCAAACACAGTGGAACACAGGTTGATAGCAATCTAAACTTTGATCACCATGTGTCCACAGTAGTAAGGAAAGCCTTATACACTGCCCATCTCATAAATAAGGGCATTGCATCCAAGACCAGGGAGGTCATTACTCTGTTGTACCTGGCCCTTATCAGTCCACTGGTTGAGTACAGTGCTCCCTTCTGTATGTATATCACCAGACACCTGCAGCAGCTGGAAAGTGCATAGAGCTTTCTAACCAAGAGAATTCAGACCCTCCAAGACATGACCTACATGGAAAAACTGAAAGCCCTATCACTGTACTCTGTATCATACAGGTTACTGAGAGGCAACCTTGGTCTACAGAGCAGTCTGTGACCCTGCTGTAATGGAAATGCTGCAGATCTGCAAATCAAATGGGAGAAGAGTCACTTGCTGCAGAGATCTCAACCTTGCCTGTGACATTAATAGAACTTGCGCAATAGACAGATATGTCACCTAGAGATTGCCAGTCCTCTGGAATAAGCTCCCACTTCATGTGAAGCAGAGATCCTCAATGACCCTATTTAAGTGCAGCCTTGACAATTGGATGGGAAACCACAAATTCTCTCCAGGGGTGGCACCTATGGCCCTCATGGACAGGGCCACTCGGTGTTGATCATAATATTGCTCTGCAAACAATGACAATCTAAATATGGTTAACTAGGGTGTTCTGGGTTTTTACATGACTAGGCTTGTAAAGGCCCTAGGGCCATAAGCCTAGTAACCTCCTATGAACCTATGTCTCTATGGAGATGGATATTCTTGAAAAAGTGTCTTTCATTTTTTTTTTTTTATTTCCTGGGCTTTCTCTATGCCAGTAGTATATGTGCATAGAAATCTGGCTTACTATCTCAGAAAAAGGATGTCACTTGCTAAAATACAGTATCCACCTGAATGTAATAGGGTTTATATCTATGCTGTCCCAGTACAGGTTTAATCCATAAGGTTTATTGGGACAGTGATAGATATGCCACCAAGCAAGCCACACTTGTGCATCAATATGACTTTTTTGCTGTTCAAGTCTGTCTGACAACATATGTTTGAGGAATGATAACCTGAAGTGATTAAAGTATGATTGCAAGGCAAAATCTATCCACAGTGATAATGCCACCACATTTCAACAATTTATCCTAATGCAAACGTTTTTTTTTATTTTATATTCCTTTTTTTCTGAGATAGAGCACTAGTCCAAGTGAACCTATTTTAAGCCAGTATGGTCTATAAACCAACATGCATTTGGACCAATTTAAAAATTTTACATCAAAGTGCACAGTACAAGATGCAAATTCTGAAAATCTTATTGAATGATTAGCTCATATATAAGGTCAGTAAGCAGTGAAAGAAACACAAGCTGTGCTATTCAATAAACTCCATGTACTGTTCACAAGAAGCCTACACAGTTTATGTGTTTGCGCAGTGAGCAGAAGTGTGAATTACATATTCATGCCGCTCATCATGTTTAAACATAAACAAGCTTGGATTTGTGGCTGGCAAAGGTGTTGCCAGCTGAGAAACTGTGTAAAACAACATGAATAGCAAACCTGTTTACAGTAGAACAAGTTAGGTTAGTGGGATTGCGTGGAATGCCACAGTGATTACCAGGGCTTATTATATAGTAATGTATATGGTCCAAAAACAGTATAGGACAGTGTATACAGTGCAAAGTATTGCAAAATCCCATTCCAGTTGTGTAAATGATCTGTAAGGGTACATGGACTGCCATTTAAAATAAAAAGTTAAGGGACATGTGTGTATTGAATAGGGACACACAGATGAATTGTAGGACTGAACACAGGGAAAGAGGACAGGTGAAACAACCTAATGTACAGGAGATGAGGGTATGTAAATGGAAGATAGTTGTAGCAGGAGCACTAATCACATAGCAACATGGTATAGTACAGACTTCACAGTGAAAATATATATTATGTGACTCTCAGACAAGGTGACATAACAATGGAGAAGATGTCTAAGTGAGATAAGCATCCTGACATGACCAATGGCAAGGACATCGATCAGAGATGCTATATACAATTGGTGTTGACTGCATATTGTGAAGCGGTGCAAAACGCTGTGCAAAATGATTTGCCTGAATATGAGTGTAATGTCAGCAGAGGTCTTCTACAAGTGTGACACAGTTACAGGTTCATCAACAGTGGTAAAAGAAGCAAACCCTAGTCATCAATGTTGTTAAACAGCTATGTATGTACTGTGTGCATCACCAGAACAGGTATCACACATGCATTTTGTGTAATACCATGATGGGTGTTCTGTACCTTCAGACAGTAATGTTTATACAGCAAAAAGAATACCTAGGCATGGCCAATAAGAAGTGTGACAGTTCACTGTGGCAAAGGTGTTACACTTCACTTATACTGCATTGGAAGACGTGTAGGGAGGTACACAAAGAGGATGCATTGTACTCAGTTATTGATGTGATGAAGGCTGTGAACTGTGAACATATTCTGGCCTTTGATGTGGATGTCCTGCACATAGTAGTTGCGTCACATACAAGGGAGTAGTCACCACTGTGGCCACAAGCTGGTGGATGTTCCACATACCATTTACCCCAGGACACAGGTCACATACCAAGTGGTCTGGTTATAGGGTGTGATGTCTACATTATCCTTTAAATCTCCCCATGTTTTTGTTTCATCTCATGTGTTGTCATGGCTGTGGCAGCAATCAATGATTGCACTCAACCTGTAGTCCTCCAGACAACTGTTTGGACACAGTATGTGTATGTCTATTGATGTCTGTGACTTAAATTATGGACAGGATAGGGATAAAAATAAGAAACCTGCAGGCCACAGAGACTCTGACAGGTGCAACACCCAGTAAAATGCAGTAAAATGCAAAACAGTACAAAACAGTGGATTAGCACTTTCATTTATGAAATATAAACTTTTTCAGATAAAATCACATTGTGTGAACTCCATTTAAATAGTAGCAGATAAAAGGTCACTTGGTAAAAAAAATCACATGATAAAAAAATCACATGATAGAAATCACATGTTCACCTAGTTGAGCTCTAGGCAAAGCAAAAAAAATGAAAGTGACAAAACACATTAAAAAATATAAATAAGACAGATAAATAAAACTTTAAATATTTCTTAAATGATATTTAAGTAACATTTAAATAAAACTACCTCTCTAAAGCCTTCAGTTTTAATAAACAGGAAATAGATGTAAAACTATTAAGCCCTGGCCAGCTACCAGCATTTAATTCCAGTTGCCAAGACAATTCACGTTTTTCTAAAAGTAGCTGCCAGGGACCATGATGTAGATCTATTGGCACTCTCTCTATAATGAAAAAACTTAAAGAACGTTGAAGAAACAAATTCTTCATCAAAAATCAAAAAGTTGTTTTTAACACAATTTCTAAAAGTCTTTCAAAAGTGTTTACACCCACCGCAGAGGGTCCAATCACACTGGCACACCAATAGACATCAGAACAACAACTGGAAGTAAGTAAACATTCCCCAGGATTCATGAAGATCGGCGCAAGGACAGCGTTAGGCTTGCGCCAACTGTGTGGCATAGAGATGGCGCAGTAGCGCCATATGCATATTAATGAAGGTGCACTGCCACCACATCCACGTGCATAGGAAACGTGCGCGAGTTCATGGGGCGTGTCCAAGTGCCGCACGGAGGTGTGGACATGTCGGCTGTTTACGTGCAGCCTAAAATGCTGAATAGTACAGCCTGCCTCCAATAGAAATCACACCTGTCAGTGCCCATGGATACTGAAATGTATGCAAAGCATGCAAGACAGTTTTGCGAACACAAAAATAAGAAGCAACCACAAATGCACGTAGCTGAATATTGAGTCCCCATCCCTCGAACAAATGACATTTAAAACCCCGTGCCTGTATTCTATTGTAGTGTTGATAGTTATACCAAGTGGAAGCGAAACGCATCGTGTTAGTGCGCCACCAATAGATAAGTCTAGCCCAATGGTCAGGGTTACCACCTGTCCCACATTGTGAGGGACAGTCCCCCTCTGGGCAGTTGTGTCCATACCAAGACCATCATAATTGTAAAATATCCTGCGATTGTAGGACATAATTATGTCCCACATCTTATGTAATAGTCACATACAATAGTTATTTCCGTATGTAGCATACCTACATGTTACAAGAAACAGAATAAGCAAGTAAACGAAACAGAAGAAGCAGCTAAACTGCTACAACAACAAGCTTACATTTAGACATAAAACAAAAGTACTATCCATTGTACTGACCGTGGGTATGTGTTGACCTGTAAAATCTGATGTGTGTCCCGAATATATCCCATCCTGGCCATATGAAAAGGTGGTAACCCTACCAATGGTCAGAGCATTCACCCAAAATCTGCCCATTTGCGGTCTAAGGCGTCCTTGTCAGGATGGGCCAAAGATGAATGGGTATTACTCGGGTCTACCTACCATGCCATGAAAGATAAGTATTTGCGTGTACCTATGTGCATAATGTACAGCATGTGGAAGGTGAAAAATGCTAGAGTAGTCCTCACAACCTTACAGGTACCAGAGATATGTAGTGTATGCAATGTGTTCCCTTGACCGTGCCATGGGCCATCAACCAGAGAAGGGATGGATGGAGTGTGTGGAATATGGGTGTGGGGGGGTAATGTAATAATTTGCCAAGGGGAGACTGTGTTGGATGCATAACAGGTGAACTGGAGGTGTATGAGGGAGCAGTGGGTGAATCAGAAAGAAACACAAAGAACAAACATACACATCCGCAATACAACCTGACAGGCCATACTGTAGAACACAATCCCACAAACATATGAATATTAAAATGTGCAATACACATGTACAGAAACGTCACCGGCACATACCCACATAATGGTCTGGCCTGAACTGAGCCATCCACCCACAACACACGTGGATGCATAATTGAATACCCATCATCCCCTCTACAGCAGACAACCCCTCCCATTCCTGAACGTCCACCAAATCCAGCCACACTTGGGCTGCTAGCTTGGCGCAGCCATAGCTGCACATAGTGACCACTACTCATATCTAGTAGGCAGTCTCACCCTAGGCAGTCTCAGGATTGCAAACTATGTATCCCTTGCATGTATAACCCTATCATATTTTTGTAAATCCAAAAATATCGAAGTTTATTGGTCTGTTCAATTTTTGGATATCCCTCATGGGATAAGTATCCTGTGTAAACATCAGACTTGGTGTCACAACACGATGTCCAGTCCTGTAGACATCTGGACACAAGTTGTATGTGCAGTAGTGGTTCACGAGACTGCTCAGCCTCCAGCCGGTCATGCAGAACCTACTACCTGGGATTAAACACCTGACCGTGATGCACGGCTCCCCACCTGAATTATCGAGAATATATACTTTACACATTTGCATAGTGGCAGTTGGATATAGGGTGATTAAGGTGCTGACGTAAGCAGGGTACCACCTGTCCCACTTTGTGAGGGACAGTCCCTGTTTGGGTAGGTGTGTCCTGACCAAAAATAATACAATGGCAAATGTCCTGTGATTGTAGGAAATAATTATGTGCCATATTTCATGTAACAGTTGCATAAAACAGTTATTTCTGTATGTAAAATACGTAAATCTTACAAGAAACAGAATAAGCAACTAAACTGCTACAAGAATAAGCTCTCATCTAGAAAAATAAGTAAAGTTCTAAACCCTGTACTGACCGTGGGTATGTGTTGGCCTGAAAAATCTGGTGTGTCCCGAATATATCCCATCCTGGCCATATGAAAAGGTGGCAACCCTACCAATGGTCAGAGCATTCGCACAATAACTGGCCAGCCTCTTAATCCCCCCTAAAACCAGTGATCTTTGGAGGAAAGGTAGTGAATTACACTGAATGAATAATGACAATAATTAAGAGTAATAGACGTCTTTTACTTCAGAAAATAAGTATTAATACATATGCTCTGATTCTGTCAATGTTTCAAGTTAATAGTACTAATATTTTAAAAGTGTCCGTGATTGTCCCTGATTTGTCCTTGCCTTATCCCTGTTACTGTTGAAATTAGTCCCTGAGTGGTTGAGAGGTCCGTACACATATGTACACCAACCAACTGTCACATTTTTTGCCAGTACTGTTGAATACCTGCAGTGAAGTCATATATCCTAGCTACCATCCATGCGGAATGTACCACATATGGTGTAGTGGTCAAACCGGTGACTAAGGTGTGTCTGGGTCCAAGCCATGGAAGGGCCGCTAATTTTATGTGATGGCCAGAATAATGTCTGTCGGATATAGGGAGGTAAAGCCAGTGGGGATGCGTGGCAGACATTCAACAGTATGGGAAATGTAAATAGGTATGTAGGTGTATATGTATGTGTATGTACAGACAGATATATATATATATATATATATATATATATATATATATATATATATATATATATATATATATATATGAATGAACTTGGTCACAATAAAGCAGTTGTAATGAATGTGAAGGGAAACACGCTCTGGAGAGGGCAATGTGTAAAGGTGTGTCATGGCTGCGATATCAAATGGATAATGGCTGATACGCATGGAAACTCAACACGGGTGGGGTGGAGGAACTATGGGTATGCGATTATGGATCCAGGAGTACCAGGGTTGGTTGGGCCGGTTCCAACGGACTACCCCGTGTAGTTCAGCTAGTATGTAATAGGTATATATGCATACGCACATGCAGACAACAATATGTTGAAGTACGTTCTCTGTAACACATGCACTCCATTTATTGACAGAAATAATATGAATGTGCACAGACAAACAAAGACAGTAGCTGGAATAATAGGCTGTGCAGATGAGGAACAGGTCAAATGACACTGTATCACATCCCAATGACTATCGGTAATCCGTACATAAACATATTGCGACATCTGTCCACTGTATAACGTGCTAAATACTGAATACAAGATAACCGGGGTGAAGTGTCAGTGTCATAATGACTAAGGCAATAGTATGCTGGTAAAGTGTATATAAAACCCAATATACATGTGTAAGTGCATATGGCCGGGAAATGTATTGGTCAACGGACACACAGATGTGTATATATATATATATATATATATATATATATCTATATAGATATATATATATATATATATATATATATATATATATATATATCTATATATATATATATATATATATATATAGATATATATATATACACACACATATACACACAAAAAAAAAATATATATATATATATATATATATATATATATATAGATATATATATATGTTACTGTAGATATACACATGTACATACCTAGGTTACGTTACAGCAATTACGGGTAACATATGTTCAGACCGGGCATATGTTAGTGGGCGGTCCAGTAAACAAACGTCTACCTCCCACACCCTCCCAGCTAGGCCGGTGAGACATACAGACATGCAATAAAGGTAAATACACCACTGCTTTCCAGACCACCAGCAGGAAACTACCAGTGGGAGAGATCTGAAAGGTCTACACTTTAAACATGGGACACCAAAAATTTCCCTTTTAGGCAAACCTGTGATGATTGATGCGACCAGGATGTAGCTGTACATGGTACAGTAGGTTGTGCAAGTCTGATAACACATGGGTTGACAAAACGTAGAACATGTGTCCCAACACTGCGCTCACAGTAAGGATGAGTGCTGTAGAGGGGTGTCAGGTAGGGGAATCAGGGTATGCAATCAAGGGCCTAAGTGTGCAGGTGTTGGTTGGCAGAGATGTATTAGGCCCACCCCGTAGAAGTAATTAATATTCCTATGTGGGTATGGCAGACACCCATACCTCCCAAACCTTAAGAGCACATCTACTGGATAGTCCATAAACCATTGGGGGAACACATAGGGACTATATCAGTGAACTGTACCCGATTATCATGGCCGTCCGTGATTACGAATCAGAATCTGACACAGTCCCAACTAAACCCTTCCAGAACTAGTAATATTAGGTGGACAGATGGCGGAATACACGTAATGACTAATGACAACATGTATGAGTCATAAACAGCATGTACCTCGACAAATGTGTATGAATACATATGCTCTGGGACTGTCAATGTGTCAGGTTAATAGTACCAATCATCTAAATGTGTCCCTGAGGGTGTTATGCAGTGTCCCTGATTTAGTGTTAATTCTCCCCCATTCGTATGTGAGGTCTGCTAGTGATGGAAAGTGCTTATTCTGCCAACTACCTTGGGTAGATGATAGCATAATAGGTTGGGGTTACCACCTGTTCACCTTTGCAAGGGACACTCCTCTTTGGGCAGTTGTGTCCTGCAAAATAAATGTTAGTATGGCACATGGCCTGTGATTTAGGGCAAAGAATCCATATATTGTCTGTAGTGGTTGCATAAAATGATTATGTTGTATCTGAAACACCTAGATTTTATAGGAAACAGTATTAGCAACTATAATGCTACAAGAATAACCTTTTATTTAGGCAAAACGGTGGAGTAGTCTATTTTCTACTGGCTGTGGGTATGTGTTGCCCTGCCAAATCTGACATCTCTACATATAGGTCCTATAGGGCTGCCACCTTTCCAAATGGCCAAAGTGGGACCTGCTCCGTAGAAATGTCAGACATACCAGGTCAGAACATACCTACAGCCATGCATAGTACAGAACTATACGTATTTGCACAAATAAAAGCTTAGTCTAGTAGCAGTCCATTTGCTTATGCTACTTCACATAACATATAGAAGTGTCATATATACAATAACTGTTACATGCAACTATTAGAGAAACGTAGAATATAATATTGTCCTGTAATCAGGACATTTGCTATGTCTTGATTATTTTCTCATGACACATATGCCTAAGAAGGGACTGTCCCACTGTCCTAAAGTCTCACATTGGCCAATTTAAAAGGTGGCAAACCTACAATAGGTATGCAGTAGCATGACCCGGCAGATGGATGTGGGTCCCAAAACACATTTACTTGTCTGCATTGCAGAATATTGGTTCCCATGTATCAGCCAGATGGGAGCAGATTGTATGAGGAACATGCATATAATATGATTAACTCACTGGATAGGCCTCCAATTCTGTACAGTCGAACGCCATGCCGTCGCCTAATGGTCAGCCATACCCGAAACTGTAGTCATGTAGTCCGATGTAATAGGCATCACAAGGGATCACGCCCACCCAGCATGAGTGACACATACAAGCACCAATGTTGATGCATGTGCAAGTGAGGGAGCGAGCGGGTGTAAGCGTGTTTGGCTACCAGTATGCGAGTATTGCACTGGTAAAGAAATGTGGAGTCTGACCAAGTGTAAGAAGCTGTAACCAGAGGTCAGCAGTGCTTAACACCGTGCAAACCCACGCACAACCGCTCCCAACTGCTTCAATGTGCCTTACTCACTCCTTATGGGCTTGTTCTGGCCACAAACAAATAACTGTCCTTTGCAAGTGTTGGTAGCAACACCCTGTGCACACAGCTAATGTGAATTACCAATACACCATGGCAAATATACAGACAATAGACAGTACCACACACATACCATACAGCACAGTCATCCAACAGTATAGCAATGTACCGGCAGATATGTCCGGACCACTGGTGTTTGCAGACCTAGCTGTCTTGTGTTTACGTGTGTGAGCATGCCCAGTATGACCATTCCGCATGTTGTCGACTGACATTGCCATCATATCTTCATGTGTTTGAGCATGCCCAGTATGGCCAACTGTATCGCATGTGTTACATGTCCAGGTAGTCAGTACTGTGGTGCCGACCTCTGCATTGTACACTGACAGGTGGCATGCTGTGTCTGCAGGGTATCCATCGGTCATGTGGCATTGACTGTTGCTACATTTCTGCACAGCATGGGGGACATCTGACTGTATCCACATTCCTACACAGCACTGGGGGGGTGCACCTGACTGTTGCTATATGTGTACGTTGGAAGGGGGGCACACCTGACACTTGTACACTTTTGCTACTACTGTACTGGTATGTCAGGTACTCCATTTCAGTGTGTAGACCTACCTATTGTGCTGGCTAGAGGCATACCAGTGTACTCCAGATCTTAGCTTTAATTACCAACATATTAGTTTCAGATGTCATAGCCTTCACAACCTACATCCAACTGCCTGGCCTGTTGTAGTCTGTCTGTGTGGATCTGTGGGGGGGGTCATCCATTGGGCATATTCAGAGGCCATAGTACAGCATTTGTCTGTGTTGGTCTACACCTGTCCAGCTGGTTGAGACTTGTGTGGGTTGTATGGACACACATGTTGCACAGCCCATTACCCGCAGTGGGTTATGACACCCTGTGTGCTACTGGATACTATGGTGACCCTGGTATGTGCTACAGATGTCATGGTGCCACTATGGACGTCTACTGTCTGCCGCCTTAACATTCAGCCACCAAATCCCCTTGCATGCTCACATCCATACCATAGCTACAGGTAACAACACATTCTAATACAACTGCCAATTGGTAGGTTGATTGACTTACCTTGAGGGTATGCCAGACCTGAGGATGGTGCTGGAGGGCTGCAGATGTCGGATGCACCTAGTGCACTTCCTATACATGGCTGAGCACAGGTAGTGTCATGTTTGGCATCCCTTTTACTGTCTGTGCGAGTCAGAGAGGGTGACATTCCCTGGGTACCTATTGTGTCAGTGCATATGCTATGTGTTGCCTCTTTACCAAAGCCAGGTCATACTGGGCATGCCTCCTTCCGCCTACTGGGTCTGGCTCAGGTTGTTCCTCCTCTGAGTCACTCTGTGCCTGTACAGGCCTTGACATTGGTGGGGGGCTGTGTGGCCCTGCCCCATGCTGTTCCTGCTGCAGCTGTTTCCACAGGATCATATTGTGTAACATAGCACATACCATAACAATTTGGGTGCATGTAGCTGGTGAATAATGCAAGGCTCCACCGGATGTGTTCAGACACTGGAACCGTGACCTGAGCATCCCAAACACATGCTCTATTATATGTCTGGCCTGTGCGTGTGCCTCATTATGGCATAGTTGTTCAGGTGTGTGTGCATATCTGATTGGTGTCAGCCACGGCTCCAGTGGGTACCCAGCATCCCTCACTAGGTGACCGTAGGGGATCTCCATATTGCCAAAGCTGTGGTACAGCTGCATCAGATGCCATATATCGGAATCGTCATAGCTTCCAGGGCAGCCAGAACACACATTCAGTATAATTCCCTGGGCATCGCATACAACCTGGCAGTTGATGGAGGGGATACCCCTGCTGTTAATGTAGGCCCTACCCTGCTCATCAGGTGGTGCTTTGATGCATACGTGCATGCAGGCTATAGCACCCACTACCCCAGGGTAGTCTGCCATTTGGTGGAAGCAATGCATATTGCTGGTCAACATCTTACGTGTGTTGAGGAAATGTACGTGCTCAATGGCATGTGGTGACATGGCATCCAGGAACTGGTGGAATACCCTGGATGCAGATGCCTGTGAGATCCCCATGATATCCCCAGTTGTGCTTTGGGAGGTACCTGTGGCTAGTATACCTAGGCCTACACATACCTTGGTATCCACTGGCATGGGTTCCCCTTGGCCTGTTCGATGTGTCAGGTGTGGCCGGCACAGCTCAACAATCTGCTGTAGGAGGTCACTGTCCACCCCATAGTGCTTCTCTATCTCCAGCTCATGTAGCCCCTGGTAGGTTACCCTGGGTCTGTACAGTCTTTTCTGTCTCCTCACTGAGGGTTGTTCGGCAACATTCACATCCTCACCACCCTCAGCCTCCTGCACATGTTGGTCTATGTTGCCTGCTGCAGCACTTCTCATTTCATTGGATTGTTTGGTAAAATTTCCCCGCATGTATACACTGGTGGTGGAGAGTGTGGAAAAACCCGAGGGGATGGTGCTTGCTCACTTTATCGTAGTGTTCTGGGTCAGGCTGGTCTACTGGGCCTGTAATCTGCTGATTGTGATAACTATCACCTGTTTGCCCAGCTTGTTCACCTTGACTACTCTCCTACTGCTGCTGTCCCTCCCAATTGCACTAGGCAGGTATAGACACACCCCTAGCTTAGGTGTGCTAAGCCAGGAGCAATCCCAAGACACAGGGCTCCAATCTACATACAGTATGCTTGACACCCTCCCCCATGCTTTCACCTATATTTGAGTCCTGCACCTGGCTATCTATACACATGCACTCTTGGGACCTGCATCACACCCTGAGGATAAACGGGATTCACTATTTTCCACCTTGTTTGCATAGTATTGTCTTCTAATGCATAGTTACATGACCCATACTGAGCCTCCCCAAAAATAACCACTGCTTACTGTCACACAGACCCGCACACAACTGGTTAAAATCACCTTACTATCACCATATTCAATGTCCCTTGTTCTTCCCAGCAACAAAACAACCGGCCTCTGCACGGCTCGAAACCAGGATCCTGCACACCACAGATGATGTGCTTTACCACTAAGCCATGGCAGATATACATACATCTGAGGTTATCACGTACAGATCATCCAGCACAGGCATTCAACAGTATAGGGCATGTATTCCATCATGTAGATATGTGTGTGCTAATGTCCACACACACACACACACACACACACACACACACACACACACATATATATATATATATATATATATATATATATATATATATATACACACACACACACACACACACACACACACACACACACACACACACACACACACACACACACACACACACATATACACACACATACATAGATATAGAATATATATCTCAACAGCGGACCACGTGACACCAAAGCATTAGACAAGAATGAAGAGGAAACCACATGCACCTCCTGCATTATGTACTGGTGTTACTATCAAGGCAAGTGTGTTTCTGTGCATCACACGGGTTCAGACTGTATTAAGGGTAAGATTAGGGCTGCTGACATTACTCACCAGACCTATTGCTGAATGTATGTGTATGTCTTGCCAACCCAGTCTCTTGGCCGATTGTGACATTTATGGTCACTATATAGGAAAACAACAAAACATGCTCCTCAACACATCCAGTAGCTAGCCACTCACAGACACCGACACATAGGATATGACTGCCAAACACACACACCTGTCATGCCTTGGAATAGAGCACCTACATGTGCAGTTACAGAACGCGCTACAGAGATTACTGGGACACAACACTCCCAGAGGTGTACTTCTAGGTGGGTGACATCATCAAAGTCGGCGATAGGGATTGTATGGAGTGTGAGCAGTCTAAACGCATTATTCTGTCCCAGAGGTGTACTTTTAGGTGGGTGACATCATCAGCAATGGCAAAGTCCGTGATAGGGATTGTATGGAGTGTGAGCAGTCTAAAAGCATTATTCTGTCCCCAGGCAGATGGAGACACACACACACAGTTGGCATGGCTAGGATTAGAACACCAACCTAACTACCTTATCACACTACAGAATTATGCAATTACAGAACGCACTACCAAGATTACTGGGACACAACACTCCCAGAGGTGTACTTCTAGGTGGGTGACATCATCAGCAATGGCAAAGTCGGTGATAGGGATTGTATGGAGTGTGAGCAGTCTAAAAGCATTATTCTGTCCCCAGGCAGACGGAGGCGCACACACACACACACACACACACACACACACACACACACACACACACACACACACACACACACACACTTGGCATGGCTGGGATTAGAACACAGACCTAACTACCTTATCACACTACAGCATTATGCAGTTACAGAATGCGCTACTGAGATTACTAGGCCACAGCACTCCCAGAGGTGTACTTCTAGGTGGGTGACATCATCAGCAATGGCAAAGTTGGCAATAGGGATTGTATGGAGTGTGAGCAGTCTAAAAGCATATTTTTGTCCCCAGGCAGACGGAGACAAATACATGCCAGTGGTGGGATCAGGACAACTGCCTATCTACGGACCACTATTACAATACTACATAGATACGAGCCGCGCCACAGACACTACACCTTTCAAGACTGTCAATATGACCTTCTAGAAATGCGGACATCGACATGGATGCTGGCAGTTATGATGTACATACCTGTAAACCTGTGTGTTCAATGTAGGAATCCATCCTGAAGTGGGGTATGGCAATCTGTTGACTGGACGACTACTATCACTATACAGGGTTACAGTGGCCATGCCCATACACATAGAGGCACATAACCAACACAAGGTGTCACTGGGCATTCTCACACACTTAGTAGCACATGGCCATTTGGAATGCACTATGTGCCCATCTACACAACTTTATACTGGGCATGCTCACACACTTAGTAGCACAGGGCTGTTTTGTATGCACTCTGATTCTAAACATGGAAGGGCAGAGTGGCCATGCTATTACAGTTAGACGTGAACAACACATTGTAATGGACTCCGGTGTCGATAGTTGTTATTGTTAGCAGGAACGCTGCATTACATATATGTGACACCTGTCTTTTACACAACGTCTGCTGCTGTCCGTCACCTTAGATGTACCAATCTAAACCTGGCACACTACTACCACCCGTGGTGATGTCCTGCCAGAAGTGGCTACTTCACCCATATAGTGCCATTCATAATCAAATGTCCTGAGACCAGGTTAACACCCTGACACCTAGAGGACAACTGCATTGTATGTGTATGCTAAACAGTGTTGATGTGTAGCGTTCGCAATCACAGCTGCCCAATGTAGATACAACAATGGGGAATACTGACATCTGTACAGTGAGGAACACCTGGCTGAAGGCTCAGTTGTGCACAATAGCACTACCACAGTATACAGACATGTGGGCCATAACACAGGTACAGACCGCTCCAGGTAGTGGTGTCCCCACGTACATGAAGGCCAATCATATGTACTGACCAGTACACCCTCAAAAGGCATCACAGATGTGTCATGGGTGCAGATCACAGTGTCAAAAGCTGCATTCTAGGATGTAGCCGTCAGACATCACCATGTCCTTGGACCAGCAGCACACATCCATATATGTGGTAGAACATATAATAGTACAACACCATGTGACCCATGACCAGTGGACTGTACCTAACTCTACATCAACTGTGCAGACTACCCATGTACTGACACAGTTGCATCATGTGTTATGCAATGCAATGATACCACTGTTCGTAACCAGGTCGGCTGTACACATAACAGGGGCCCTGGGTCATATACAGCAGTAACAGATGACTGTTGCTGTACACCAGTAAACACCCTCATGTTTGGATATGACATACATGTACCTGCCGTGGATATGTACATGCCACACACACACACACACACACACACACACACACACACACACACACAACACATATGTATATAGCACAGCTGTTGCTGTCCTTCGTGCAGACAGGTGGCTACAGCAATTACACACATGCACATGGAAGGTAGGTCAATGGCTGTTGAATGTTAACAGTACATAAGGTGTGATATCAATGCTGAGTGAGTTAACATTCCCTCTGTACTGGTTACCCATGACAACTATCATATCATACAACAGTCCATGTGTCATGTATGTCATCACACATGTCCACCAATTGCAATGCCTACAAACATGGCTAAATGACAGGAATGTAGGACCTACACACATGTACATGTAGTGGTGTGCATTCAGCTATCATGCATGTGCAGTAGCTGATGTTTGCAGGTGACATGTGTCTTACTACAACATGCAGTTGCAATGCAGCCCCATCATTGCCAACTGTATATGGTGATATACTGACAGTACAGTAAGATGTACATCAGGTATGGATGGATGTGTGGACATAACTAAGTGGTGGGCCATCTTTACAGATGGATGTTTGCTGAGGACAGCTCACAGGTGTGTCACAAGCAGTCCTACAATAACATGTGCGAACACTAAGCTATGTTTCTGTTAATTGAAGGGGAACACATACAACCTACACAGCGGTCAGGGTGTCACTGACTGTAAATCACTTGACATCTGTAACACTTAAGACCTCCCATGTGCATATATCAGCACAATTGCCAAAGGTTGCGCCAGTACACATTGTAATGTGGGCAATACTGCTGCATGTCTGTCATATGTATCATAAGATAGCAGGTGTATGATTCACAGTACTGACATGTGTGTTTGCTTGTGTGTCCATATATGCCACGTATGGTGGGGAATACATCCCAATTGTTACTCACTCTCCTCTACACTGTTGTAGAGATCTGTACATACTGCATTGTAGAAAGCAAGACATAGGCAGGGGTGGGGTGTGTATCACACACATGTGAGCTATCTGTATGTGCATGACATAGGTGCATTCAATTGTGGACTCCACAGTGTGTGTGTGTGTGTGTGTGTGTGTGTGTGTGTGTGTGTATGTATGTATGGCTGTCTGGTCCATGGAGTGCAGATGTATGTTATCATAGTGAACAGACAGGACCCCTAAACCCTCCAGGTGATGCAATCTACTACCCTATTGATGCTGTCGATCTTAGGCATTACTGACTACCTGTACATGTGTATTCTCTGTGTCACGTCATGTGGGTGCACAGTACTGTAATGGTGATTACCACATAGGAAGGGGTCCTCACCTCAACACTATCAAGTGTGTGTGTGTGTTACAGTGTCGTTGACCCCGTGAGTGTGGGCGTGTTACTGTGTGTCTGAATACATGTGTATGAATATGTGTGTTTGTGTGTGTGTGTGTGTGTGTGTGTGTGTGTGTGTGTGTGTGTGTGTGTGTGTGTGTGTAGTTGTGTGTTCTCATCCTGTAATGTGAATGTGTATTACTGCTACAGAGTGAGGCCTCAAGCTATCAACTGGCCTCTACCTTTATCATCAGCTAGACTGCTATGTAAACTCCCCTGCTGCTGCTACTGCCAATATGGGAGTGGGCATGTGTGGTAGCCCGTTCATGTAGACCTGCACCAGGTGACGTAGCTGGCCTACGTCCACGTGCCCTACACCTCACTCCTAACAGATGTTCCAGCACAGACAGCTCATGCTCGCGGATTGTCATGCCATGGTCAAGGATTTCAATCATGTCACCCAATCATCTTTCCAAAACCTCAGCAATCTGCTGTTGAGCATTTGCCATTGCCTGGATGTTGTTGCTTAAAGAATGGATAGCATCCCTCTGAAGCCTCTGCCCTTCTCTGTTCTGCCATTCAGCACGTGCCTGTGCTGCCATTACAGCCTGAAACATGCGTCTGGTGACACCAGCTGCTGCGCTCTGTCCTGCAGGGGCATGCTGGCAAGAGGTCCTCTTTCGAGCAGCACTGGCCACATGCCTGCGTGGCCCATCTCCAGTCATTTGCCTGACACCATGGTGTGAATACACACCTTCCATAGCCACCAACCTTTCCTGTCCCAAGCTACCACACGCCAACTGTCCTTCCTCTATGGCCACTGGTGATGGGGTATGTGTTGGCATGAGATCTGTGTGTGGGGATGAGGGGGATATAGGTTGAATGGCAACCAATGGCACAGATTCAGCCCCTGACAATGCTGCCTGTGCCTCAAGCATACGTTCATCATCACTGCTAGAGTCTGTGGGGACACTAACATCAGATGGACCGCAGGAGGGTAACGCACCTACATCACCTGCGACGGCAGACAAAGACTCTACAATACAGACACACACAGACACACACAGACACACACAGACACACACCATGTATGTGATTTGACAGAAGGTATGCAACATGCATGTGATACAGCAGACGGCATGCAGCTCAGACAATAATAGTGGTAGTTATCATACATCCCTGGGTTGCACACAACAGCATGCATGTGTCATAGCAGAAGCCATGCATTTCACATAATCATGGTAATAAGCTTGCATCCCTGTGTTACACCATGTGGGCCAGCACAAGTTAACAGTACACATGGCTGATGTGTGGCATATGACCTTGACATTAACATGTAGTATGACATGTAATCTGCTGACGTGTGCATTGACATGCATACATGTGTAACACAATGGTGTCCTGTCACATATACAGTGGGGTAATGGTGTCACATTGCAGTCTTGTTGGTCTGCCCTACAGATAAAATGCACATTTAGGAGATGTGCATGACCATTGCAGGATATTATGAGGCGTCTATATTGCTATACAGTGTGAAGTACAGACACAGTGCCATTGCATGGAATCATGAGGCATCTCTATTGCTATACAGTGTGAATTACAGACACAGTGCATAGCCATGACTGTATGCATACACATTACATATATACTGTGGATTGTGACCCACATCGCTGAGGTGTATACACACTAAACCATGATGTGGAATGTGTGACACAGGTCACCGAAGGCCATACGGATGACAACCCTGCACATCTACAAACATATTTTAGCTGCCTGGCAACCATGTCCACACATGGCATACTTGTCAATACCCCATGTCCCACATGACATTTGTGTACCACACACATGAGGTGCATGGCTGACAGTGATGTCCAACAGCAGCAAGGGAAATGTACTGTATCTGTGGCCTGATGTGGTTGTCTGTGTATGTATGTGGATGCTGTACAGGTGACTACTGTCATGCTGTGACACAGTCATGATGTTCAACACATCTTATGTGGTCAAATGATGTTATGCCTCCACAAGCTGTGCACAGGCCTGTAGGATGTCCAGTGTTCCACATCTGCAATATAACCATTCAACAAAGGCTATAGGTGGTCCATGTGTAGCCAATGTACAACAGGGTGTACACACAAACACATCACATCTACTGTGTGTTGCTACATGTCTCTGGCCATCCTCCATGGCCATGCATGAACATGTGTTGGCCAAATGGTTGTGATGGCTGTCTATCTCACATGTCTGTGTTGTCCCATATGACATACACCCATAGATGTTATATACTGCACTGTCCACAGGGTTATGCAGACAAAGGGTTGTATGTTTGGTATGTGGGGTATGTTTTATGGGATAGTGAGACAATGTTGCAGCCGGCCCACTACATGTCATGGACATGTCAGATGGCACATCACAATGTGTGCACTCATAGCAGGGGCATAATCCACAATGGTGAATCCTGTGGGCTGCCCATACTCCAGCTCACTGTGTAGTACTGTTTGTGTACCCCACATGTGTAGTTCTGATGTGTAGTACATGTTCCTACATTGAACAACACCTCCACCATTGTATGCACAGCTGTACACACATCTAGCAATGACAGTTTCTGAGGTTTCATGTCGGTGTTTCACATAGTTTGTAAGTATTGCACATGGGTAGCCATTGTGATGGATTGCAGATGGGACCTGTATATTGTGACCGGACCATACATTATGTGTACATGTGTTAAATGGCCACATGGTGAATAGATCTGTGCATTAACATGCCTGATACTTATAACTGCCTCAGCTGCAATGGCCTGCTGTCTCAGTGGAATGCCAGAGGTACTTATATAGGGGTGACACAGCAGTATGATCATTATCCACATCTGTATGACAGCTACAGGGTGCAATGTGCATGTTAACACATTTGCCAGTACAATAGGATATACTATGGAGTATGCACATGTGTGCATACACAGAGTAGCATACTATAGTATGCGGCATGTGTGTATACATGCCTTGCATATGATGTTACATTACATATTGTACAGTGACACATGCAACTATATGGGATATAATAGTTATATGTGCAGTAGTGACTTACCAGGCAACTCCTGGCTTGGTGGTTGAGAGACACGCACCTCCATGATGTCAGCTAAGGCTTGTGGATGCTGTTCTGCCGGTGTCCCCAGGTTGGCCAGTAGCTCCTCGGTATGTGTGAGTGGGGGCTGGGTTGGTGGCCCACTACCTGTTGCACCTTGTTCCTTGGTGATTGCATTTGCATGCTGTTTCGCCCATCTGATTAGGTCCGTGCAGTGTCTGCGCACCTGCTGGTATGTGTGGTTATGGCCACTCACATCATTAACCCTCCTGTGAAGTTCCTGCCACAGGTCATCCCACTGCTGTGCATCCTGTGGCACATGGCTAAAAAGGACATCATAGTTGTCTTGGAGGTAAGGTATAAGGGCCTCATCCTCCAAGCATGCATAGGCTGGTAGCCTTGCTCACGGCATACCTGGAAGACATAATGATGGAGAGAGGCCACAGTATCTCAGAGATGCACAGAGATACAGCTGCACATACATGTGTATCACATTTATTACATATAAATAGTTGTCTTTGCAAATCTTCATGACACTGACACCACTGACATGTTTGTGTCACACACATGTGACACCCAGTGGGGATTGGATATTATCACCTGATTACATTGCTCATACTCCATGTGGATGCTGTCTTGATGTGGGCGTGTCTGTTTTCCTGTACTGGTGTTCTTATCTATCAGCACATGCCTGGATATGTCCACATTAATGCTGTCGACCTTGATGCTGTGTATATGTCACATATAAACACATACACTGCCTTAATGGACATGACCTGTGACACTGCAGACATGCACACGGAAGGCTTTACATGCATGTGTTTTGCCATATACATCTACACGGCACTGTACAGCAGTTTGACATCCTGCCACATATCACCTGTGTTGCACATGTGATACACATGGGACACTGGCTAGCCTGATGGTATTTGCAGGGATGATTATCAACTATAGCATGTACAGCCAAGGTCATCTAGTAGTCTGTATGCCCTGGGCCATGTATGAGCCTAGGATGTAAGCTTACCTAGCTGTAGCCAACAGCTGTGTTTCTGGCACCAGGTGAAGCAGTGCCACATAACTGATCCACATGGTTAATGATACATCTACCATGCGGTCATCACACCATGTCTGACAGAGGTGAAATGTGCAGCTTTGCTGGACAGGGTTGTATAGTATGGCAGGAGTATGTAACGTGTATGGCATAAGGGTCTGTCCAGCATGTAACGATCCTTGTACTAGGAAGGTGGATGTCCATGACGTATGTATTTGAGATCAGGATATGTACGTGTAGCATGTCCAACATCACAGTGTTGGACATGACTTTATGCAGGGTAGGCATCATGCTACATAGTGGAGATCAGGATTGTGAAGGATGGTGTCGGCCATCCAAACATGGCTAATACCCCTTAAAGGTGATATCTGATCCGATATAGGTCACTTGAGTGATGAGTATGGCTGAACAATGATCTCTATATTCATGGATGGCACCCTGTCATGTCTAGGGTTGCCACTTATGACTACCTAATAGGCTTGGTGACGTCACTAACTCAGGGAGGTGAACTGTACAGCAGCATCCCTTACACACAGTGTCCATTATGTTGACCACTGCCTAGGTGGTAGTTCATGGGTAGAGGGTTATTAACCTAGCGGTGACAATGCAATATGCAGCTGTCAGATTGTGCACATATGTCACACACCACACCCACAAAGCCCCTTCTGTATGTTGTCCACAATATTGAGTCAGCTATTGCTCCTAGGTCATAGCCATTCACATACTTACATAGCCAGATGCCTCCCATTTGTCTGTGTGGAATGGGCTACAATGAGGGGGAGTACAATGAATTAATCCTGTTTTACTGTAGCTGGCACTGGTGTGATATACACATATTAGTCAGACACCTTCTGTAGTGTTGGTTCTGTCAACAGTCCACTGGCAGAACACTCCTGTGACATACGAATGTACATCTAGTATACTGAGTGTAGGTGGAACACAGTATGGGTGATGATGTCCTATGACCTGTCACAGGTATGATATGCAGTGTGAAATCATCTGTACTGTCATCTACATCTGTACTGCTAACAACATATATGTTGATTAAGGTTCATGGCCTTTCAGACCAGACTCAGCAGGGTAGTAGTGCAGTGCCTCCCATTATGAGTGGTGTCACTGTTGGTGTGCACCATTCAGTGTTTTCACAGACTGACATGAAGCTATGTTTTAAATGATGTGTATGTGTAGAGCAAACTGTTTTGCCATATGTGTATGATACAACCAGGGATTTGGACAGGTCCCATGCAGCCTGAGTGCACCTTGTACCATCATAGTTATGGTTACAGGGGCTCTGTAGTGTACATGGATATATGATTGTGTACCTGTTGGGGGAGCAGTGTGTTTATGTTATCCAACACCATATCTGTATTGCTTATTCATGCTCAGCACTTGTTCAGAACATGTAAGCACTACATGAGCTACTAATTAGTATAGCACTCAATCTTCCTCATTACCTACAGGTAAACGCTGTTTGTACTTACATTTCCCGCTTGCTTAGAGTAAAACAGCTCTTGTACACACTTTCCTCACTTATCTAGTGGGAAATAGTTATATATTTAGGCATGTCCAAGTGTCAATTCCCAGTGTTCTTGCCTGTCTATATGATGAATATGGGCATCATGAAGCAATATAGAAATTGTCTTGTGTACACAGTCAATACTCCCCTCCTAACATCCAACACTACAACCTGTGGGAGATGCACATATCTAGTCATGCTGGAGGTAAAGCTCTCTCCAACTCAGACTGAACCTGACAATCATGTGGGGAAGATAAACATTTGCACCACACCACACTCATCACATAGTCTCACTAGATCTCCACCACCACAGGCCACACATAGTAAGACAACAACATTTGCAGAGCCTCTCAGTACTACTCTGTCTAGGCAACAGAGAACTCCAAAGCAGAAATGCAGGCAGCCCCTATCCCCCAACACAACACCAATTACTTATAGCCCACAGACTCAGTGTGCCCATCAACCACAGCCAATAGGGTGAAATAATGTACCCAACACACTAGTCATAGGTGACTCTATAGGTGGTTGCACTGATGTCCCACTCACCAGGCTACACAAGGAGATAGTTACTGTCAGCTGCCTGTCAGGTAACAGGATCGGCAACATAACCTATGCACTCAGGTCACTCCTCAACAGGTACAATATGACTGCGTCATTGTCCATGTTAGTGTAAATGCCCTGAGATGTACCTTCCTGGACTACATGTAAAGAGACATGGAATAGCTCTCCGATCTTGTAGCCCAGGCAGATATCACCCTAGCCCTAAGTAGCATTCTGCCATTGTCCAGACTGATACCGCAGTACAAGGACAAAATGATTTACTTCAACAATTGGCTATACTTCTGGTGTCATTCTAAGGGTATCCAGTACCTGTCTGCTTTGAATGACATGGTCGACAGAACATGATGCTTTGGCACAGATGGCCTGCACCTGTCAGATAATGGCTAAGGCTCTTGCTGCTCCTATAGTGCATCAGAGGTTATCCAAGTTCAACTAACTCTGGCCATAACTGCTATACAAATTGTAGCTTGCTACAGATCCCCCACCATAGCCCATGGTTAATGGCCCTCTCTTCTTGGTGTACTGGAAAGTAGGGTTCAAACAGACACACTACTGATGTGCGACTGACACTACCCCACCATAAACTGGGATACCTACTCATGTACTGACACATTAGGCCAAAGCTTTCTGGGATTCATAACCTCCAATCACCTGGATCAGCCTATCCACACCACCACCAGGGGCAACAATATCCTAGACCTGGTCATTACCAACATGTGTGACTGGTGTTCCACACCTGGTGTTATCTCCTCATTGGTCAGATCCGAACGTACGCTAATCACCCTTGCTATCCACATCCTGGCACCACACCCTTTCCAGAAAACACAGTACAATATTTCTACAAAGCCAACTTCAGGCTTCTTATGACAGCAGTAGTAAACATCATGACACCCGTGCAGATGGACAATACAGTTACAACCGCTGAATCATACACAACTGCACTTAATTAGCACTTACACGACTGCATGGATCATGCTATCCCAAACAGAACCATGACAGTACCCACCAGAAAATGGAGGCCACTCTGGTGGTCCACTGCCACGGACATAATGTACAACAGAAGGAGGAGACTGTTGCAAAGTAGAGTACAATCCCATGAGTGGAGGAGCTCCCTGGTCAGCCTCAGTAAGAATCTGTGATTCCTTATCACATCCTCCAAAGTTAGCTATGTAAACATAACTGTGACTAATTCCAAGGACTACCACAAAGCGTTCTAGAGGTATGTCACTACTCTTGATGGCGATACCCACATCTGCTCTGACATACAGCAGTAAGGCATGAACATTACAGAACCGACTGATATTGGCAACATCCTCGCAGATAGGTTCAGTGCTAACTTTACACCCCTCTCACACCCTAAAGGGCCCATATCTATACAGGAATGATGCAGAGTCTCTGCGATCACAACTACGCAGTTCAAAGCTGCACTCTCTAAAGCCAGGAATACAGTATCCATGTGACCGTACAACATCCCAGGCTGCAATTTCCACGAACTTCAGAATGAACTGGCTCCCCACTTAGGCACCATATTCAATAATAGCCTTGCATCAGGCATTGTAGCCCCTGAATGGTGCACAGCAACAGTTATCACACTCCAAAAAGGTGGCACCACAACAGACCAGGAGAACTATTGCCCTATACGCCTGACTAGACTGTTCTGCAAGGCTATGGAGCACATCATCATGGATCTCATTCACAGAGATATTGGTGGCCTCCAAACCTTTGATCCCACCCAGTTTGGATTTGTTAGGGCCAGACCACACCTCCTAAACCTGGTGGAGTCCTTTGAGACAGTTACCAAGGCACTAGATGAGGGTAAGGAGGTCCACACAGCCTACCTTGACCTCTCAAAGGCTTTCAACACCATTCCCCATTCTGGTATTATCAACATACACATCCACCTGCACATTGACCACCACGTCATGAGATGTTATGCAAAGTGGCTCATGGACAGAACCCACACAGTGAAGGTAGCATACCCTAGGTCCTACTGTAAATCAGTTACAATTGGCGTCCCCCAGGGCTCAGTCATAGGGCCCCTCATGTTCAGTATATGCTTCTCTGAGGTACAAGCTAGCACAGGAGGAATTACCCTGAAAAGGTTTGCAGATGACTGCAAACTAGGGGCCATGATTGAATCCCCAGCTGATACAGACACCCTCCATAAGGGTGTCACTGGGACGGATACCTGGTGTCAATAACATGGCCTTGAGCTGCATGCCACAAGGTGCATATACATCCCCTTTGAATTACACCAATCACCCATAGACTGTCACATAGGTGGTAGTCCCCTAAATACATAAGACGTAATAAGGGATCTTAGAACCCAAGTAGATAGCATTCACTCCTTTGATAACCATATTGGCAACGTGGTGTGGATATCCTTCTACATGGCCCCCCTAATCTCTAATGGGTTTGTAGCCAGAACAAAGGCAGCCATTGTGCCTCTCTACTCATGACTTATGAAACACATTAAAGGGTACAACACCCCATTTGGGATGTATCTTATGAGACAACAGCAACAGCTTGAAATACTACAACATTACCACACCAAGAAGAATACTGACCTGCAAAGGATGACGTATGCAGCCCAACTACAGAAACTCCAACTGTAGTCGTTTTCATACCGCATACTCAGAGCTGATCTCTGCTGAACATACAAGGCCCAAGTCCAAAACAGCATTGATGTATATGCTCCACATAAGCAAAAGCCCCTGAGAGCCACATGCTCTGGGATATGTACCTAAACGCAATGATGACTAGGACGTGCTGAAGGGATACATTCCTGACCCAGACACTCCCCATGCTTTGGAACATAATTCCTATGTACATCAGGCAGGGACCCTCACTAGCACTCTTCAAGAGTTACCTTGATGGGTGGATGGGAGACAGACATGTACACCAGGGATCACTGCAGTGGCTCTGCTGTACAGAGGCGCAGGAAACTAATAGCTCTGCTGTTCACAGGCACAGGAAACTAACCTAGGGAGGTGCCACAAGTCAAAACACTGTAGCTAGGCTTATGAATGGCCTTGGCCAGACAGCATAGTACCTAACTATGAACCTATGAAGCTATTACATGCCCTTTGTGCATGGATAATTGACTAGCTCTTCCATTTCAATTAGCTATCATGCTGATACACTGTCTGGTGACTACAAGTCATATGTATTCTGTTATTGTGTATTGTACATGCCAATAGACATACCTGATGTTTGCATAACATAACAGTAATGCTATGTACAATGTTAGACATATCTACCTACAATACTGTACATTACACATTTTTGCCACAATATCCCACAATGCAAATCATAATTGCATAGCAGGACCACCTTAGACATGTTATTCTTAGTTATACGCCCATACATATACCTACTGTTACAGTATATCAACATATACTATCCCCTGTTATGGCACGTACTTGTTGGACTAACCCTGCCACTGACAATGGCTGGAATGGAATTGCTGTGTTCAAAGTCCTTATATAGCATCCCTTGTGGTGTATGAGGTGTTTACCTAGTGGCCTATAGCAGTACACACAATTTCTACGAGCGTTACTATGCTCAACAATACATCACTACATAATACCTTTACCCACTATATACATTGCGTACACTTTAATTATTCCAGAACAGGTACTACATACACTGACATACTGAGTGTTCTACATACCTTATTAGTAACCCGAGTTGTCGTTGACAGTAATATAAATCCTAATCATTTTGTGTTGCAATCCTTGTTGTAATGTTTTTCTGGTATGTACAGATGGTTTAAATGTATGACAAGCCATCCTTTTATACTTAGATATCAGTAACATGTGGTATCCTGCCACCAATCGGTGTTCCGGAGTAGATGATTACATGCACATCAGCTGTGCAGCTACTCCATTAGCCAATGATATGGCAACAGTGGTGTATAATTGAATACTCCACTTGGGCATTGTCCCTTTGCCCTACCTTTGAGGAAGACAGTCTGGATGTGTTGTTTGTGATGAATTGCAACAGCTATATGGAGACACACAGAGATATATTAACTTCATGGCCCCCGTGGATTGTGTGTAATGGCTAGAGGATGTAGTTCTACATGCGAGTCTAGCTGTTATATTTCTGAACATCGCTACTTCTGCAGGGTTTGTACCTGACACATCTGCAAATGTTTAGGTCTGACAAGGATGTTTGGGCAGCTCAAGGCTGGGTGGCTATGCATAGAATGTTAGGTGTTTTGAACTGTGCTCACCTGACATCTTTGGTATACTGTACATGTGTATCATACTGTGCTGTTAATCAGTAATTGGTAACACTTCCTGGTGTACGCACAGCTGTCTGATACAGGATTATTGCAACCAAACCCTGTAACATCGGCGTCTGTTCCATTGTACAATAGAAACAATTTCACATAGGGCCATTATAGTGTGTCTCTGACAAGGTATGTTAAGGCTTCTGCATATGTCATAGAGTGAGTGGATGTTTGTGATGTTATTACAGTATGTATTGCAATTGTTTCGGGTGTGGGGGAGATGTAGGTGGGTGTACATAGCAGATGCAGGTGTGTAGGAACTGCACTTATACATATTTGATATGTGTGTGAGGGCTCCTTCCCTATTTGAAGACGTATCCTTTAGTGGACTACTTGGTAATTGCAGGCTGATTCATTAAGCCATTGTTAATTGGTTCCTGTATAGCATGCAGGTGATGTTGGTCCTTCAATCCCTTCGGAAATACATTGGTATGTAGTGAAATATGATTACATGAAAGCTGTCTCGTGCATTTCTGTCACAAATATTTGCACTCATTGGAGTTCTGTTGGTGACTGAACCTCATTGGCTTGGGTTGCCACCTTTTCAAATGCCATAGTGGGACATTTGCAGGACACACATCAGATTTTAGAGAGCGACACATACTCATGGTCAGTACAAAGTATAAAACTTTACATAAATGCCTATATAAAACTTATTCTTGTTGCGGTTTACTTGCTTATCCTGTTTCTTGTTACATGTAGGTATTTTAGATACAGATGACTATTTTATGCAACAATTACATTAAATATGGAACATGCCAAATGTCTCGGGATTGTAGGACATTAGTATTTGTACTCATTTTGGTCAGGACACTACTGCACATAGAGGGACTGCCCCTCGCAAGGTGGGACAGGTGGTAACCCTATCTTTGGCTCATGTCCATAGCACATATTTGTAATAGTGTACAGACATATATACTCTCCACATCCTTTGTTCATAACGTTCGGTCGTGGTGGAATGTGTGATTGCTATGGTCCATGTTATACACATATTTGAAGACTTCAATCATTGTATACAGCATACCCATGGATTCAGGAACGCACACACTTCCAACAACCACATTACCATTCCCAGACTCCCAAACCCCACAATACTGAACACTCAAACTCATGACAGTCAAACTCCCGGAACTAACACAAACACAGAACACACACACGCACACACAGACACACTGCCACCCATCACATCCAAACAAACCATCCTATACTACATATGGCCAGGTGGCCATGCCCCATACACCCCCCATGTGGGTGGCTGTGCACCCCACACCACACCTACTTTAATAATCTACATCCAAGATAGCACAAACAGACACATGAAGCAATCCCACACACACACATTACAGTCCCCCGGAAACACACACTTACACACACTACAGCAATCAGAAACACACTTACACACAGTACCTACCTGAACCACAGCACCAGAAGCACTACCTAAATGTCCCTTAACATCGTGATAATAGTACTCACTGTTCTGGTGTTTTGGTACTGTGGACTTTCGGTTTTTAAGCCTCATGATTACGCACGTCGGTATGTAAAGCATTCAGTATTTGGTAGTATCCTATTTATATGTACCTCCATGGTTGTGTAGATGTTGTTAACCTATCTATATATTTGCATATATATGTATATCCATATATATCGATATATATCTCTCTATCACCCTTTCTCTCTCTATATTATATATATACATATATACATATATATATATATATATATATAGAGAGAGAGAGAGAGAGAGAGAGAATACACCTTTCATTGGATACATGGCGGTGTATACTATTTCCCAAAGTCTGCCCTTTTGTGTTTTAACCTGTCACAATACACACCTGCCATTGATGCATTTCAGGTAGCTTAGTGGTAGGTTATTGTAAAGATTGTGTACATGGTTGCATGTTCTACTCCTGGCAGTGGTTGTTTTATCACTCAGAGCAGGCACTATTAGTGCAAGGGTAAATAACGCACATTTCAGTGGTTATGGGCAGCTTTTCCCGTGATCTGCACGATATTCAGCAAAGATTAGACCTGTGTTGCGCATATCCATGTAGTCATGTTTAAACGCTGCTTACCGGCACTTACCTGTGCAAAAACCCGCTAACATGTGCTTAAACGTGCTTTAATGACCTGCATCCAACATCCATTATTTCGAACATCAGAATTACGTAACAGCCCTTGTAGGTCGTGGAACCCAGACCATGAATGACACAGTCAGTGGCTTTACCACCGAGGCATCTGGGATATGTACAAGTGTTATGGTGTTTAGTATGTAGAGTGTACTACGGCTGTTCCTCAATACTGCAAACAAATGTGTAACTCAGTTGGTGTACATATGGATGATACCTGTTAATGGTATGTCCAAGTGAGGCTTGATGGATATGCTCCAGCTATGGGAATCATTGTCACAGTGAGCCACACACTGTAATGAGCTAGACCTTGCCACAACCATAACTAGAGAATGCTGGGGTGACAGATACCTGTCATGGGTACTCCCCATGCTTTGGAACTACATCCCTGATTACATTATATGGAGCCCCTCATTAACACACCAGGGAATCCTTGCAGAGTGGATAGGGAACAGTGATTACACCCCAAGGATCCTGCAATTGGCTCTGCTCCACAGAGGGACAGTTAGTTAATCAATGGGGTGGTGACAGCAGACACATTTTGGCTAGGCTTTTGAATGGCCTCTGACAGTTAGGCATGTACCTACCAATGTACCTAGGAACCTATACATACAGTATCAACACATGCTGTTAGCTTAATTTACTGTTCAGGTATTGACTTAACGTGTGCCAATAGCAGTTGTGTGTGCAATAATTGAGGGCTGCCTATGTAGGATGCACACAGTAGACCACCTGTACATGACAATTTACAGGTGGTCGTGTGTGTGTGTGTGTGCCATCCATGTTTACTGTGTGTGCAGGTGGAGAAGTGTGTCAGTCCGTAGGGGCCTACACTGTCAGTGTATGTGCTATACGTTCTCTCTCTGCCAAGGCATGGGCATACTGGGCATGCCTCCATCTGCCTACTGGAGCTGGCACAGGGTGTTCGTGGTCTGAATCCCTCTGTGCCTGTGATGCCCTTGGCAATTGTGGTGGGCTGTGAGGGCCTTCACCATTATGTCCCTGCTGCAGCTGTTTCCACAGGATCATATTATGTAGCATGGCACATACTATGAAGATGTGGGCACACGTGCACGGAGAGTACTGCAAGGCTCCACCAGATATGTCCAAGCCACGGAACCGTGATTTCAGCATCCCAAACACATGCTCTATGATGATTCTGGTTTGTGCATGTGCCTCATTATGGCGTTCTTGCATGGGTGTGTGTGTGCATTTCTGATGGGAGTCATCATCCATGGCTCCAGTGCATAGCCAGCATCCCCCACAAGGTGGGCATATGGGATGTCCCACTCTGCTCGGTTAAAAAAACTCCAGCTCTACTCAGTTGCATACCGCCTACTTTGAGGCGATCTATGCCTGACATACAAAGCTATGTCAAATCCAGAATTAATGGACATGCTCCACCTCAGTAAATCTAAATCCCTTAGAGCCACACGCTCGAGGGACTTGAACCTCAGCACAGAAATAAATAGAACTTGCTGGAGGGACAGGTTCATAACCCAGAGGCTCCCTTCGCTCTGGAATAGAATTCCAGTTCATGTGAGGCAGAGCACCTCACTGAATCTCTTCAAGAAGAATCTCGATAGGTGGATGGGGGATTGTAGGTTTGTCCCAGGGATTACTCCCGTGTCACTATTAGACTGAGGCACAGTAAACTAAACCTTAAAGGGCACAGTATACTCAAATCAAGGGGTGGCGTAAGCCATACAGAATCGGGCTAGGCTTATAATTGCCTCAGGGCAGATAGCCTAGTATGAACCTATGAACCTATGAACCTATGAACAAATACCTGGTACAGCTGTGAGGTCTGCCAGATGTGGGAGTCGTGGTAGCTTCCAGGGCTGCCAGCACACACATCCATGATAATGCCCTGGGCATTGCACATGGCCTGGCAGTTGTTGGAGTGGTATCCCTTGCAGTTTATATAGCACCTACCATGCTCACCAGGTGGTGACTTGATGTGTATGTGCATGCAGTCTATTGCATCCAGTACCTCCGGGTAGTCAGCCACAAGGTGGTAGAGGCACATATTGCTGGCCAACTCCTCCTGCGTTCGGGGAAAGTATATATGCTCATTGGCATGTGGCAACATGGCATCCAGGAACTGGTGGAGTACCCTGGATGCTGATGCCTGTGAGATCCCCATGATATCGCCAGTTGGCCTTTGAAAGGTACCTGTGGCTAGTATTCAAGCTTACACATACCTTCATGTCCACTGGGATGGGTTCCCCTCTGTTGTTTCTGGCTCTGAGGCATGGCCGGCACAGCTCAACGATTTGCTGTATGATGTCCCTGTCCACCCTCTAACGCTCTACTATCTCCAGATCATCTAGCCCCTGGTAGGTTACCCTTGGTCTGAACACTCTTCTCCTCCTCTGGTGCCTGAGGTGGTTGTCAGCATCATCCTCCACACCATCTTCAGTCTCCAACACATGCTGATGAATCAAAGCTATGGCAGCTCCCAACATGTATATTTTAAAAGTTCCCCGTCTGTTTACACTGACGGTGCAGAGTTTGGGAATACACAAGTGTGTGTGAGGTGCCTTCACACTTTATACTATTGTGCTTTGGAAGCTGATGATGTCATAGGGTGTGCATGTACAATCTGAGCTGCAGGGTATCTTACTTATGGGTTTTACCGCAGGTACTGCTATTTTGGGGCCTTTGGTGTTGAATTACACTTGGCTGCAGTGGATCATCTCTTGCCCTTGCCTTCATTTTTCAAACCGATTCCCCTCCCATTGTCAGGCATGCATCCAGCAGCCTGCTTTCTTGTTTTGTACTTTCCCAACCCAGGATTGCGTTGTGAAATGTGTTCTGTAGCCGATCTACTGCAGGTTTGCTTTGTTCTGCTGTGACAGTTCTCTTTTATTTGCAATCCGGCACCTCCCCTTTCCTGTTCTACAGGTTGCTGCTAGCAGCCTTGTTAGCTACCGTCAATGGCCCACTGTGAGTTAATAGGTGTTAATTACTCAGTTGTACTCCAATTACCCTTCTGCGGAATTTCCTTACTGTCTTCCCATAACCTTCCTGTTTCAGCTGTGGTGCGCGCCGTGCGCAGCCGTTTACTGGGTTTCGAGCGTGTTGTCATCCACATACACATGCGCTTTCAGTCACCTTGTGTGCTGTCAGCTAAGCAAAGCTATGGCTACATCCACACCTCTATCCTGCGGCTTTGCTTAGCAATGGGCAACCCGGATTAGCAATGCTCCAATGTGCTTACAGCTACGGTGGCACACCCCTCTCCTGATGTCATGTATACCTCCAGGCCACTCCTTGGTGTTATACTGCTATGCCTTGTGGTACAGCCTTATGCCGGCAAGGCATTTGTGCTTCAGTATTACTTGCCTCATTTGCATGGCATTGACTACTAATTCCTAGTTACCGCGCCGAACACTGTCACAGACCCTTAGCAACCCTTGCACTTTGGTTGTGGTGTAGCATGCATACCATTGACTATTATGGCGAAATCATGATTTGTGTTACATTGCAGTTTTATGACATCTATATATATTTTTCTTGTGTTCCCGTTTGCACACCCATGCACTGCAGTTGTACTTTGCGTTAGTGTGGCCATGACATTAAATGTTATTTTTTATGTGTTGTGCATGTTTTTTTATGCCATTGACTGTATGTTTAGCCATTGGCATATGTTAACTTTGTCATATGTAAGTTTGGCCTGCTTTCATGGCTCCAATGTTCTGTTTGAAAAAATGTAAACCATTTTTTTTTGGTTTACATTTCTGTATGCTTACGCTACGCTTGCACCACTTCATGAATCACTATGTACCTTCATTTGCATGCTGCACTACTGCGCATGGGGTGATTAGCATACATGTGCCGAGAGCTGTGCAACTCTGGCATACACTGGTAGTGCACGTGGAATCGGCTCGTACCTGAATCGCTCAATGGCCATATTTGGCGTTAGAACGCCTATGCTACACCTGCACCTGGAGCAAGCGTCATGAATCCTGAGGATTGTGTTCCTACTGATTATAGCCATGGTATTTCTTGTAAGATCATTAAGAAATCTAAAGTATAATTTTTCTTCTTGTGAAATCACCACTGACTGCGCTAACCTTCTCAAGTGTGGGATGATGTTTGTGCCTAGTAAACATGCTAGTTTACCCTATCTTTGGAGGATCTATTTTAAATTATCGAATGCTTAAAAAAGTGAATGATGATTTATCGAACCCATGTAACGAAAGCTTACAATCTCAAACACTAAGAACAGTGATTTTTTTCCAAGGGAAAAAATTGCTGTTCCACAAAACAAAAACAAAAAAAGTGTAAAACAATACATAAAGTGGGGGGCATTGCCCCCCACAACCCCTACTTAAATATGCCAACTCCAAGATTGCACTACAGTCACAAAAATGGCAAACTAATGGAAGTGGCCAAGCAATTTCTTTCCCAGGGAAAGAATTTGCTTATATGTCGTTTCGCTATTTTGCCTTTTTGTACTTTCAAGTTCGATCAAGATGCATTCAAAAGAATGTGTCTTCAATCATTTAATAGGAACTCTCTTTGGATGGACTTTAGACTTTTTACCAGAAAACTCAACTTTAATGTAATTTTTGACAACAGTTTGACCACCACTGATCCCCTCAGAATTTCCAGCATATTTAATCCCCCTGTACATTCTACAATTTCTTGCTTTAAAAGATGCGTGAGCTTGGTTTTTGTAGTGCTCTTTCCACCAGTAAGAGACACTTTGGAGGCAATAATAATTTAACATCTACTGAGATTCAGTTTTTTTCAAAAATTAAGCTCATAAAATTTAAGATTTATGAAACCAGACAAAGGGGGTGGGTTGGTAGTGATGGAGAACATACAGTATTTTAGCCAAATGCATGAGATGCTCTTAGGCAATGCTTATTTTCAGGTCTCACTCAATAAACTGAATGCAACATATAAAAGAGTGAGAGAGAAGTTAAATCATCTGATCATTGATGGACAAATTGATTTACACAAATTTAACTATTTGAATGTAGCTTCACTCAGAATATGAACTATTCTTGGACTTCCAAAAATTGATAAGAGCATCATTTCACCACCATTGAGTTTGATTGTTAATGCAAGCAGCTCTATCACCCACCATGTGCTAAATTTCTTGATGAGAAACTGAAACATCTTGTTCTGAGTGAGGAACATATCTTTAAAGATTTGTGACACTTTTTAGAAAAAAATAACCAACCAGAGTATAATGACAGTTACATCTATGACACTATGGATGTAAAAGACCTTTATATGATTATTCCTCATGACTTGGGAATTCAGTGGTTTTTGGAATATTTGTTTGAAACACTTTTGGAAATTATGTTAAAAAACAACTTTTGGGTTTTTGACAAACAATTTTTTTTCTTCAACATTCAGGTGTGGCTATAGGTTCCGCTTGCAGTGAGTTGTTCACAAATGTTGTCATGACCAAGTGGGAATACACCCACTTGTTTGCATCTGATTCTGTGAACTCCTGTAAACTCTACCTGCATTTACTGGATGATATTTTTATTGTTTGGGATGATGACAGCAATTTACTTCAGGAATTTCTTATCTATATTAATCTGACCACTGAATTCCTTAAATTTTCTTATGTTGTGGATAATGACAATATTGCTTTTTTTGGACATTTGGCTTTATAAGGATTCCATCAACAAGAATTTGAAAGCAAAATTTATACGAACTCTACCTTTTCTAACATGTAACTGCATTATACCAGCTTCCACCCATGATAAAAAATCAGAAGTGTGCTGTTAAGGTACAGTTTGTTACAGCTACATGCATGGTTTCTGATTTTGAATTTTTCTTGGATGAATCCATGTATCCTCAACCCCTTTTTCCCATTTTGCACAAGGGATTGATGTGTCACGTCGACAGTGACAATCATCTCAAGCCAAAGTTTACACCACTAGGTGGCTAGCCCTGATCTGTACTAATCATTTGCATGCACACTCACACCTATGGCCAATTTTGAGTGCCCAATTCACATGCTGCATGTCTTTGGAATGTGGGAGAAAACTGGAGCACCCAGAAGAAACCCATGCAACTGTAGTGAGTACATGCAAACTCTACACAGAAGGCTCTCCAGCTGAGAATCAAACCAGAGAACCTCTTGCTGTGAGGCGACAATTCTAACTGCTGCACCACCACTGCCACTCTTATCTTGGATGAATGTAAGCATGCTAAATGTGCATTTTTGGCAAGAGACTATCCTGTTAGATTTGTTGAGTCACTGATGTATGAAGTGATCAACAAAAGAGAGTGTGGCCATTTTAAACCCATTTTACAGCATGCCCACCCTCAGGAACCTGCCAGTCCTCCTGATAATACTATGGAATCAATGGACCAGGACATAATTTTGTATAACAAATTAATTCCTGTACTGGCCCTTCCAGCAATGGTTACAAGGCTGATGCAGTTTTGTTCAGTTCATTTATTACCCTGTGCAACATGGACAGTAACCTGATTAGAGATAGTCTTTATAAAAATGGGCTATTTTGATGGATTATAGCCAAATTGCTGGGAAAGTGAGTGAAAAACCTCTCATTACCTTCAATAAAGGACAGAATTTTAAGTACTTGGTTGAGCTTTTTGGCACTCATAGCAGGAAAAATGATATTATAACTTTTAAGATGTCTAAGTGTGGGAGCTATTCTATGTGCAATTTATTCTTTGCTGTGAGCAATTTATTATTAATGATTTTAAGTTTAAGATGAAAGAAGTGTATAACTGCCTTAGCAAGGGTGTTGTTTATGCTGCTTTAAGTGACTGTTGTTCAGTCTATTATATAGGCAAAACTGAATGATGTTTTAAAGATCGCATAAGGGAACATAACAATGATATTAAGCACAAAAAAGAAAGCAATGCTTTAGCTAGACATACTAGTGCCTTTCCTGGGCATATCTTTTAGTTTGTGGTTATAGAGAGGGTGCCAATGGATCTATGTCATCGTCCCTGGCAGCTACTTTTAGAAAAACATGAATTGTATTGGCAACTGCAATTAAATGCTGGTAGCTGGCCAGGGCTTAATGATTTTGCATCTATTTCATGTTTATTAAAACTGAAGACTTTAGAGAGGGAGTTTTATTTAAATGTTATTTACATCTCATTTAAAAAGTATTTACATTTTTTATCTGTCTTATTTGTTTTTAATGTGTTTTGTCACTTTCAATTTTTTGCTTTGCCTAGAGCTCAGCAACCAGGTGATCATGTGATTTCTCTCGTGATTTTTTTATCATGTGATTTTTTTACCAAGTGACCTTTTACCTGCTGCTATTTAAATAGAGTTCAATGTGTTTTATCTGAATTTATATTTAATAAACAAAAGTGCTAATCCACCATTTTTTTACTGTTTTGCATTTCACTGCACATTTACTGGCTGTTGTACCTGTCAGAGTCTCTGTTGCCTGTGGGTTTTTTATTTTTATTTATTTTTTGCTTTTTGGTTTCAATGGACAAGATAGGGCCTAGCAGACAGCCATGATGTATGGACCTGATCACTGGACCAGAGATATAGGTCACTTCACACATTTCAACATATGTAGCTGCCATGTATATGATCTAGTGGTCTACTTACTTGGTGACATAGGTGTTTATGGCCACATCTTACAGTGTTGAGTGAATACCTCAGCATAGATTTGTGTCAAGTTCCACAGGATGATAGCGTTGTCATCATGCATGCCCTCAATGACCTCTTTCAGGACATTTAACAGATGTAACAGGCATGGATGTAGACTTAACTCACACATGCCTGTTGCACATAGCATGGATATTACTAGTGTCCATATAGAAAAGCTCCATGATTTCTCACCAAGAAAATATAGGCCCTACAAACCATGCCATGAAGTACGTGGATAGACTGAAGGTCTTGCCACTATAATCTGTATTGTATAGGATGAGCTGACTTGTGCCTGACCTCCAGGCCAGTCTCTGACCCTGCCCTGATGGGAATACTGCACATCTGCAAATCAGCTATAGCTGATGACATCACCAGAATCTGGTGAGGAGAAAATGGTAGTAGCAGTGTCCCACATGCTGGTGCAAAATGCTCTCTGTATTGTCAAGCAAGTGCACAAACACATACACACTCACACACACACACACACACACACACACACACACACACACACACACACACACACACACACACACACACACACACCAGCTGACTGCAGTGAGAGCAGAATCCCTACCTAAGTACACTGATTAGAGAACTTTGTATTTAAGGCAAGTGCCACAGCTCAAGTCTGATTTAAGCAATGTCAGACAACAGTTTATAGGTGATGACATCAGCAGTGTCTGGTGATGAGAAAATGCTAATAGCAGTGTTCCACATACTGGTGTAAAATGCTTTCTCTAATGTCAAGCAAGTGCACAAACACAGAAGAACCCCAGTTAATTTATGTAGTGTACGTGATATATTTGTGAATAAGTACTGAGAGACCAGGGTTGCACTGCATGGGGGGAGGTAACAGATGACCGCACTGTAAATATGTGACATTTACTTAGATAGTGCCTTCATTTGTGTCTGTTTCAACATGTAGTTTTATGGTATGAAGACTAAATGGACAGTAAACAAAAGAAATAAGAAATACATGGTATTATTTACTTTGCATAGCACAACAGCAAACAGCAGTTTTGCACAATAGTTGGTGAAGTGTTTGTGAGTGCAATTTGCACATTTCTACTGCTTTCCCTGTTAGCATGTAGTCAAACAGTGTGCAAATGCAAGGCTCATTATTAAAATTATGAGATTTAGTACTGAGTGTATGAAATGCACCTGCTGCTTAGCTAACACTATGGCAACAGGTGTAAATGCATTGACACATTTCCTTTTGAGCCCAGAGGATATAGGGTTCAAATTCAGGTGTATATAATGCTTTTAAATAAGTACTGGTAATGCAGTGAAATAACACTTTACACTATCGTCACTGTGGGTTACTGTGTGTTGACGTAGCTCTGCATTTTTAAGCGACATTGTGCAGAGGCAACTGCACCAAGAAAAGGCTGTTCACTGTCACTTGTCATTGGTGCAAGATGCCAAACTCTGTGCAAACATAGTGGCCAATAAGTGAAGGGACCCATTGCTTTTTTTTTGGTACTTATGTGTGATGTGTGTGATTCTATTTTTGACCAGATTATAGGTGTTAAAATGGGGTAAATAGGAAAGTGGTGAAATGGGGGGCAAGCAGGTGGAAGAACAAAGGGAAAGCAATATAGAAAGGTGCAGGATGGAGGTAGGAAAGAACCATAGTGATCCATTTCTTTAACAGTATAAACTGAAAATATGTATATAATATTAGCTGAATTTGGACTGTCACCTCCACAAAGAGGGCTAACAACAATGCAATCATGCTGTATAGTCAATTGGACCAAATTAAGTGCATCAAGAAGATGTGTGTGAAATGCAGAGCTATGTATGGGACTATATTTTTTGTGGGACAGGTGCCCATTTTTTTTTTTACTTCAGTAAGAGAAAAATGCTGGGTAAAATACATTGGTATTTCTGGGTCTGGCAAGTTGGGTAGGTGAGGAAGCAAATGTAAACAAACAGGACAAGCCACTGGGACAGTGAGGGACAAAAAAGGTTGGGGGACACCATGATTAGGGTGAGAGAGGGGCAATGCAAGCATATGCCCATCAAACATGGAGACAGTGAGAACCTAGTCCTCACCCACAGGACTGTCATCACTGTCCCCTTACTTTACTGGCTGCTGGAGTGAGTGACATATTCTTTTCCTATGGACCATGATGGAGAACAGCCTATCCATCTGGTGTAGTGTATACCAATGGAGATGTGCACAACCCTATGCACCAAGCCTGGCATCTCCTGGTGGGTGATGAAATCCCCACCTTTTCCAGTACTCCCGGAGGGTACCACAGCACCAACTCCCAGCATAGTGCTATCTAAAGGCACAGGTACTGCAGAGGTGGTACTACGAGTTTGGGTCCCAGATGTGCTGGGCATCAGTGCTGGAGCTGGTGGAGCAGGGGGCAGGCTGACCCACTGGGTTGGCCTACCTCACTGTGCTGTAAAGCATTTAGTAATTTGTTATAGATGGATGACATGGAGATATTTTGACAAAACATAATAGAAAATAAAAAAAGAGATAAGGGTTGGGGTGAAAAAAGATAAAATGAGTATCTTCATATGTGATATACAATGCATTATCACAATTATACAAATATTTTATCTGAAGTATTATATTTAAGTATACGTCCTAACAACTACAGACTATAATTACGGATTGCTGACAGTAATCCTAACAATGTACATATATTGCACATATGCTTGATCCAATTATACACATTAGAGATAACAGCAGGGTATTTATGCCACTCATATAGATTTTAATTTATGTAATATAATTATAAAGAAATTCAGTATTGTATAGTTGCTACTCATGGTATTTCAGCCCACAACTTCTGACTCATATCTCTCAACCTCTTAGAGCAAGAAATTTGGACAAAGCCATAAATAATGGGGGGACAAAGGCCCAAAAATAGGGACACTTTTTTAATATTTCTCTTACACTTAGAAAGTTGATAGAATAACAGGTTTTGCATTAGCATTGATTTTCTGAAAGGGATGAAGTCTGAAACTCAAATGTCTGTCATTATTTTCTGTCTTCAACCTTAAATGTTTTGCTAATGATGTGCCAGAAGACCACAATTTTATGAGAAACAGACTAAAAATATGAGGCACAAATCTGGACATTCTGTGTAAATCTGTACAGTTGAGAGGTATGCCTGACTACAGTTGTACACTTGACTTCTAAAGTTGGTTTGTGCTACAGACTTAATCATGCATACCTGCATTTACAGTTAGGATAGGCATGCTTACATTACTATTACTGCATAGAAAACAAAAGGATATGTCTTTAACTTTTAAAGTTGTAATAATACTTCTCCTGTGCTGTATACATACCACTTGCTTCCCTCAGTTTCTTCAAATGATCAGCATGAGCCTGCATATTCAACCCCATTTCAGGATTAACTGTGAAAAGAAAGGAAGAGAAAAGAAAACAAAAGAAAAGAAAAGAAGAACATTATGCATATCATTCTTGCCTATATTTAGTTCCTATGTGTTACAAATTCTCTTTATTAGTATACTTACACAACTGTGGGATGTCACTAGTTTGAAACTCATCCAACCACTGGTTGATTGTATCCCTCTTGCACCTTTTTAGGTCATTGAAGTGATGTCTACACTGTTCTCCAGGGTGTGGGATGCCAGTCATACTGGATACAGCCTTGGCCACACTATTCCAAGCTTCAGATTTGTACTCAGAGCCAGAATAGTCCCCTGCAGAAGCCTTTGGCTGTAGTGCTTTACCAGGAGCCCAATACATATTCTGAACTCCTGAATACCCCACCCCTGCACCATAAATTGGGCATCTTTCCCTTTAATGCCAGACATGTCTAATCCCAAAAGTAGAGCAATATCAAATAATGATTTCCTGCCAATGCCTGTTATCTGGTTTACTGGTAGTGTATAAACCTGTACAATGATGGCAACTGTATTTGCGTGATGTCAGGAGGAGAGCAACAGTGCTAAACAGAGAGGAAAGCAGTTTTGGAAATTGGAAGGTTAATCTGACACTTGACATTAGTTTAAGCGGTGTCTGCTGCTGTAACTGTTAGGTGATTTAACTTTGCAGACATGCACTGGGGGCATAAATTGCATGACCTGAGACATTTTTGGTTTGGCTGATAAAATCGATTTTTATAGTGTGGGATTCAAACCTATGTATAAGGGACAAAACATTTTCTTCCATAGGGATGATTTTCCATCTTTGCCACAGAAGTAGTGCTTTTTAGGCATAGTCATGAATCATTCATAAATACAGATGACAGTGTGAGGTGTTAACCATGTGTGTGTGTGTGACCTGACAATGTCCTTGTATATAGATTAATTTGTCTTATGCCTCTTATTTAAGTGTGAAGGCCATCCAAGTCCAGACAGCAAAATTATGCTTACATAAATATAGTAGACAGTATACCCTCAGTCATACATCTGAATCTTCAAAACACAGCAACATTGTTGTATCCCTCATACATATAATTCATATCAGCTCCACTATTTATGATTATGTTTAAAGTGTTATAAGTGGGATTGAATATAATGTGAAAGGATTTTTGGAACAACAGTAAAAATCTCTAGAATTTCCTGTATTAGAAACCAGGACTTTGTGTATGACAACCCTACACTTACACCTGTGGCTACAGGAATATGGAAATAACACTTGTATATTTCCTGTTCATTACCATAAACTCAGCTGTCACAGCAATAAAAATATACTACACTTGCACCTGCTGCCACAGGAATACTTAAATGACAGTTGCATAATTCCTTATTCATTTTTTTAAGTTTTTATTTGATTTTACATATTCCAACAATAATTCAACAATTTGAAACAAAATAAAACAAAACTATATGCAAACGTCCATAACAAGAATTATATACACAAAACAGTTAGTACTTTTCTAATAGATCATTGCATTTCTGCCAGGCTATGTATTAATGAGTTACATTTCTAGTTCTCATTTTTATGATCAATAATTCATTTTTACAAACAGATTTGGCTAGACAGATAAATTCACTAGTAAAAGAGAGAGTAGTTTTGCATTTCCAATTTTTAGTTATAACTTTCCCAGCAATAGCTGGGACAGACCAAAGAAGAGGTATTTGCAATAGTGGAATAACGTCTGGGATTGGGACATTGAACAAAATCAAGGAATCTGTAATAGTACAATTATCTGACCACAATGCTTGGAAAAAGTTTTTCTGATCTATATATAACAGCAATTTTGTGGGGTCTTAGAAAAACCCTGTAAAAATGTCCATGTATAAATTTTCCAGTATAGAAAGGATGTTAAGTTTCCTCCAAATTTTAAGGATAGTTTCTTACTTTTCACAGAAAATTCTTCTTTATTTATTTTGTTGAGTAATTCCAGTATGACAATTTGGGGGGGGGGGGATTCAATTCTAATAATCTTATGTATGATTGAGAAGTATGACTTAACTTTCAATGGATTATTAGAAAAGAAGTGTAGGATTTTTGGAATAGTTTTAGTTTGTATGTCTAATGCTATCTTAATTTTTGTCTTGAATATATTCCTTTCATGTTTGTGTATCTAACCAACTACTATTTTCCAGACTGTATCTAGCAATCAGACAATTGGCTGTGTTTATTTTACTCCTGTTCAGAAATTGATGCCAATAAATTAAATTACTATTCTTTAAATCAAACAGTTTCCTTGTATTAAACATATTAAGTATCCATTTGTGAAAGCTATAGGAAATAATATTATTAGTAGATATTTGATTAGATAATTCAAATTAATAAATCTCCTGAATATTAATAGAACTTGATTTGTAAGAGTGAACTTATGTTTTTCATTTAATATACAGACTTTTAAAATCCAAAAGGTATTGATGTCCAAATTTGTATAAATACATGAAAATGGATCTACTTCAGTAGATCAAACCTTTACTAGTTCAAACCACATATGGCCAAGACCATATGTTTGAACTTGTAAAAGTTCGAACACTGACGTAAAACCACATAAAACCAAAAAACACAAAACTAAACATCTATAGAGCCCCCCTGCACCTCCACACTCCCCTTACTTAAATATATCAACTCTGAGATCGCACTACATTGTGGAAATGGGAAATCTTCCCTTTCTGCTCTGTACAGAGATCTCCATTTAGTCAGATTGGACTTTTACAAGTTCGAACATATGGTCTCAGCCATATGTGGTTTGAAGTTATAAACATTCGATCTACTGAAGGGGACCCATGAAAGTATACTATCTATTTCCAACAGGAAGCATAAGAGGAGTCAAGCCACTGGAGTATTACTTTAATATTACAGATTTAGAATATTAGTCAATATTTGGGAAACCAATGCCTCTGTCTTCCCAATTTTTGATGTGCCAGTCTAAGGAGATTCTTGCTTTTTGAGATACCATAAAACATTTAGTAAAATAGAGTTTATTTTTTTAACTTTTTTAGAAGGGGAAATAATTAATGACTGAATAAAGCATAATATTTTTGGTAAGATATTCATTTTGATCAATGTAAGTCTATCCTCAAACATAAAAAACAATTAATTCTGTCTGTTAATTTGGATATTGTATCAATTAAGTTTTGGTAGTTAACTAAAACTGATTTTTTATTATTAGTCTCAATAGTAATTCCTAAATATTTTAACTGTAAATTGTCCCAGCCAAAATTTTTACAAGAGTTTAACTTAGTGGTAATCCCTTTGTTTATAAACAAGGTTTTTGTTTTACTGTGGTTAAATTTCAGATCTGAAATCTTTTCAAAATAGTCCATAGAGTTAACTATATGATCCAACGAGAGTTCAATATTATCACTATTGAACAGAATGTCATCAGGAAAAAGTTGTATTTTAGAAGAAAAAAATTCATTTATTTTAAAAACTTTAATGTTTATGTTAGATCTTATATAGTTAGCAATTGGCTCTGTAATAAGTTCAAATAGCAAAGGTGATGAAGGGCATCCCTATCTAGTACCTTTTAAGATACCAAAGAGGCTAGATAGAAAGGAGTCTATTTTGACAAAAGAAACTGAGTTACCATAAAGCTTTTTAATTAACTTTATGAAATCCATGGAAAAGTTATATTCATTTAGTATTCCAAACAAGTATGACCAATTCACAGGGTCAAAAGCTTTATACAACTCTAAGCTTATCATGGATAACTTTTTTTTTTATTTTTGTTTGTCATATCAATCAAATGAAAAAGTCTTACTATATTATCTTGTACTTTCATATTAATTATAAACCCATTCTGGTCTTCATTTACTAAATCAATTAGCATTTGATTTAATCTTTTTGCTAATATAGACATGAAAATCTTGCAGTCTACATTTAAAAGTGAAATAGGTTTACAAGAAGAACATAGAGCACGGTCCTTATCTGATCTTAAAATGGGTGTAAAAAGAGAATATTTACATGACAGGGGAATCATAGATGTACTCTTAGCTTCTTCAAAAGCATTTAATAACATTTTTAAAATATTATCAGGTAAAAGTTTATATAGCTCAGGAATTATCCCAGCCATACCTGGTGCTTTATTAGTTTTAGAATTTTTTATTTGGTCTTTTAATTCCTTAAAGGATAAAAGACTTGTCAATATCACCTTTCTGTTCTTTTGATAGTTTATTATGCGTGTTTTCTTTAAAAAAAACTATCCAATAGTTGTTATTACTCAGGTTTGACTTTTATTATTTTATTTCTTCACAATATATATATTTGCTAAAACATTTTAATATATCTTTTAGATCCATAGCTTTAATAGTTCTTTTCCATTCTTTATAAACAATCTCCTTGATATAGTTTATTTTATTCATGTTTTTGATCTAGTAGCTATTCTATGAAGGCTCTTGGGGTTGATTGAATATGACTATAGTTTAAATTTTTTCTAGATTAATGGAAATCTTATGATGTAAGATTATAGGTATTTCTGATTTAAATTTTTCAACTATGTGCTTGCAGCTTTATCATTAGGTTTAAGGTTTAATTTTAATTTAGCAGTTTCAGCTTAGAGAGAATTTAATTGTATCCAATTCCTTTCTTTTACAAATATACCAGTTCTTTACTTTACCATATAAGTAAGCTTTTAACATGTCCCATAGTATGACATCAGTGACCTCCCTATTATTGTTAAATTCCATAAATTTATTTATCTCTAATAACCATTCATTAATGCCTTTTATTTTAGTTATGTATGCTGGGAGCCTTTGGCAAGAAATTAAATTGTTTTCGACTTATAGTTAATTTAAATGTAATAGCATTGTGGTCAGATAAGGAACATGAAACTATTAGTACCTTCTCCTCTATTTTGGATTACAATGCATTGAATACCAATACTTTATCAATATTGGCATGAGTCTCAAATCTAAAAGAAAGATGAATATATTTTTAAAGAACCATCTAGTTTTAAATCTGATATACCTCTCATACACATTGTATTAATATAATGATTTAAATGTTTCATTACTGAAAATATCTCAATTTGTTCAACATTTGTAGTGTCTTTGTCTAACAGGATGCAGTTAAAATCAGCAGCTATCAACATTTCACCTTTCGAGTATAGTGCTATAATATCTAAGTATTTCTTAACTGTTTTAGAACCAATCCCAGAAATCCAATGGGTATTTATAATGGCATAGTATTTTTTATCAGTTTCAATTATCACCAATCCCAGTAAACCATTCTTGTCAGAATAGGAATCCACTATTCTAGGTAGACCTGACATTTTCCAGAGAATAAGAACACCTCTTCTTTTTGAACCAAACTGAGAGCTAATTAAAACTGAATAATCTTTTAACAACAGTCTATTTAAATCTTTAGTCAACAAATGAGTTTCCTGTAGAAAAGCAATGCCTGCTTTATGTAGAGTTAAATACTTATTTAAACTATCCCTCTTTAAAGGGTTATTTAACCCATTCTTTGTACATAAACTGAATTTTTCTAAATAAATATTTTACACTTTTTTAAGATGTTAAATTACTAGAAAACAAACCAAAAGACTGCACAACAAGGTTAATATATAATAAGACTTATCAAATAGAAGAACTTTAAATAACTATTCATTTATAGTAATTAGCATTAATTATACATAACATTTATTTATATATTAACTATCGCATTGAAGATATGGTCAGACCATTCTTAATACTTGAAATATTTATATGAATTAAGAAACTCTGTGTTATGAGTAAATAATGTATTTTTAAGTTACATGTGTCTGTAATTTAACCAGAATTATACTTGTGTCCTATAGTCACAACATTGTATAACAAACAGATCACCTGTACTTATTACACTTTGTAAAAAAGGTTATGAAACAGTACCTACATTAATATTTTGCCTATGTAAATTACTTACATTTCCACCACATTCACTACAAAAACCTCGTAAATTATTACAAATTCTCATCTAATCTCTCACACAGACTAAAAGCTTGTGAAAACAGCCTGCATGGATTTTGTCTATTTACATGTATATTCATTATCTAACAAGGCTGAATTATAAAGCAGGCTGTTGATGTCTGCATTTTATACAGAAATGCAAGTTATCTTATTGAAATTGTATGTGTTTCTCAACTTATATTATTCCACTATTCCCTACATAGGTTCATAGGTACAAAGGTTGGTATTAGGCTATCGGCCCTAGGGCCTATACAAGCCTAGCCATAACAATTTCCTGGATATTTCTTCACACAATATTTACTTCCCTGGACCCCAGTCTAGCAGGGTGACTGACATGATCCCTGGGGTGAATTTCCTATCTCCCATCCAATCATCAATGTTCCTTTTGAAGAGGGCCAAGGAGGTGCTCTGCTTTACAGTATGAACAGTCTATTCCAGAGTATGGGAAGTCTCTAGGTCAGGAACCTATCCCTCCAGCATGTTTTGCTCATTGTGATGACAGGGTTTATATCCCTGGAGCATGTGGCTCTGAGAGATTGGGATTTCTTTAAGTGAAGCATGTCCAACAGCTCATGGTTTGACATGGACTTGTATGTTAAGCAGAGATCACCTCTGAGTAGATGATATGCCACAGAGTATAGCTGGAGTTTTTTTAGACGGTCAACATATGGCATCTGCTTTAGGCCTGTGATTCTTTTAGTGAGGTATTTCTGCGGCCTTTCCAGCTGTTGCAGATGTCTTGTGAGGTACATACCAAATGGGGCGTTATACTCTATAATGGGTTTAATGAGGGATGAGTACAGTGGGACAATGATCTCCTTCTTTCTGGATGAAAAGCCCTTAGTGATGAGGTGTGCCACATAGAAGGATTTCCTGATTGTTGTGATGATGTGGTTATCGAAGGTGAGACCACTGTCCACCTGTGTCCCTAAGTCTCTCATCATATTTATATGAATTAAGAAACTCTGTGTTGTGAGTAAATAATGTCTTTTTAAGTTACATGTGCCTGTAATTTAACCAGAATTACATTTGTGTCCTATATAGTTGAATAGAAACTTGTGTTAAATGTTTGATGTACAGTATATAGTAATAAGCTTATTTTAACTAAACTGCTATAAACCTAATGGAAAATACCATACTCAAACAGTTTTTATTTTTTATTTATTTTCCTTTCTTTTCTGCCCCTTCACTCTTTCCTTTTCAACAATAACTTAGTAATTGAGTAATTTTAATAGAATGAGTCTGGTTTGGTGGCTGTGAAATGTAAAAACTCTTTCCTATTTTAATTTTAAAGTTTTTACATTTCCCAACATAAAACATATCTGAGTCTTCTGACTAATAAAGTGGTGTTACAGCATTATCTGGTATGAGCAAATGCTTAATCTAGGAATAATATTCAATAAAAACTTCAGAATTACATTTAAAAAACAGTGTACCCGCTACAGAGGAAATAGGACACTCTGAAATGAAAACATTTAACACAAATTTCTATTCAACTATTAATTATACATTTGTGTATTGTATTTGAGGTTTAATGAGAGCACCTCTAAGTGTCCCACATCAAACATGTACCCTTTGTGTGTCATTTCACTTGTGTCCCCCTTCAATAATTAAACAGATGTTCCAGGTGTCTATAGCTAAAATAAGCCAGTCAGAACTGTAATGAATTACTATTATACTAAATTGCACTACTTGCAGTTTGTCTTTAATATTGGGAAATACCATTTTAAAAGCTAGAGCGTTTAAATGTCCATTTAGCCATCCTTTTCTGTGTTCTGTAAGCTTCCTAATTCTGAGGGGTTAAAGGTCATGTCGGACTTCCTCTCTGACTTAGGAACTGTTCGGGAAGGATTCAGAGTGAATCAGAGGCCTGCAGAAGCTTGAGGCAAGCAGAAAACATTCTCTAAACTCTTCTGAAGTAATTTGGTGAGAAAATAAGACTGAATAGAAAGTGTTTAAACATAGAAGGCTCATGGACAAATTCTGCAAGCCACATTTTAACTGAAATATGTTTTTTACATCAAATAATCAGGTTCATAGGTAGGTTCATAGGTAACAGTTATACAACCTTAATAACATCACTAGAAAGAAAAGGGGATTAAAACACATCTTGCACACATTTTAACTACACCCCCACTGTCAGTAACACTATATGTACATTCTGTGTTAAAAATTAAAACAGCAAAGAGTTTTTACATTTCCCAACAATCAAACCAGCCACCAAACCAGACTCATTCTATTAAAACTACTCAATTACTAAGTTATTGTTGAAAAGGAAAGAGTGAGAGGGCAGAAAAGAAAGGAAAATAAAAAATAAAAACTGTTTGAGTATGGTGTTTCCCTTTAGATTTATAACAGTTTAGTTAAAATAAGCTTATTACTATATACTTTACATCCTCTAGTGGAAAAAACTGCAATATTACAGTAGCAGGGAGACTAATACTTGTAAACTGAAATTAATGTAATGAAAATAGAAAATTATTACCCTAAGTGATTTCATTTAAAATATGTTTCAGAAACAGACTATTTTAAGACAAGTAAAATATGAATAACTAACAGGTAGTTTTATTTGTCTCTGAGCTTTTTTTTATCTTTAACTGACCAATCAAGGTCCATATCATCAGGATAATTTGGTAAATTATTTTTTTTGGATGAAGGAAACTGCATCTTCTAAGGAATCAAATGTCCACCCCCCCTCCCCCGCAAGAATAATCTTGTTTTGCAGAGCAGATTAGGTGAGTTTTTATTCTGGCTTTCTTCAGTGATTTTAATAGAGGAATACAAGCTTTTATTTTTGAAACCACCAGAGAGGAATGGTTTTTGTCAAATCTAATGAAAGAAAAAACAAGTTTGATGGGTGAAGCAGACCAGGCTGTTTTCAAAACTAGATCCTTGTTTTGACTGGAAATAAATTTGACTATTATAGACCTTGGATTTGTAAGTTTTTTTGCTTGGTGTCACTATAGTCAAAGATCTATGAGCCCTGTCTATGCCAAATGATAGGGCTTCAGGAAGGTTTAATGTTTTAGTGATCCAAGTAGATAAGAAGTTTACCATGTTATCTCCTTCTAGTTGCTTAGGGATTCCATAAATCCAGATGTTGTTCATCCTGAACATATTCTCCAGGTCATCATTTTTTCCCAAGAACGTGTTTTGTTGTCAAATAAAATCAATGTTATGCTCTCCTTCTGTAAATCTGATGTCTATGTCAGTGATAGAATCCGCCATAGTAGATATATGGAATTTCAGTTGTTTCACTACTTCCTTGATTTGTTTCATCTGCTTTGTACAATCTTCTTTTATTTTGCCCACTTTGGAGTCCACTTTATTTAGTTTTAAGGATAGGTCTTGTATACTACAAAGCATAAACTGTAACTCTTTCTTCACTGAATTTTCTTGTGAAACTACTTTAGAGCAGTTCATCTTCCTTTGATAAATCTTTATGTTGACATTTTGACAGGAAAATATTTGAAATGTAAATGATTTGTTCCACCAAAGCATCCCAAGAAGTTTCCAAGAAGACATTCTAGCTTATTTGAATGATTTCTGATGAAAATGACAATTTAATCCTGCCAAAATGTATGGGAGAAGCAGAGCACAATTCCTGTGCTGCTAACAGCTTGCCATCTTAATCACAAACCCATTCCCTATTCATTCTTAAGTTCTGTGTGTTAACTGCCCCACAACACCACGTAGCATATTTGCATGGTGCCCAACAGAATTAATAGAACTTTTCTGTTTTAAATTGTTGACTGTCTGCTTCCTGTCTTCAGGTGTTCGACAGCTGCAGGTGTTGGGGAAGCCTGCTAACTGCAGCACAATGTCAATTGGTGGTGTTGTTGTGTCTTTCGGCTTTTCCTGGTTAGGGGTCGCCACAGCGGAACTCCGGTCTGCTAATGATTGGCAGTAGATTTTTACATGCCAAGTTGCCAGCTCTGATGCACAACCATCAACGAAGGTACGCCCATTCACGCATGTCTCCACACACAAGACGCTCTAGCTGAGAATCGAACAGGACGTCTTACTGTGAGGCGACAACGCTACTGCAGAACCACCACCGCAGAGCATAATGGAAAGAAAAAACTGCAACAATGCATCATTTTTGACTTTTACACTGTCTACACACACCTTGTCTGCAGTTGTTCTGTCTACTTCCTGTGTGGGCTACTAGTCCATGTTTCGGCACTGCTAAGCATTGCACAAACAAAATAAGCACAGAAAACCTGACCTTCCTTGTGCTCCTTTGTTTCCCTTGTTTGTGCTAAGCCATGCACCACGCAAACACTGGCATTAAAAAAAAAAGAAAAACACAAAAAGGGAAAATTAGGTAAAATGAAGAAAATAAATTTATTAAATAAACAGCACTACAAAGTTTATGTTGTTTTACACATGTCTGGATTTGAACTCTCTCTTGCCAATGGACCTTCAAAACACAATAAGGGTGTCTTAACCCTCTTTGCCACACAAACAGCTTTGCAGCAGAGAACTAAAATAATTGTGCATATAACCAACTACATTATCCACAGTACTAACAAAACATATGACAGTTATTTGTACATGTATTAATTTTAGTAGTGCACTGACTGATCCCACAACCATTTCTATCACTTGCATAAATGCAGCTTTGTCTTATCTCTCTTTGTTTGTTGTTCATGCTTGTCTTATCTGACCTGTAATCTGACACATGCAGTCTTTAAGGCATTCTATATTATTATCCCTAAAATGTGTGATGATATTATATAGCAATAATATACAGTTGACAAGAAATAAGGGTGAGGCTGGATGTAACTGAACAAGAACTGTGAAATGTGTCCTGCTTACTTACATTTAAAGCCTTGATACAATTACTTCTATATTTGGAAGTCTAACCTGGCTGACACACCCACTGGCAGTAGGGGAGTCTGAATTGCTGTTGTGTTTTCCTTCTCCCTACCAGTAATCATTTACGGATGCAATCCATTAGCAACAAACACTGAGGGAGTGCCTGCATTATGTTTACATCTGCAACATGGAGCCAGGTATTTGGGATTTAGAAATTCTGATGAGTTCATGCCTCATTTGCATCTTCACCATGCTCATAGCCCTGAATCTGCACTATAAAAAGGAACCGTGTAGCTAGGGAGCCTGAAGGTGAGGAGACATGTTTATGTGGATAACATAGAAGACGATATTACTTTCAGATTTATCTGCACAGAAGACTACTGATCTTGATAGAGTATGCTTGCTTTTTTTCAGCTATATATTGCATTAGCTGAAATGTCAGTAAGAAAAACCTGTTTATATATATATATATATATATATATATATATATATATATATATATAAAAGCAAATGCTACTTTTATCTGCATGCATTTCTTAGACATATACTGATGGCATAGGCATGTTTGTCAAGGCATTTTATTTTCTCAGAAGCACAACCTTATTAACTGTCATCACAAGTCCTAATGTTACAACTGTTTCTCTCTGTATACTCCTCTATTGTTATTTCTGCAAAATGTAAGTATCCTATATCGTCAATGACACAGAAGTGTTAGCCTTCTAGGATGGATCATACACACCTCTACGGGAGGGCTGCCCACAGGTAGACATCACTGGCAATTGCTTAAAATGGAATGTTCTGTGGTAAATCCGTATACATCTCTCACAGCAATTTATTTGATAGTACTTTTAGCATTTTAGTGATGGTTTGTTAGCAAAATGTGCCATTTGCCTGTTGTTTTGGGGTGGGGGAGCAAAGTTGTATTTATGTTTTGGTACAAACAAGATTTTCTATTGTTACTCTCCTTGTTTTGGATTCAACCTTGCTTTGTGTGTGATATGTTACAACCACTCAATTCCTTTTTTATATTTGAATTCCTTGACTGTTTTATGTTTCTCTAATGAGTAATAGTGAAATACTACCTTTTATGAGTTATATTGAAGCAGAACTTTTAGTTATGTGATACTTTTGTGTATTATCCTTCTTTTATGTTTTATGTCACCTAGGACTATTGCACTCATGTATCCCAATCTCCAAACTCCCCCTTCAGTGACTCCAAAAATGAAGTAATTGTGGGAGCATTTAGACATCATGGTGCCTTTCTGCTTGAGAAGGGATGTGGGGGTATGTCTGGCAGAATGCAAATTTACAGCAGATAGTTGCTGTTGTGAATGCAGTAAGTGGCCAGAGCAGGAAACATGATCAGGTGCACCATAGGGCCACTGACATGATTTCATCAGCCCAAAGGAGAGCAGCTGCAGTGGCCCATGAATGGATGGCTATTGGGGGTGGGCTGTTACAGAACCAACACTGACACCAAATGAAGAGTTCCTGTCCACTGGCTGGGATCCAGGCAACTCACTGGAAAGTGCTCAACAACATGTCACTGATGTTGGTTCTGCTGTTTCAGGGAGGACAAGTATGTTCCAGGAGGAACTTCCAGGTGGGCTTACCTATCTTGATTGTTAAATACTTTTTGTATAGTAAAATATTGACAGCAATACTTAAGTTCTGTTTAACATTAAATTTATTTGGGGGGAATAGTTGTAGATTGATACAGTTAACAACATATTCTGGTTGGTTACTGTTCATTCTGATGATTGTGTCCTTGCCTTTTGCTTAACTTCTTCCAGGACCATCCAACATAGGGAGCCTACAATCATCTGCACATGATAAGCCAAACATTTATATGTCAGTACTGATGAGCAGTTCAAAGAAATATTTAGTTTGTGATGTCGGTGTCAGGACTGTTGTGTGTATTGCTGTACTGTCTGTAATAGTGGCATCACTGTTAGTTTGTTAGCATATACTAGACTACAGTAGTGTAGGTATTAATTTTTTTCCTGTGTTTATTGCTTATTATCACAGGTGATCTTGACAGTGGAATTGTGGGACTCCTACCACCTGATGTCAGAGTATCAACAGTCTGTGATGATGATGGTGGCCAAAGAAAGGCACAGTCAGGGAGTGCAGAGGTTGAATCTGACCCTGGGGGTGGCAGTCCCCTCTATGACCCAGGAAACCCATACCATGTATTCGCTAACCATCCAACCCAATACCATATTCATGGGTGACTTTAATTACCCCACTATTAACTGGGAATCCTATACAACATCAAATGTACATGCACAGAGATTCCTGGATTTGTAAACACAAACTCCCAGGACAAGATATTCAGTACACCAACAAGGGGTGCCACCATACTGGATATGGTCCTCACTAATATGGGAGAGTGCTGCACACCCCCTACTGTAATGCTTTCCCTAGTAAGGTCAGACCATAAAATGGTCTCCTTTGAAGTAAAAATAAAACCTGGACCCCCAGCTAAACCAGGTATATTCAGGAACCATTCTAAGGCTAACCTCCTGCTATTAAGTGAGAACCTGGCAACATTTCAAGCCCCTATAAACCCTGAGAACACTTCTGTAGAACACTTATGTAGAACTGTTCACAGAAGCCTTGTACAAGCATGCTAATAGCTGTATAGAGGCAGCTTTACCCACCAGGAAGAAGTACAGAACTAACTCAAAAAGCAAACCATCACAAAATCAATCAGATGTATAACAGAAGGAAAAAAATCATGGCAAAAATGAAGAGGTGCAGCACTCAGCAGGATAAAAGCACTCATTAAACTAAACAAACAACTCAGAGGACAAATAAAGTCTACCAAAGCCAAATTTGAGATAAGTTTGGCCTCCCAGGCCAGGACAACCACAAAGCATTCTTTAACTATGACTGCAACCTCAAAGGCAATACACAATTTTGTGCAAAGCTCATTATAAATTGAGCCATCTATACTGAGCCAGAAGATATAGCAAACCTCCTGGCTGATAATTTCAGCTCCAACTTTACTTCTCTTCCCCCCTCAACCTTCCCTCAGGAAATATCATCAAATATAACTCCCCCTAATATCACTCGGGAACAGGTCCTTAATGCTCTCTCTAAGACAAGAACACTGCATCAATGGGCCCAGACAGTATCCCAGGATGCCTTCTAAATAGCATGAAGCATGACTTATCAGGGCCTCTGGAATTACTATTTAACTGTAGCATCCAAACAGGCTTCATGCCTAATGAATGGAGAAAGGTAACAGTCATCCCTCTGCACAAAGGTGGGCCATCTACAGACCCTGGAAACTACAGACCCACAAGTCTCACTAGTCTTATATGTAAAGTCATGGAAAGAATTATTATGGAGATGATCAATAGAGATATAGTAAACCTCCAGACACTAGACCCAACCCAGTTTGGTTTTGTAAAGGGCAGATCATGCCTACTCAACCTGGTGGACTTCTTTGAGAAGGTCACCAAGGCAAAGGATGAGGGCAAAATCATTCACACTGCCTACCTTGACTTCACCAAGGCATTTGACACAGTACCCTACTCTGGCATTGTTGACAAAACCCAAAAGGTTAGGTACAAGCCCATATGTCATCCAGTGGATAGCCAATTGGGTTACAGACAGGACCCAGGAAGTTAGAATTGGAGAGTCCACCTCTACAAAAAGGCCAGTCACAAGTGGAGTCCCTCAGGGATCAGTCCTTGGACTGCTCCTTTTTGGCATTTACTTCTCAGAAGGCAAGGCCAATGTCAGTGGTCTCTGACTGACTAAATTTGCAGATGATTGCAAATTAGGAGCTGTCATTGAGTCTCACACTGGCACAAATGTTCTCCAGGAGGGGCTGACACAGGCAAACAACTGGTGTAAGAGTCATGGACTAAAACTAAATGCCAATAAATGCATAATAGTATCCTTTTGGAAGTCATCCATCCCTGGTAACTATCATATTGACAGCACACCCCTTAGAGTTGACCCAATAGTTAGGGACTTAGGGACACAGATAGATAGTAATCTAGCCTTTGATCATCATGTTTTTACAGTGGTGAGGAAATCATTCTATGTTGCACAACTTATAAACAAAGGTATGGCATCTAAGTCCAAGGAAGTCATTGTTCCACTGTAGTTGGCATTCATCAGACCTATCACTGAGTACAATGCCCCTTTTGGTATGTACCTAACTAGGCATATCCAACAACTAGAATGTCCACAGGGGTTCCTCACTAAAGGAATACTGGGCATAAGTAATATGTCCAATGCAGACTGCCTGAAGGCCCTATCCCTGTATTCTGTCTCCTACAGGCTTTTGAGGGGAGATCGATGCCTAGCATACAGGGCATTGTCGGACCCCATTCTGATAGACTTCCTGCATATCCACAAAACAAATAGTACCAGAATTACCCATTCTAAAGGCTTAAATCTTGCCTGTGATATAAATAAGACCTGCTAGAGAGATAGGTATGCATCCCAGAGACTACCCTGTCTGTGGAACAGGCTATCCATCCATGTGAAGCAGAGTTCCTTCCTAATCCAATTCAAGTGAACTTTGACAATTAGATGGGAAACCAGAAATTCATCCCTGGTTTGGCACCTATGTCTCTGATGCAAACAGGTAACCTGTAAACGGTTCATCTCCCAGGCCCATGCTTACACTTAAAGGTATCAGAATTTATCAGAGATTTGGGATGCATGGCTAGGCTTAAAAAGGGCCTTGTGGTTGTTAGTCTAGTAAACACCTATGAACCTATGAACATTCAGCCATCCTCTGTAATTCCATCAGACACAGCCAGTAGGCCTACACTAACCCATTCCAGTCAGCCCTCGGATATTGGACAGGTGGAGAGTGACACACTCGATCAGGGCAGTGCGGTTACTGTGGTTTCAGTGCCTGTTGACTCTGGCCATAGCCAAAGTGTGTGTCAGGTGTCACTCAGAAGGGTTGTTAGGGGTGCTGGGAGGAGAACTGCTTTCCATCCTCCACCTGATCCAAGTGTGTCTTCCTGCACCACTTGACATATGTTTAGGGCTGTCATGGAGGTGCAGGCATGTTCCAATAGGTCTTCCAAAGAAATGCTTAGGGTTGTAGATGTGCCACATGTGTGACTGCTTCCACCTTGTTGCCGATTTATTAGATTGGATGAATGACCCATTGGAATGGGCAGTGTCTGTGAGGGGACGCCTGCTGGAAGGGAGCCAGCATCCACATAGGTATAGGTCAGCCACATCATCTGATGTCAGTCAATGTGGCTTTGCCCTATCATGCTCCCATAGTGGCACTACATCTACTGCTCCATCAGTGGTTGAGGTGTTCACACACAGATATGGCAGGTCATAGGGTTCTGGGTATCCTCATGAAGGGAGCTTGTCCAGCAGACATCAGGTAGCAGCAGTACATTTGACCGTGGGCATGGATATGCCAGTGCAACTCCTGGCACAGCCAGTTCTCATGTTGGAGTATGACAATGATAAACTGCCACCTGTTCCATGTGTGGCTCACACCTGTCTGACATACCAAGACGTAAAGCTAGCACAGAGCTTGGCTGTGTTCCTGCACATACTCACACACCAATTTCACCTGGAGGGCTCATGCAGACACACACACACACACACACACACACACACACACACACACACACACACACACACACACACACACACACACACACACAACAGTTACATGGTTCAGCCATGAAGCTTAAAGCTGATTTTGTCTCACTGGCCATCTGTTACTTTGTCCAAATGTCTGTCTACCTGCTTCACTTTCTTACTTACATGCAGTCACTTACCTTTTATGTCAGCCTAGATTTACTGCCCCCCAACATACAACACTCTGTGCAAGTAATGATAACTGTGCCATATCCTTATTTTCTATATTTTGGATTCAGGGATGCATAAGATTTGTGTCTGAGGCTCAGGGTGCATAGCTGGCTTAGTGGTTAGTATATCTGTATTTTTGATTTTGTTTCGGTAATTGTATTTTTGACATATTTTGGTCTTAGAAAGTTAGACAGTTGATAGAATCAAATCAGTTTTTTTTTGCATCAGTATTTTTAATAATCTACTGAGAGTTGTGAAATCTAAAACGCAAATGTGACTCATTGCTTTCTAACTTCTTTCTTTAATGATTTTCCAGTTCAAAAGTATGAGGTCAAACTGTGGACATTTGGTGACCATCAGTACTTTTGAGAGGTATGAATACGTGAATCTATGATACCCAAGGCCTATTACTTCATAGGTTCATAGGTATGTACTAGGATAATGGCCCTGGAGCCTTTACAAGCCTAGCCCATAGGATTAACCTGGCATTGTGTCACCCAACCTTAGTTCCCAGTGCCTCTGTTGAGCAGAGCCACTGGAGTGATCCCTGGGGTGAATTTTCTATTTCCCATCCACTCATAAAGACTTCTCTCAAAGAGGGCCAGTGAGGTGCTCTGTTTGACATGTATGGGAAGTCTATTCCATAGCATGGGCAGGCTCTGGGTTATGAATCTGTCCCTCCAGCACGTTCTGTTGATTGTGGTAATGAGGCTGAGATCTCTGGAGTGTGTAGTGCGGAGGGATTGGGATTTCTTTAGATGTAGCATGTCTAACAGAGCTGGGTCAGACATGGCTTTGTAAGTCAAACAGAGATTGCCTCTAAGTAGGTGATATGAGACAGAAAATAGTTGGAGTTTTTTGAGTCTGTCCATATAAGACAAGAGTTTAAGGTCTAGGATCCTCTTTGTGAGGTACATATGCAGCCTCTCCAGTTCTTGCAGATGTCTAGTGAGGTACATGCTAAATGGGACATTGTACTCAGTGACTGGCCTAAAGAGGGAAGAGTAGAGGGAGACAATGACCTCTTTCTTCCTGGATGCAAAACCCTTAGTAATGAGATGTGCCACACAGAAGGACTTTTTGACCACAGTGGCAATGTGGTGGTCAAAACAGAGGTTGCTGTCAACCTCTGTTCCCAGCTCTCTTATAACGCTTTCTGTGTTCAGTGGACTACCATCAATGTGGTAATTCATGGGAACTGGGTTTTTCCCAAAGGGGATGATAGCACCTTTTTTGGTATTGAGATTAAGGCCATGGTTCTGACACCAGTCGTTGGTCTCAGTGAGGCCTTTCTGTAGGATGTCAACATCACTTGGGGAGTTAATAAAAGCTACCAAATTGCAATTGTCTGCAAACCTTGTCAGACAGAGTCCCTTTGTGTTGGCCTGGACTTCAGAGAGGTAGATACCAAACAGGGGAGGACCCAGAACCAAACCCTGTGGGACGCCACTCATGACTGGTCGGTAGTCTGACTTGGAGTCAGCTACTTTCACACTGTGGGTTCTATCTGTGAGCCAGTTTGCAGCACATCTAGTGATATAGGGGTTGATGTCTAGCTTAGTGAGTTTTCCTATGATTCCTGTTTGGGGAATGATATCAAAAGCCTTGGCCAGATCAAGGTATGCTGTATGAACCACCTTGCCTTCATCCACAGCTCTGGTGACTGACTCAAAGAAGTTGACCAAGTTGAGCAGGCATGATCTACCCTTCACAAAACCAAACTGTGTGGGATCCAGAGTTTGGAGATTCCCTATATCCTTGTTTATTAGGTCCATGATGATGCATTCCATAGCTTTGCATATCAGACTCATCAGGCTAATGGGATGATAGTTCCCAAGGTCTTTAATCTCTCCTTTTTTGTAGAGGGGGATGACTGTAGCAGTGTGCCATTCAGTAGGGACAAAGCCTGAGGTGAGACTGTGATTGAACAGGGCACATAGGTGAGGTGCCAGTTCATTCTGTAGTTCATGTAGAACACAGCCAGGGATATTGTCAGATCCCACAGAAGTTGTATTCTTGGCCTTGGTCAGTGCTGTTTTACCTTATGCAGCAGTAATACCGGGTGCCTGGCTATCTACTGGTATTGTGATTGGTCTTTTGAGGGGAGTTAACAAACGCATTAGCCAAACATGTATTGGAGAATCCAAACCATCAATTTAAATTCATTGGTATTGACCAAGTCCAACAAGACAGTAGAGGTGGTCCAGCCTCATTAAAATTACTAGCGTTGGAACTGGGATGGCAAATTAGGTTGGAAACATACCACCCTCCAGGGCTCAATGAAACATGTTCTATAGGGTGCATACTTAGTTTACTTAGTTTAAATAGATAGATATGTAACAATATGAAAACATCCATAATTTGTTAAGGTCTGTTTAGAACATGAGACAAAGTTATAGTCCAACAAGTTATTACAACAATATGGAATGTAAACTAAACTAAATGGAATGCACATCTGTGACTACATCCAATAACACTGTTATGTGAGTTTTAGATTTTAGATTTGAGAAGGATTTATATATAATACATATATTTCTACATATTTTATATATATGTTTATTTTATATACATGTTTTATTGGTATGATTTAAGTTAGTAAATAGGATATATATTGTAAGATGTTTCACTTCAATTTATGTAATTAAGTTATGATCCTTATTACTAAATGTATTTTAGCTACTGTTGCTTTAAATTTGTAATGACTGTTCGTTAATAATAATCAATTAATTATTCTTTTAGTACAAGTTAGGTGTGTAACTTGATGAGTTTACTCTGAAGAAGTCTGCCTTTAGTAGCAGACGAAAAGCGCTTAAGAAATAAACTCTTTTGGACTACTTTTGGATTTTACTTTGTTCCAGTTTGCTGCCTGGTATTTTTTCCACTCAATTCCAGGAGTGGTAGCATAGAGGAGGATTACGTAGCTTGCTTTTTGTTTTTTTCTTTTGGCAGTTGACTGATACTTTCTCCTTATTCAACCTAGTGAGTGGGACATCAGTGTGCCTTACTATCAAGTCATCTATGACTAGTGTGCTTGGCATGCTGTTTTGCCTTAGGGGCTTTAGTTGAGTGGCACAATGTTTAGGAGAGTTATGTGTCTCGTGATTAGTGTTGTGTTGTGGTGGTCGAGTGCATTTCTGCCTTGGAGGTCTCTGCTGTTTGGGTAGATTTTTATTGAGAACCTCCATGAAGGTGGGTGTGTTGTTTGTGTTTTTATGTGAAGGCAGTGCTGGTGTGTGTTCTGGAGGGCTATGTGTTCCATGTGGTGTGGTGCAAGTGTTGACCTTCTCCTCTTGGCTAGCTATTCTGGTCTTGGCTGGAGTGAGTGGCTTCTAATTTGGATATATAAGTGCATCTCTTGCAAGTCTTTGAGTGTTGGGAGGTAAGAGGAGAGGGCTGTTGGTGTACATGAGGCAGTTGCTACATTACCTCAGGATGCCCAAGTTCACCAGGTTAGTAGGAGAAAGCACAGGGAACTGACCTTTAGACATGCCTGGAGGGGTTGGCATTAATAAGTACTGGAGCTGTTTCCTTGTAGAACGTTTAGTGCTGGTAGCACTTTTGTGTGCTACAATAATTGCTACAAGAAGTCTGGTAAAGTGCTAGACTAATAAGCTAGTAAAAGTGCAGGAGAGGAGAGAACTAGAAGATCTAAGGGAAAAATTGAAGAGCAGACTTTGGCACCACTCAGAAGCTTACAAACAGTTCAGGATACATCAAATCTGTATCTGGACTAGACTGGCAACAGGAAAGGCAGGAAAAGCACAAACACTGGCTTTTAAACCAGAAAGTTGAAAGAGATGGAAAAACTGCCCAAACGGCCAATAGACTACAATTTCTGGGCCAGAAACCACTCCTCTTGTGGTAGATAAGCTAACTAGTGCTTACCATTCCCACTGGCAAGCTAGAAGGCTTCCCTCTAACACAGAAAGGCTTGGGGGGCTCAGAAGCTTACAAACAGTCCTGGATACAGCAAATCTGTATCTGGACTAGACTAGTTACAGGAAAGGCAGGAAACAAGATTAAAATTTTTTTTTTTTTTTACAGAAAAGCGGCTAAAAGCACTAAAAACAATTCAAGTGCAGTGCAAGCTAGCACACTTGAGTGTGTAGCAATATTAAAGCTAATACGGTTTCAATAAATGCAATTTATTCATACTGTATTCTGAACTGAATTCAATTATTGTTTTATTCAACTCTGAAGAGTTAAAAAGTGCCAAAAAATATACTTTGCTGAAAAGCATACTCAGTCAGAACACAAGGAGATTGTGCAGTACTCTATGGTCCATAGTGCAATACTCTAATGTTCACAGTGCAATACTCAAATGTCTCTTTATGTGCAAGGATCAATGCAATGCCTTAACCAAGTACCTGTGCAATACTAAAGTCTCATGCAAGTAAGTGTTCAGTTTGAAAAATGTTAAAATGTGTATTAGTCTGTCTACCTGCATGCCTGTGATGTAATAACTAGGTGTTATATGTATAAATGTCTGTGAAAATAGTCTATATGTTGTCTGCAGATTGAGTCCAGAGACACAGAATTTCGTTCAGTTTTTGCACTTGTGTGATTTCTGAATGACAATAAAGTTTTCTTTGACTTTCACTTACTGAATAGAAAACAGTGCGCTACCATGTGCACATCACAGTGCAATACACACACGGTGTTAGCGGACCATGTAGGATTAATTGAATCTGCCCTATGTACTATTATTCGGACAAGTACTAATTCAAATATATTTATAATATGAAGATTCAAATGAAAACAACTTCAAAAGTAAAATTACTTCTAGCATGACAGTAACACAAGAATTTGATTACTTATGTCATTGCTAAGGAGTACAAATATTTACTAGTAAAATCAGGGAAATACATTTATTTATTTATTGATTTATTTATTTATTTCACATTTGTTAACCGGGTTAGTCCAACTGAGTTTGCAAACAAACCCATTTTCAGTGGAGACCCGAGGGGAAAAGCCCCAGCAAACATAAGTATAAATAGTGACAATATACAAACATTAAATAACAATCACAATACAAAATAACTGTAAAAAAAGAAAAGGTTATTAACTATTTGCATTGCATTGATTGTAAGCAACCCATTTTCAGTAGAGACCCAAGAGGAAGGAGCCCCAGCAAACATAAGCAAAGATAAACATACAGGACAAAAACTATTAAAAATAGCAATGCAAATATGAAATTAATTATAAAGAGAAAAAATTATGAACATTAAGGGTTGCACTGATAGCACTGGTCTAAAATTTACTACATATGAGAGTAAAAACAAAACAATAATTGTTGTTCAAAAGAAGGACAGTGTATATACATTGATAGGAAGTGGGGAGAAAATATAACTAGTGTGGAGAATGAGAGGGGAGAGAGAAAGGAGGGGGCTATAGTAGGGCTATAGTAGTAGAGCTAAGGATTTAGGAGGTTAGTTTAAGCAAAAGCTACTAAAAGAGAAAAAAAGTTAGGAGATGCAACAGGTTATACTGTAGGACAGACTAAGATTATATGTGGTCAAGGCAATGGCATAATTTCAAATTTAGCAGGTGGCATTTAAGCTCCTTTTTAAAACAGGGAAAGGAAAGGTTGCATCTAATATGGAAAGGTAGTTTGTTCCAATTTAGTGAGACAGAGTGTTTGTAAAGTAGTTTGCCAATATTCCTTTTGAGTTTATAAACTGAGAGAAGATGATGATCAACACTCCAGAGAGGCCGGGGGGGGGGGGGTAGAGAGTAACATATGAGGCGAGAGTAGGGCAGGCAGAGAGGTTGTTGAGTTTGGAAAAGGTAGTGTGGAGTTGCGATTGTAGGAGAAGGTACGGAAATTCCAGCCACTGAAGTTTGCTTAGTGAGAGGCAGTGATGTGAAGAGAGTGGTTGGTTTAGAATAAATCTGGCAATTTTGTTATATGTTTGTTCCAGTTTCTGCACTGAGGTAGCTTGGATATTGGTAAGGATGGGAGAAGTGTATATTAAACTAGGTAAGAGAAATGCTTGTGCAAGAGTGTGTTTAGTGGCAGTAGTGAATAATTATTTGTTCCTATAAAGTAGTCCAAGTTTTTGGTGGGTTTTTTTTGATGGCCTGTTGTATGTGCAAGCCAAATTTTAATTGGTCATCAATTATTACCCCAAGGAGCTTGGTGAGTGAGGCAGGGGAGATAGTGGTGCCATCTAGGGAGGAAAGAGAAAAGTTGAATTTAAGGTGAGAGAGTGTCTGAGGTAGGAAGAGAAGGAGATGAGTTTTCTTAGGGTTAGAATTAGTTGATTGTTTCTGAGCCGTTTTTCAACAGAGATAAAGGAATTCTGTGTTAGTGTGTGTGCAGTTCAGAAATAATATTGGAGACAGATAAGAGAGTAGAATCATATTGCATTACAGATGAGAGACTGCAGAATGAATGTAGGTTGTTGGTAAAAATGTTGAAAAGGAGAGGTATGGAGCCTTGGGGTACTCCTGTTGAACAGAAAGGAAGTGTGAGAAAGCCTGCTGCCATCTAACAGCTTGTTTTCTGCCAGTAAAGTAAGATTGGAACCAGTCAAGAGTAGAAGGAGAGAGGTTTAGGTCTGAGAGTTTGTTAAGAAGGATGGGATGAGACACAGTGTTGAAGGATTTAGAGAGATCAAGGAATAGACAGGAGATGAGTAGGTTGTTGTCCCTAGCTTCTGCAACCTTTTGAGTAAAGGATAGTAAGGCAGTTGAGGTACTGTGTTTAGGGTGGAAACCATGTTGCAAGGGGGTGAGGAGATTTTTGTGAATAAGATAGGACAGTAGTTGAGTATGTATACAGTTTTCAAGAATCTTAGAGAGTGGTGGTAGAATAGCAATTGGTCTATAGTTAGAGGGTTCAACAGAGTTGCCACCTTTGTGCAGAGGAGTGGTATAGAAGGATTTCCATATTACCGGTATGGTAGATTACTGAATAGAGTGGTTGATTAAGATAGTTACAGGATATGCAATAGAGTCATCAGCAATTTTCAAAAATTGAGGGGGAGTTTATCAGTGGATGGAGAGCATGGTTTTAGTTTAAGAAGCAGGCATTTGATGTATTTAGTAGAAACAGGTCACAAGATAAAAGGCTGAGAGACAGAGGAGCACCGAGGTTTATGAGGAGGTGAGGGTGACACAGAAGAGTTGGGATGAGCAGACTTACCAGAGGGTAGGAGTTTAGAGATGCTGTCTATGAAATGTTTGTTGAGTACATCTGCAGTTTCAGAGGAAGAGTGATCGGGGAAAGGGATAGGGCTGGCAGGAGAACCAGTGTGGAGTAGGGAGTTGATAGTAATCCAGAATTTTTGGGGGACAATTGGGTGACAGCTTTGAAATTTAGTGAAATATTGGCATTAATCCAAAATAATACATTTTTACACAACTTCTGAGTTGCTTATAACCTTGGAGAAAGGTGGGAGTTTTAGTGGTTTGCCATTTTTTCCATAGAGCGTCTCTTTCATGCATATGTACATCATATGCATCAAATGTCACACAAAATTATTAACATTTGCACTTTGAAACTGCATTAAAATGTGGGACAAAATGCAAGTCAAGGCAACTGAATAAAAATGCCTTCTTATTTTACTGTTGATCAGCGATGTGATACTTTGACAGTAGAAAAGAAAATGGTCACAGAACATCATATGTTTTATGTATGTTTTAGACCCCTGCTACCAGCAAGAGAAATGTTCACATAAATACATAACATTACACTGGGCTGGCCTTATTTGGGCAGTGCAACAAGCCAGCTAGATAGAGAAGTGTCTTCATAGTATTTCATTGCCTGTATGGGGTATCCAGTCTGTACTTCAGAAAAACAGATAAGTGGCATCCAATTAGATTACTTAAAAATATCAATGCTCTGATGCTCAAGCTTTATGAGCAAAGAATAAAATCACATTATTTCCCATCTCTTTCAGACTACAGTAGGAAAGAATAAGTCCTTCCCCATAAAATAAGTATTCAAGATTTGATCGAGCCACCTTTAAAAAGATGGATTTTTATGAAATGGTTGAAAATGAAATGGTCTGATAAATGCCTCTTTAGGATTTTTATTTTTTTATGTCACTGAAATTTACTGAGATGCAAAAAAAGCCCCCATTTGTAGCCAGATTATCTGTCATATCACTTTTCATTCTGAGAAAGTCTCTTTTCAGTCTCTTGAGAACAAACAAGTAATTTATTTAAAAATGTATACAGTATTCTCTATTTTTATTTGCCAAAACTTTTCTTCTGTTGCAATGTATTGTTTTGTTGCTGGCTGGTGAATGAAATATAGTATACTACAGGACTGATATTAAGCTGCTACCTTCCCTTTCATTATATACATGGTATAAAAATATCTTCCAAATTCCTTTAACCAGCTCCTGGTGTATGACAACATGATGTATGTGATTCTTCATGTTCATTTCTTCAGCACGCTGTTCCTGCTGTTGACAGCAGCCTTGGTACGATGACAGCATTATGAAATCTAAAAATGATTTGTGCATTAACGATTCTCCAGCTAAGGTAGCTGCTTCAGTTTTATCCCTCATTAACCTTTACACTTCTTATTTGGAGGACAGCAGATGGGAATTACAAGGGCTTGCAAATCAGCATACAGAGCGTGCACCCACTCAGGAATAAACAGTACTGTTTTGATCTGACAAACCCATAGAGTTAAGTCTACTTAATAATCAGGCAGAAATACATACAATGCTCTTGAATACTATAATTTCATTAATATGAATTTCCAATTACATTATCTGATTTATTGTTTCTAAACTGGACTAGGTTTTATACTGCACTGTACTGAAATCCAGTATAATATTTTTAAAAAAGTAAAGTGCTTATCATGTTGTGGTCTCTCTTACATTACATTCTTCACCTTGACAAAGCTTGACCAATTAGCAGTTCCATAATTGTGCCATCTTTCTTTCTCTGAATATATATATATATTTGGGTCCATATGACTTCATCGACAGTTCAGTTGATCGACAGTTCATTTGGTCGACAGTTCATTTCATCGACAAGCATTGTAGGTGGGGGGCTTTGTCCCCCACACCCCCTAATGTGGGGGGCTGTGCCCCCCAACCCCCTAACTATATATATCAACTCCAGGGTTGCACAACATTGGGGTAGGGGGCAAATGCTTGTCGATGAAATGAACTGTCGACCAAATGAACTGTCGATCAACTGAACTGTCGACGAAGTCATATGGACCCATATATATATATATATATATATATATATATATATATATATATATATATATATATATAGGTCCCTATCAGAAGGACGAAAGCTCGCAAGAGCGAATGTCAAAAGACTGAAATGGGAATATCGAAACCACAGAAAGTCCCACAACATCTGCATTTTTGATGGGGGGCAGGCACCCTCACAACTCCCAATGTGGGGGGGGGGCTATACCACTCACACCCCCTGCTAATTATATATGCAAACTCCAAGATTGCACTTCAGCGGGGAAAGGAGTAAAATCCCAATCCTCACTACACTGCAATCCTGGGCAATCAAAGTCTTTGTTGTTCGACCTTCCAGGTCTGTCATGTTCCCAGATCAATCTTTTGGTGTTTGCTCTTCTGAGTTTTTTTCCATCTGATAGGACACCACAAATATATATCTATATCTCTAGATCTATCTATATATATATATATATATATATATATATATATATATTTATATATATATATATATATATATATATATATATATATATATATATATATATATATATATATATATATATATATATATATATATATATATATATATATATATATATATATATATATATATACATACATACATGCATATATATATATATATATATATATATATATATATATATATATATATATGAGTGTGTGTGTGTGTGTGTGTGTGTGTGTGTGTGCGTGTGTCCGCGCACGCGCTTGCGTGTCTCATCAATGATGGAACTGCCAGATGAGTGAAAGCAGAAAGAATGATCTTTTTTAGATGAAATCTAAAAAGATTGAATCAGTAAAAAAGTTTAAAAAAGTTTAAAAAGCAGTATTTTGTGCAGGGGGGGCAAGCCCCTTGCACCCTCATTCCCATTACTAATTATATATATCAGCTCTGAGATCACACAACAGCAGAATAAGGGTAAATTCCCAGACCTCACTGATCTGTGATCTCACACGAAAAGCAGCCAAAAGTCTGAAAAACAAGCCTGCAAGAGTATTCACTCTTATGAACGTTCACTCTTACAGACTGCAACCATATATACATAGGTTTGTAGGTTCATATTGGATGATTGATCTTGTAGACCATATATGTAGCTTAGCCACAGAGATTCCCATTACATGCTACCCCTATCTCTCAGGGACTTTCTTTCTGGGCATGTCTCCCAGCCCTACCTATTCTCTGTTTTTCTCTCAAAGACACTGAAGACCAGTGTTAGTCTAGTAAGGCACTTACAACACCATTAATCTATTGTAATGCTCCCTTTGATCTTATTTATTTTAAGTCTTCTCTTGGATGCTGTGTTGAACTGTCAGCATTTATGTGATTTCAGATAACTACCCTTGCATCCTCTACCTTCTGGGACTCCTTTAATAATTTATCCTTATTTATACCCTGCTTCTGCATTTCTGTGCTGTATTCAGACTGCCTTATTTTATAACTCATAAGACTGAAACCTCATAGCCATATTTGTGACTGCTTTATACTTAACCTCATTTTCTCCTTAGTCTGCAAACCTTGAATGATAGAGTTCCATACTGAGCAATACCAAAATATTTACTAGCATTTAGGCTGCATAAACTGGTTAACCTTATTTTTGTTTCTTGAATAACCAGAAAGAAAGAATAATTATATTGCATGGAAAGGATATGCCAACAATGATATACATGGCCATTATGGTAGCTTACTTGTTAAGTTATTACCGCACATCTTCAGAGTGTTCAGTCCTAACTTGTGGTTACTGTCTGTGATGAGTTTGCATGTTATTTATTGATTTATTTGTTTATTTACTGGGTTAGAGCACTTATGAAATGTGACCATTTGTAAGTTTAGCCTGGGTTACATATGTAGTAACAACAGAAAAGTAAGATTAATTGTATAATCAAATTGTTGTAAAAATATATGCATAACATAATGCATATGCATAACATTATGTATAACATAATGCATATTATCTTCATGCCTGTATGGATTTCTCTATATACTCATGTTTCCTCTCACATTGCTAAACAAGTTGGCACACTGGCTACACTACCTTCTCAATATGTACTGCATTTCTTTGCTTGCCATTGTGACCTTGGTCATGACTGAAAAGGATCAAGAGCTAGTTCACATATGTGGCTAAGTCCTCATATATTTCTCTGAGACTATTACTGTTTATTACAGAGGGGTTAATTGAAGTCTTAGATGTGTAATAAATGCTACTCTGGAAAGTACGTCATCTATATTAATTACTTTCTCCAGTTTAATATTAATATTGATTCTTAATATAATTGCGCTCAGGACCTCTACTCCAAGTGTCTGGTATATAAACACAATGCCACCACTTCAGCCTCACTCTTTTATGAAAGTGTGCCTAAGTTTTTTGCTCAAGACTTCTTCCTGTTTATAGTTTTATCTCTTCCATTGCTCACTTTCTTCATTTATTTATTTCTATTCATATGACATTTTATTTGTTTCCTTTGTTATCTTCATTTTGTTTATTCATTTTCTAGGCCATTTGCCGTGGTGAAGGTTGCAGTGGTACTCTGCAGTGCATACCACCTGTCTTAACCTAGCCAAGGCGTTTGACACAATCCCCACTCAGGTATTCTACAGAAACTCTCCCAATTGGGAATTAACCCCTAAATTACCAGATGGGTAGCCAACTGGCTCACCAACAGAACAGATACTGTCAAAGTGGATGACTTCACCTCTAGCAAAAGACCAGTCAGCATTGGTGTACTACGGGGTTTTGTACTGGGTGCCCTCCTGTTCACAATTTATTTCTCAGAAGTCCAGGCAAACTTGGACAGCCTGTGATTGCAAACTGGGAGCAATCAATGAGTCCCCTAAAGATGTTAATATACTGCAGACAGGGTTAATGCAGACAAATAATCGGTGCCAAAGCCAGTGATTAAAGCTAAATGCAAAAAAAAAATGCATTATTATTCTCTTTGGGAAAACTAATTTCCATGCTAATTACATTATAGACAGCACCCCCAAAGTGTAGACCCAGTGGTATGTGATCTGGGTACTCAGGTTGATAGTAATCTGAACTCTGACCACCACACATCCACAGTAGTAAGGAAATCCCTGTATGTGACACATCTTATAAGTAAAGCCATTGCATCTAGATCTAAGTAAGTTATAATTCCATTATACTCAACCGTCATCAGACCAATAACTGAGTACAATGCTCCCTTTTACAATGTATCTCACCAGATACTTGCAACAATTGAAGAGACCACAAAGGTTTCTCAACAAGAAATTACAGGGTACACAAAACATGTCTTACATGGAAAGACTGAAAACCCTGTCACTGTATCCATTTTTCTACATGTTGCTAAGGGGTTACATGTTGCTTACATGGCAGTCTCTGATCCAGTGCTGATGGAAATGCTACACATTCGTAAACCAAACTGCAGAAGGGTTACTCACTCCAGGGATCTTAACCTAGTCTCTGATATGAACAGGTCATGCTGGACAGACAGATACATCTCCAGAGACTGCCACTTCCCTGGAACAACCTTCCATTTCAAGTGAAACAGAACCCCTCCCTGACCCTCTTCAAATGCAACCTAGATCAATGGATGGGTGACCACAGATTCACTCCTGGGGTGGTGCCCATGTCCCTCCTAGACAGAAGAAGTCAGTATTAATTACCATAGACCATTACCACTGTGAACTTCACTCACCTAACCACCAACCATTGGGGCAACTGGGGATAAATATGGCTAGGCTTGTAAGGGCTGTAGGTCTGTTAGCCTAGTAACCTACGAACCTATGAACTAAGCCAAACATGGTAGTCCATCGTCCCAGAAACAGTCTCCAACTCATCCTGTGAGTTCCTCAGTCATACTGAAAAAAGTCCTTAGTCAACTATGATATATCTTCTTTTCCTGGTACACCTTCCATAGGAGAAGCTCAGGAGACATTCTTGCATGTTATCTGAACCACTATATCTGACTAATCTCAACATGAAGGATGAGCGGCTGTATTCCAAAATCCTCTTAGATTGCCAAGTTCTCCATGTTATCACGAAGGCCTAACTGACTATCCTTGCAAGGGAAGCTAACTTTTGCCACTGTATCCCACTGCATCCACAGTCTCATGCATTTATTTACTACCAAAAGCTAATGACATTGGGTGAGGATGGGAATAAGGACTGACTGGTAGATTGATAGCTTTGTCCTATGACATATCTGTTACTGCATCACCTTATCTCAGTAAAATGTTGGTCATACTGCCACTGCTGCATCCACATGATGGTCAGTCTCCTGATCCTTTTATTGCCGTCATTCATGAAAAATACTTCAGGATAATTAATCTCTTCCATCTGTGGTAACTGTTATACTCCTACAGAGAAAAAAACTCTCTTTTCTGAGGCAGAATCATGACCTCAGACTAGGAGGTGCTGATTTTCATCCTGACCACTTCACCACTTCACACTTAGCAAGACAGGAACCTACTAGCACAGTAATGCAGGAACAATACTAGACAGATGATCAGAAGGACCATAAGCTGTCTAGCCATATACACCTTTAAGTGAATACAATTTAAAGTTCTTGCCACCCTTTACAAGCACTTTATAGTACCTACCTCCCAAATGAAGCAGGGTCATACATGATAACCCTGCTGTGAATTTGTATCTGTTCATCCAATCATCAAACTAATCTTAAAGATAGATGAAGTAGTACTTCTTTTTGACCAGAAGTGGTAATTTTTTCCATAGGCTTCAAATATTTTGTTAGGAACCTGTATCTCCAGTGAGTCTTGTTTATTTGTTAATGTTTATTTAGGTCCATGGTACAGGTGTTTCTAGAGCCACTGGTTTTGTGAAGAAATATGAGGTCAAATATGAATGGGTCTTTCACAGTTCAAAAATGAGACACAGGTTACCTTCGGGCAGCAGGAAGGCTACTGAGTAAAAGGAGAGTTTTGTTAATCTGTCAACATATTTAAAGAATTTAAGTATCTCTCTCTCTCTGTATATATATATATATATATATATATATATATATATATATATATATATATATATATATATTATTTTGTTAAAATCACTGGGGTCTTTAACTGAGAGATATGCTTGAATTTTGTACTTACCAAAGGGGGCATTGTATTTGATGATGGGCCTGATAAGGGAAGAGTACAGTAGTAAGATGACTTCCTTCGATCGGGAAGATATTCCAAATTAATTCCCTTGGAAATTAATTGAGCCAGATAGAATGCTGGTTTAAACATGATGATCAAGTGAGAGACAGTTGTCCACATAAGTGCCCAGGTCTCTAATGACCATTTTGAAGAGGAGCACCACTTATTACATATGAGATGGGGATCACTTTTTTACCAAATGCTACTATGCTGCACTTTATGCATTTTACTAGAGACCATTTTAAGTACACCAGGTATGTGCATATTTCACCCTTTGTAGAGCAGTTTAGTATCAGTGGATGAGTAGATAACAGTACTCAGCTTGCAGTCATCACCAAACTTGGTCAAACACACTTTAAGGATATTGGTTTGGCTGTCTGTAAAATAATTGCCAAACAGGAGAGGGGCCATCACTGATCTCTGAGGTACCTACTAGTTACAATTTTACATTCAGAAAGGGTACCAACAACTTTCGCTACTTGAGATTTGATGTATAACCATTTTGCAATCCAGTGGACAATGTAGGGGTTTACATTAAGTTTGTGTAACTTTTCAGTAATACCAGAATGGGGATAGTGTCAAAGCCTTGACCACATCAAGATAAGCAGCGAGTACAGCCTACTGTTACCCAGAGCCTCTGTAACATTTCAAAGATGCTAACTTGGTTCAGGAAGCAGAACCTGCCCTTCTCAAAATCAAATTGAGAGGGGTCTAGACCAGTTAAGTTGGCTATGTCTACATTAAAGAGTTCTGCTATGATATGTTCCATGGCTTTGCATATAAGTTTGGTAAGGCTGATTCTGTACAGGAGCCGCCCTTGTGCAGACGAGTCACAGAGGCAGTTCTCCATACATCAGGGACAAACCCTGTGGATAGGCTGAGGTTAAATAGTTTAAGCAGAGGGTCAGATAGTGCATACTTGGCACTAATGAGAATGCAGCCTTTTATGTTATCCAATCACATAGAAGCATTATTTTAGCTTTTGGCAGGGTTTTAAATACTTGTTTAATGATGATTTCAGGAGAAAACTAAATTTACAGGCATATTAGATACTACAATCTAGGTAGATGGGGTAAAGTTAGTGTTGAATCTATCTGCTAATATCTTGGCTATATCTTTGGAAATGGAATGTGTGATATTATTATAGATGAGCTCAGTTAATAGTTGAACACTATATTTATTATTATTTATTTATTTATTATTTATTGACATTTGGTAACCGGGAAAGTCCACTGGGTCAGAAACCTATTTTCAGTGGAGGCCCAGGGAGAAAAGCTTCAAGAAAGCTTACAAAAAAATTACATAATGTAAACAGTTATATACAGAGCATAAGGAGCAACATTTGCAATTACAATTTCACACCAGTCATCAATTCGGGTAAACATCATACATATCATTAAGTATTTACAGAGGTTTAAGGTATTTACAGTTTGGAAACTATAATTATATACAGGCATATGTAAACTCGTTTCACATCTTCAGACACTATTTTTCTATAAAGCTGCTGTGAAAGCAGAAATAGGTGGCATGTAGTAACATAGGATTTAGAGGTGCAGACAAAAGCAAATGGAAAAAAAGAAATATGGACAAAAAGCCAAGGTGTGTGAGTTAAAAGTCATTATTTGATGTATAGCAGTATTGGAGACTGATCTATTTAAGAAGGTTTATGTGAGTTGTTACAGGAGTACATTTGATTGTTGAGGTAATGGGATTTTACTGCAGTTTTGAAAGCTTTTAAGGTGTCTACGTGAGTAATAGATGAAGGAAGGGAATTCCATGCTTTGGCCGATAATGAAGGAGTAAAGGCTTTGTCCAGCACGTTTGTTGGACTTCAATATACTTAGGAGCTGTTTGCTTGAGGACCTAAGATTTTGTGCAGGGGTGTATGTATGTAGGATGGTCTGAAGAGAGGGGCAAATGTTGGGGTTATATAGTAGTTTGTGGCTAAGCGTTAATTGGGTGTATTGTAGATAGTGGGAGAAGTCAAGCCAGTTAATATTTTGTAATACAAGGCAATGATGTGTTTGTGCTGGCATATTGCAGGCAAATTTTACTATTTTATAGTAGCAGGACTGTAATTTAGTTTTAAGAGTTGTATGCATGTTGGTAAAAATAGAGCTACCATAAAGAAGGGTGGGGAGGAGAAGAGAGTTGGCCAGTTTTAACTTAGTGGGTGTGCTCATGAAATGTTTATGCCAATATAGTTTACCAAGTTTGAAGTGAGCTTTTTTGATTACATTATGAATGTGATTATCAAAGGATAATTTGTCATCCACTGTGATGCCTAAGAGTTTTGATGATTTTACTTGTTCTATCTTGGTGTTATTTTGTGAGATAATATTAAAGTCCTGATTTAAGGGTTTGGATGAGAATATTAGGAGTTTGGATTTTTTGGGGTTAAGAAGAAGTTGTGCATTATTTAGCCAAGATTCAATAGAAGTGAATGCTTTTTCCACTAGATATTGAAGGTCTGTCAGGTTGTTGGCAGAGGGGATTATCGTAGAATTGTCTGCGTATTGGATCAGTGTACTAAGACGGGAAACTTTGTGGAGGTTATTAATGAAAATGTTAAATAATAGTGGTCCAAAAATGGACCCCTGGGGAACTCCTGTTTTATTCAGGTGATATTCAGATTTCTTGTTCTGCCATTTGACAGATTATTGCCTGTTTTAATTGTTGCCTGCTTTAATTTCCTACTGTAGCTGAAGGATTTGTAGTTTCCTTTGGTGTCTGTAGTGACCTTAAGTTTGTACTCTGTTTTACATTTACTAATAGTGCTCTTAAGTTCCTTGCTGGCATGTTTTACTAAGGCCTTGTGGAAAAGGATGGAGATTTGCAGCAATGTTTCATTATTTCCCTTGTTTAGTTATGCATTTTATTAATACAAGAGTTCAACCACAGAGGTTTATTCCTTGTTTTTTCATTATATTTAGGGCAGACAGGTACATACTTTTTTTTTGAAGTTGATTAGTTGCTGGTAAAAACTGGAAATTAATGTGGCAGCTCTTACAGTTTTGTCCACTTTCAGGGAATTGTAGAGGATTTCGCATAGATCTTCTGCAAGTGGAAGCAGGTTTTCCCTGGATAAGTCCGAAAAGATGCTTTAATTTGGTGATGAGGTGGTGCCATTAAGTTTGACAGAGAAGACAACTCATTTCTGATCACATTTAACCAGGAATGATGAGATGCATGGGTTGGTGCAGGTGAAGGCTAGGTCAGTAAGGACCAGGTCAAGGATATTTGGGCTTCTAATGGGCAGTTTTACAATGTGCTCTAGTATATTGATATTAACAAGGTTTAACAAGGTTTAGGAAATGCAGAGTATATCCATCTTAGAGTTGTAAGTGTGCTTGCTGATGCTTGGGCAATTGAATTCCCCTAACAACAAGGTATTTGGTTTAATACTTAACCTCTCAATGGTATTTAGCTAATTTTCATGATCCTTGGGAGACATTTATAGTGATATTTAACTAGCAATGAAGTAATAGTTAGATTTGTTAAGGGTAATTTCAGGAGCTCCAAGTTAGGGCTGTGGGCATTTTGATATGAGGTTAGGAGTTTCTGACAAATAACCCCACCCCCCACAGTAACCCAAGGGACTGATGGTATGACAGGTGCTAAATCCTGGTGGAGAAGAAATGCTGTCATTGCATTGAAATCATGTGTCAGTAAGTACAAAGATATGAATATATTTGAGTTGCAGGAGAGCCACATTTTATAGCATCTTTCTATTTAGACTCCCATCATTCAGTTGTGCCACCACAACATTGTCCGAATTTAAGTTTGAGTCTGTTATGCTGGAATGTCCAGTAGATAGCCTCTGACTCAAAAGGGTACTGTGGAGCAGTAATGACTTTAGCCAGTATGCAGAAGGCCTAGTATGAGGGGTATAAGCTGTCCCCTAATGAGGCTTCTCAACCATCTCATCCCAGGCTGGCATATATTGGATCCCTTTAGAATAGTACCAACTACTTAGCCAATTATTAAAACTAATTATCTTGTCTTGGCATCTAGGTATCATTCTTGATAATATAAGCTACTACTCAAGACCATTACCATTCCTGCTTCTAGGGAGTGCATAGTAAGTTCCATTATGTGTCACTCTATGCAGTGCTCCTCATGTCATAAACTCCCACACAAGCCACCACTAGGTCATAGTCATTCTTGTATGGGTTAAGGGATCTTAGGGCCCTTGTGACATCACAGACCCTGGAACTAGATAAGCAGCTTACAGCTGCCCTGCTGTGTCTCTCGTGAGTCTGAAGTCTGTATCCCTATATGTGGAGTTGCTTATGACTAAGATATTTCCATTTGTGGAAGCAAACTTAGTGAACCTTACAGGCTTAGGCCTGTTTGTTTGGTAATTCTTGGCTGATCTGTGGTGTTTCCCTATATGGGAGTTGAGAAGGAGTAGGTTTTGCCTTGTGCTCTGAATGCAAGATCTTTATAGTGTATTCTAGGAGGTTTTAGCAAATTATTTCTTTACAACCTTGGAAAAGGTTATGGGTTTCATAGTGGGTTGTAACAGATGTGGTATTTTGGCTGTATGGTGTTTCCCAATAGTCAGTTGATATGAGTTTTACTTCCAACTTTCTTAAGTATTTATTTCTCTCACAGGTTATTCTATAAATTGCTGGAAGCAATGAACAGTCAGTAAGCATAAAACAGTTGCTACACTGCCTTAGAACACCTAATGCAAGCAAACTAGCCAAATATATGGTGAGAGCAGACTGCAGAGCCATGTTGCAATAGAGTGGAGGATTAAGCCTGGTTGTAGTACTCTGAGATGACAGGATGCCACTATAGAAGACCCTGAAGAGTTATAGATTAACTATCTAGGGTGATATTCTGAAGTTAGGTTAGATGCTGGCTAATCTAGCAGTAATTAGTGAAAAGATAATAATAGATTTGCCAAGAATGATTAACAGAGATGATCCTCTTATTGCCTGCTACCTGGTTGCTAGAAGTACTGGCCTCAGTGCAGCTACAGTCAGCTAGGTATCAATGTCCCTTTGGTCCTTTTATCACCAGAAGCAAAACAGTAGCACTAATCTCAAGTTGGTTCCTGAGAAACAGGTAGAGGACACTTTGGTGATCAGTCTCGTTTCAGTTGTTGCATGGGTCTGTAGACTTGTTGCGGCCTTCTCCTGGTCAACGCCCTAGATAACACATAAAGCAGCTAAGTAGAAGAGAGCTAAACTGTACAATGGTCCCAACCAAACCAGTCAGAGAAGTCCCATACACACTGTCTCATCAGAGACAAGTCAGGAATCAATGTCCTTTGCTCCTTCTCTCACCAGGCGCAAAGCAGTATTACTAATCCCAGTCTGGCTCTTAAATAGAAGCCTTTTTCGGGCTTTCCAGTACTGAGAATATCCCTCACTGGAAGCAATACAGAAGCAATAATCCCAAGTCATTTCCTGAGAAGTGGTTTTCAGGCTACCAGTGATTAGTCATCTTTCCATGATATTTATCATTTTATAATCAGGGTGGATTACAATGGATTAATATTCTAGTTATTGCCGTATCCACTGAGCAGTAGGAAGATATGAAGCAGAGGTTAACTGAAGTTTTAAAAGTCTAAGCAGAAAGTCCTCAAAGTTTCAACTTCTAGTACTTACTAGTTTGAGCAGGCAAGATGGCTCTGTGAGGAGCTTCAAAAGTCAAAAGTACAGAAGGAGTAGGTCACTCAAGAACCTCAGCGTTTAACAGCACAATAGAGAAAGGGTGGATAAGTGGGAATCTCACAATGCAGGCTCAGACCTTCTCTTATTCTGTTTACCTTAAATAATAAATACTATTACTCAGCTCCTCTCACAGATGATTATTCTCTTTGCAATCAATGCAGAGCATAAAAAATACATACTTGCTAATTTGCCCTAACCAATTATTTTCAAACTCAAATAAATAAACAAATAAATAAATAAAACAAAATGTCAAGCAAAACCTGTTTATGCTAAAACAAACTACAACATGTAAGACCAGAACAGCAGAAACAATGCAAAATTGCAAACCTTAATTGAAGAGTCCCAACATTTCACAACAGCAGCAGTCACAGGTTAGTGGCAGCTCTAAGACCTAACCTTCTCCTGTTCTTCTTACATTTAAAAACAAATGGAACTTCTTGGCTCCTCCCATAGATCATATAGACGTAATCTCTTTGAAGCCAGAGCAGAAAATAGAAAATAAATATTTGATAACTTGCTAAATACTTTTACTCAAAAAATATCAAAATAAAGCAAATGTAACACAAGACCAATTTAAGCTAAAATAAACAGCTATAAATTAGAGCAAAACAAAAGGAATGATGAAAAATTGCAGACTTTAAATGGCGAATTCTAATGTAGTCTCACAACAGCAGTAGTCACATATCAGTGACAGCTGAAAAAGAGCAAAGAGAATCAGATTGCTTCCAAACAAGGTGGAACAACCTTTGTAGGTGTTGAAGTGTTTGTAGTACATTGCTGGCAATAATGTAATATTTTAATAAACTATACAACAAGTAACTGATAAGATGTATTTGTGCCTCTTTTTTTATATTTTTTGTTTTTCCTCAATTTATTTTCTTTATCTGGAGGATCAGCAGTCAGCTGAGATGTGAGCAGAAGTGAGGCGGAGGCCATCTTGCTCTATGCAAAAGCCACTGTCCTAGCTGGTCAGTGTGTTGCAAACCCTAGGCCTGCATTTCTGCAGAGTATTGTAGGTCAGCCTATGGTAACGTGACCTGCAGGACTTTCTGGTGGTCTGTATTTTCACATTACAAGAAGGAGCCAAAGGCTCCTCATATGAAAATGGAGTGGAGGGGCACTTGTGGGTCACATAATAGGAAGTTAATTTGCCAGTGACAACAGGGGTGGACCGGCATTGGCAACTCCATCACTGCATTGCCACCTTGGAGTGGATCCTCATGCAGATTGTAGAGTCATGTAGTCATCTGGTCCTGACCACCAAGTCATCAGTGAAGAATCCTGTCCACCGAGTCAACCATGAAGGTAACTGTCTTTTGAATGGGTTCACCTATGGATCAGTTTGACAGACCTTTCTAACCTCCCTTATCCCCAGTCATTATGCTTTCAATCCATTTGTGTTATTCTTCATCCTTGTTATAAGTCAACCACTGTTATTCCACTGCCGAAAAAGGGCAAAGACAACTGCCTGAATGACTACTGGATGGTTGCATTGACTCCCATAGAGATGAAATGCTTTGAGAGAATCATTACGAGTCATATTCAGTCCGTTATACCTGATACACTGGATCCCCTGCAGTTTGCATACAGACTGAATAGGTCGACAGAGGATGCAGTCATTACAACATTGCATACAGTTCTTACTCATTTGGAGAATAAGGATTGTTATGCTTGATTGCTGTTTATTGATTATAGTTCAGCCTTCAATACGGTGATATCAGCGAAGCTCATTAATAAGCTGTCCATACTGGGTGTGCCACCAATTCTTTGCAATTGGATCTTGGGTTTTTTAACAGGCAGTCCACAGTCAGTCAGGCTGGAGAATTACATCTTTAAAGCAATAATAATAAATACAGGAACTTCACAAGGATGTGTGCTGAGTCCAATGCTGTACATCTTCTTCACTTTGATTGTGTTGCTTCTCAGCATGACACCAGTATTGTCAAATCTGTGGATGATACAACAGTCATTGGATTGATTTCCAGGGGTGATGAGTCAGTGTATAGGAGATAAGTGGAGAACCTTGTGAAGTGGTGTCAGAACAGCAATGTTTCTCTTAAAACCAGCAAGATGAAAGAGATGATTATCAATACAAGGAGGAATATAGGGCAGCACTTACCATTATATATTGGTGATTCTGAGGTGAAAGAGTGGCTAGATTCAAATTCCTCAGTATTAATATCTCTGAGGATCTTACATGGACTCGTAACATGACAGACCTGGAAGGGAAGATTTAGCAGTGACTATATTTTCTGAGAAGGTTGAGCACCATCTTCAGCAACTTCTAGAGATGTACTATTAAGAGTATTCTCTCCCACTCTATTATAGTTTGGGAATAGTACAATACAGGATTGCAAGGCTCTGCAGCGAGTAATAAAAACTGTGCAAAACATCATTTAAGTAACATCCCCTGCATTAGAGGACATCTACACCAAAAGAGTTTTTTGGAGGGCTCAAAACGTTATCATGGACACTACCCACCCACAACACAAACTGTTTATGCTGCTACCATCAGGGAGGCATTATAAGAGCATGGCAGCCAGAACAATCAGGCTGAAAGACAGTTTTATACCTCAAGCTATTAGACTGTTAAATAAAACTCATATACTTCCTGTCCCTCCAGTATTGTAGGTTGGTTCACATTTGGGGGGGGGGGAAATAAGCTTTTTTTGCACAAATGAGCTCTTTTGCACAGTTATATATATATATATATATATATATATATATATATATATATATATATATATATATTTACTGATATTGGCATTACATTATTGTCTATTTGTTGTCTTAGATTACTTCTTCTTGTTAATTATTGCTGTTTTTATATGTTGCTGGAGGATTTGCAGAATAAAAATTTCATTGTACTTTGTGACAGTGTCTCTAGTACATATGACAATAAAGTTGATTGTAACTGAATCCCCTGGTTACAGTTCACTTTTTCAAATCACCAGCTGTTTACACTTTGTTAGTATTTGTCTTTCCAATGTTGTCCCCAGTATGTGTCACTACCTGCCCATCAGTCTTTATCTGTGTTTTATGTTTGTGTGTCTGTCCCTGCTCCTCCTCTATATGCTTCCTTCTACTCATACCATCCTCTTGCAAAAAGAAATGGACATCTGTCCCAAGAAAGAACTATACCTTTTTTCTTCCCCCTCCCACGTACTATTATTTCTTTCCCATTATTCTTGTGTATGTTCCTCTGCTTCTGTTTCCCATTTCAGAACATTTTATTCTTCATTTCCTTCCCATTTATGTGATAAAATTAGTTGACACTGTTGTGCTGTCCTTGCATGGGCTATCTGCTTTGCCCATGTGGAAGCCAGGAGGTGCTTCAATGCACATGTGAACATGCATCTGGGCACACCGCATGCATGTTGCTTTGTCCAGGTCACATAATAAGATATAGAAAGATTGTCTCATGTGCATGGTTACTGCCATTATACCGGCAGTGGAGATATGTTATGTAGCACTGTCCATGGCATATCTGTAATATGTTGCCTGATTCCCATTGGGCCATGCTAATTTTACTGCAGTGTTTAACGCAAACATCCACATTGTGCTTTTTTTCTGAATGCAACCCCACATTTTGAAGGCCAGTCTTGCCACTGTTCCTCTCTTTTATAACAAGCTTAAAGCAAGCCATTTATTTCTGAAAGGGCATTTTGTTCAAAAACAGAAGAAATATTTTTTACCCCCCCTTACGACATAATTTTTTCTGGCCCAGCCCCCAGTGCCCCATGTTCATGCTGGGTCTACCACCTTGTCTTGTACTATCTCCCAGACATGATATTGCTGGGGCTTGTCATGGATCCTACGGGCATCCTGTGGGCTTGGCCATTTCCACTTCTGTCCTGGGGCGGGGGGGGTTTCTTTACATTCCCTACCCACTTCCCTCATCTGCCTGTTACACTCATTGCTCATGTTTGAGGACAAATCCCCCGTTTGAACCATGCTCCTTTAAGGGAGTGTCAGTTACGAGCACCATCCCATCCAAAGCAGTCACACTCATCACTCCCTGCCTCTCCATCAGCTACCTGAGCCACTAATTGAACCTGGGTCAACTGCGTAATAGAGGCTTTATCCTTCTACACCACCAGAGAGGCTAACAGATATTGCTGACTGTTCAGTTTATTGTGAGTTGAATTATACATGAAACATGGTTTATTGCTTTATTTATTGCTGTAGGCAACATAGCATGAGCTTCCCAAGATATGCTTCCATTTAATGTCAAAATGGTTAAGAATATGAAAAAAACATAATTTGCATGAGATAAATTATTTAAATGGCTTTACAAGAAGAGAAATAAGAAAGCAAAATGTTTTTATTTTAAAAATGGGAGTCTAGAAATTAGTGTTTATCTCAGCAAGATGTAATACGACCATGAATTTGTTCATATTTTGCTGGTATAGTGTGGACATGGACTATGCAGAATGATATCTATGTGATATAGTTGGTTGTTTTAGACTGCCAAAGGACATGCCTTGGATTCAGAAAGGCTAACCACAATGCAAATAAACTTAAACCCAAAGGTTCCCACATAGCAGTATGCCTGACTGATTCAGAGACTACTCTCCTGGTATCAGTTTCCACTGGCAGAGGCTGTGGCAGGAAGACTGCTATCACTGGATAAGCAAAATGCAAATACAGCAGTCCAGGCAAGTGGCTAATGCTATTTAGCCATGTCCTGTCTCCAGAAAATGGTATTAGCTATGGAATAACTTGGCAGATAGATTCAAAGAATCATTCTGCCAGGGATTTTTAATTTGTTAGGGAGAAAAAGTGTACTTACTCATGTGTGCTAACCATAATCCTTACTCTGCCGCAAACAGTTTCTCTGCACATACCTTTAAAAAAAATTCTCTTTCCCTAATAGTACCACTGTTCGGACAAATTTGGTCTAGCGGTATTGCATTTTTTTAGTCAACCAATTGCAAAAGGTGAATGCTTGTTTTCCTTTTGTGACAGGATGATTTTTAGCTTTTTGATTTTTTCAGTTGAGTAAATTTTGAGTTGAAAAAGTTGAGTGAGTGAGTGTCCAGTTATTTAACTCAAAATTTGCTAACACATTCATATTTATATTGCATAATTTTATATGTACAGGCATGTTTAGAGAAATGTTTTATGTGGACTAAACCATATATAACAGATGTATGCCCATGTATGCACAGGAGTTGCAGCTACTACTATCTGTACATTAAGAGTTATGTAACATAGCATAAAATATAGGTATGTTTGTGAATAATGGTTGCAATGATTATGTCTTTTGTTGCCTTACTTTACCTGATTACATCTGGTTTATATGTTTATATGGTTCAGTATTTCAAGGAGAGGATATAATCCCAATGAAAAAATCTTTCTGGTGATAGATAAAAAAACTGCCATGCTGAGTTTTCCAATTATATAGATAACCTGTTACTGAAACCTCTTTTTTTCTCAAGGTTGCACTTAGCTAAGTTTCAATGGTTTATTAATTTTATTAAGTCAAGTTTAGGTTACACCCTGATATTCATCCCTGGTGACATACTGTTATGTAAGACATTCATATAGATAGCACCTTGATGTTTTGCTGGTGTCGAAAAGGTTCTTGGGAAGTGTTTTGATCTGTAGAAAGCATTAGTTATGATTTTGGTTAGGGAACATTTGCTAATTAATAATGATGAGTTTGCAACTCTGTGATCATCTAAATTAATGGCAGTTATCTGCATCTTGTGTTGGATGTTCAATGCATTGATGTAAGAGTTTCTTCTTGATTGTGCTATGAAACATTTGCAACTTTATTTTAGGCATGGATGTACAGCAATTGTTATGTAATAAGTAGGGATCATGAATATGTATTTAAACTTTTATGTATTGCATATCTGAATAAAGTTAATTTGCAAAAGATGTTCAAATGTTTCACCATGCAGTATGGCATCAAGAAAAGTTATAGCACATATTATATTTAAGACAAGAAAAGACTAATTAGGATTGTTACTTAGGATGCACTGCAGTGTAGCTATTAGCCTGTATTTCACTTGTACATCTTCTACTTCTTCTTCTTCTTTCAGCTACTCCTGTTAGGGGTCACCACAGCAGATCAACTGTTTCCATTTCTTCCTGTCCTCTGCATCTTGCTTTGTCACACCAACCACCTGCATGTCCTCTCTCACCACATCCATAAACCTTATCTTAGGCCTTCCTCTTTTCCTGTTACCTGACAGCTTCATCCTTAGCATCTTTTTCCCAATATACTCTGCATCCCTCCTCAGCACATGTCCAAATCAATGTAATCTTGCCTCTCTGGCTTTGTCTCCGAACCTTCCAACCTGGGCTGACCCTCTAATATACTTATTCCTAATCATGTCCATCCTTGTCGCACCCAGTGCAAATCTTAACATCTTTAACTCTGCCACGTCAAGCTCTGACTCCTGCCTTTTTGTCAATGCCACTGTCTCCAACCCGTATAACATAGATGGTCTCACTACCCTCTTGTAGACCTTCCCTTTCACTCTTACTGGTACTCGTCTGTCACAAATCACTCCTGACACTCTTCTCCACCCACTCATTCCTGCCTGTACTCTCTTCTTCATCTCTCTTCCACACTCACCATTACTCTGAACTGTTGATCCCAAGTATTTAAACTCATTCACCTTCACCACCTCTACTCCCTGCATCCTCACCATTCCTCTATCCTCCCTCTCATTCACACACATATAGTCTGTCTTAGTCCTGCTGACCTTCATTCCTCTTCTCTCTAGAGCATATCTCCACCTCTCCAGGGTCTCCTCCACCTGTTCCCTACTCTCACTACAGATCACAATGTCATCTGCAAACATCATAGTCCACGGGGACTCCTGTCTGATCTTGTCTGTCAACCTGTCCATCACCATTGCAAATAAGAAAGGGCTCAGAGCTGATCCTTGATGTAATCCCACCTCCACCTTATACGCATCCATCACTCCCACCGCAGACCTCACCGCTGTCACACTACCCTCGTACATATCCTGTACCACTCTTATATACTTCTCTGACACTCCCAACTTCCTCATACAATACTACACTTCTACAACTTCTCTAGGCACCCTGTAATATGCTTTCTCTAAATCCACAAAGACACAATGCAACTCCTTCTGACCTTCTCTGTACATCTCCAACAACACTTTCAGAGCAAACATCGCATCTGTAGTGCTCTTTCCTGGCATGAAACCATACTGCTGATCACTAATCATCACCTCCCTTCTTAACCTAGCGTCCACTACTCTTTCCCATAACTTCATGCTGTGACTGATCAGTTTAATCCCTCTGTAGTTACTACAGCTCTGCACATCACCCTTATTCTTAAAAATTGGTACCAAAACACTTTTTCTCCATTCCTCAGGCATCCTCTCATTTTTCAAAATTTCATTAAACAATCTAGTTAAAAACTCCACTGCCATTTCACCTAAACACCTCCATGCTTTCACAGGTATGTCATCGGGACCAACAGCCTTTCCGTTCTTCATCCTCTTCATAGCTATCCTTACTTCCTCCGTGTTAATCCACTGCACTTCATGATTCACTATCCGCACATCATCTAACCTTCTCTCCCTCTCATTCTCTTCATTCATCAACCCCTCAAAGTACTCTTTCCATCTGCTCAACACACTTTCCTTGCTTGTGAGTACGTTTCCCTCATTATCCTTTATCACCCTTACCTGCTGCACATCTTTACTAGCTCGGTCCCTCTGTCTAGCCAATCAGTACAGGTCCTTTTCTCCCTCCTTAGTGTCCAACCTTTTATACAACTCTTCATACGCCTTATCCTTATCCTTTGCCACCTCTCTCTTTGCCATGCACCTCATCTCCTTATACTCTTGTCTGCTTTCTTCATCTCTTTGACAATCCCACTTCTTCTTCGCCAACCTCTTTTTCTGTACACTCTCCTGTACTTCTTCATTCCACCACCAGGTCTCCTTGTCCTCCTTCCTCCTTCCAGATGTCATACCAAGCACCTTTCTAGCCATCTATCTTACTAGCTCTGCTGTAGTTACCCAGCTATTCGGTAAATCTTCAATGCCACCCAGTGCCTGTCTTAACTCTTCCCTGAACATCACCTCACAATTACCCTTTTTCAATTTCCACCATTTGATCCTTGGTGCTGCCCTCACACTCATCCTCCTCTTCTTGATCACCAATGTCATTCTACAAACCACCATCCTATGCTGCCTTACTACACTTTCCCCTGCCACCACTTTACAGTCTCCAATCTCCTGCAGATTGGCCCTTCTACATAAGATATAATCCACCTGTGTGCATCTTCCTCCACTCTTGTATGTCACCATATGCTCCTCCCTCTTGTTAAAATATGTATTCATCACAGCCATGTCCATCCTTTTTGCAAAATCCACTACCATCTGACCTTCTGCATTCCTTTGCTTAACACCATACCTACCCATCACTTCCTCATCCCCTCTGTTCCCTTCACCAACATGCCCATTGAAATCTGCTCCAATCACCAGTCTCTCACCCTTGGGTACAGTCATCACCACTTCATCTAACTCACTCCAAAAATTTTCTTTCTCATCCATCGCACACCCAACTTGTGGAGCATATGCACTAACAACATTCATCATTACACCATCAATTTCCAGCTTCATAAACATAACTCTTTTCACCTCCAAAACACTCTTAGCATACTGTTCCTTCAAGATAATGCCTACGCCATTTCTCCTCCCATCCACACCATGATAAAACAATTTGAAACCGCCTCCAATACACCTAGCCTTGCTCCCCTTCCATCTGGTCTCTTGCACACACAATATACCAACCGTCCTTCGGTCCATCATATCAGCTAGCTCTCTCCTTATACCAGTCATATTGCCAACATTCAAAGTTCTGACCCTCATTATCATAGTTCTAGCCTTTACCTGCCTTTGGGCATGCCTTCCGCCTCTTCTCCTCCTTCGGCCAACAGTAGCCCAATTTCCACCAGCACCCTGTTGGCCAACAGTACTGGTGGCGGTCATTGTTAACCTGGGCTTCAACCGATCCGGTATGAATTTCTGTACTGTTTTCTGCTTGTATGGTTTGGCAAAATGTAATGGCGGATGCCCTTCCTGATGCAACCCTCCCTATTTATCCAGGTTTGGGAACCAGCATAACGAAATGCACTGGCTTGTGCATCCCCAGTGGCTGGGTTATTTCACTTGTACATATTGTCATAATTTTGAAACTGTTTTGGCTGCTTATTCTTGTGGGGCATAATGGGAAAGTGAAAAGTCATATTAAAAAATTTTAAAAAAAGTACTAGCACTTGAAAAATCCAGTACACTGAATTACATTGCTTCTGCTACTGATTGTTGTTCTTTTCTATACCCAAGGAATTGTCTGTTAAATAGTTTGGCTACTGATACTATGCATAGACTGCACAGTTTCTAAGAAGTAAAAAATTTGCAGATAAAAACAATGGTTTTGTAATTTGTGTTTATTTATTTACTGTACAGGTGGACTGACCCTTCAAGAACCTTCTTCAGCTGCTGCACAAGGCTGCCAAGGTTCTAAAGGTGTTACAGAAATTTCAGTACCTAAGTTACTTAAAAACAGTCTTGTCATTTCAATATAATATTTGCCTACAAACAGCAGAGAAGAATTCATTTTCACTCCAGTATTTCTCATGCAGTCAGTATAAAATATGCTAATCAGTTTATTCAGATTTCTATTTTTGTGTTCTAGCTGTTGTCTCTGAACACATTTATATTCTGAGAGAAAGTAGGCCTTGAACTTTGATTGAAAGGGCTACTGATTTTGAATGACTGCAGGTAGTTGGTTTCACCAGGCAGAGGACGCACTTTCCTGAATAGCATCAGTTAGTGATGGAAGTTAATTAGCAATTGTAGAGTAGCAAATAACAAGATGGCTTTTTCAGTCACAGACACCTTTTTAAGGAGAAATGGTGATGTCACTGGTCAGCAAGAACAATATACTGAGGGCCGGTGTTAACATTTTGGGGGACTCCAGTAAATAGGAAGTTGGAGCCCCTGGATACTTCCAGTCTAAGTATCACCCTGTTGCTCCAACCATCATAACCAATATTTTAGTTCATGTTGCAGAATTTTAGGAGTAGTACGCACAGGCTGAACTGTAGTAACAATGCACTTACATTAGGACAGGCCTGTGTACCACACTTTGTTGGCCCATCTCACGGTGGAACATTCACAGTTATAGGTATTTTCGATGATTATACATTACAACAACTCTAACTAGAGGGTTGACTTAGGTGAAATGGTCCCCTAGGCACTACCTACTGTTTCACTCCCCGTTCCATCCACACATATCCTCCAGTGCTCCCCTCTGTTCCCCCCCAACCCAGGCCCCCCACACTGTGCACATTACTCTTTTCTTTCTTTTCTCACATTGTGCCTTATGCTTCAACTTTTTCAAGAAACTATGACTTTCTACATACTCTGAAGCACATTTTAATTTGTTTTTACACAACCTTTTCATCCATTGATGGCTTGAATAGAAATTGATTAAGCAAAGAAATTCAGTGTTGCTGTTCAACTTTAGTTTTACTTGCATCCTTTAAAAACAAATCAACTGGACAAGATAGCAATGTAATAACCATTTAGGAAATAACTCACCTATGTCGGGGCCCAAAACACATACATGCTCTGAGATGCATTTTAGTGCTTTTTCCAAACTTTTAATCCAATGGTAGCATGACCAAAAATCATGATAAAGAAAAGAATTTCAGTTTTATTTTTTAACTTCAAGGAAGACTTTAATTGTGCCCAAGGTGTATAGTTCAAAGATGACAAAATAGTAGCTCACAATAAACCAACTAGGAATACACAAACCCTGTCTAGGAATACAGCCTGTCTCCAGTCCCTACCCACAAAAAAGAGAGTTAGTGCCTGTGCCTTCCTCTGGTGTTACATTAAGATGAAAGCAGTGATTCAAATGGCCACAGTCATGTATTTCAAGTGGCTGATGTCATATATATGAATAGTATGCCTCCTCAGTCCTCACCCCTTCCCCCCACAGAAAGCCACCTGTATATCTCCCTGTGTGTGATTGTAAGAAAAGTGAAAAAATAATGATTACAGTAATTTATTGCATTCTGTTGCTCCAAGATAATGTGCTGCCCCTGCATTAGCTATATTAACTTTCTTTGAGTACCTCTGAGTATGTGAGAAAAGTAAAAGAAACAAACCCAGCCCCAACAGAAGCTATGATGACCTCCTCTGCACACATCTATGGTTGGATTGTGATAAACATTAAAGAGGTAATGTCTACACCCCTATCACTAGATTCCCACCCAATGTACAGTATCCTTCTGTGCATACCTCTGAGCAATGTTGTTTTTAGAATAGGTGGAGTTGAGGACAGAAACAACCACTAAGTCCATGTCAAAATCCCTTTCTACAGTCTGAGGTGTAGGGATTTGGGTTTGAATCTTCTGTGATTAATTTCATGAATGAAATTTGAAAGATAGAAGAAGAGTTATGTATGCGCTCATCATTATTGTGTGTATTAATAGAGAAAAATCAGTAATATTTTTAAACACACACCACTGCACATCCACCATCAGGGAAACTGGAGGAATTCCACTTCACCTGCTACATGATTTTGAGGTGCTGAAGGAAAGCAGAGTGCATGGAACGACACAGACTCAGACACAGACACAGACACACAGACACACACATGCACACACAGACACACAGGCACATACAGGCACACACATGCACACACACACACACACACACACACACACACACACACACACACACACACACACACACACACACACACACACACACACACACAACAAAAGCCATGGCAATACTAGTTTTGCATGGATTTCAGCAAATAGAAGTACATTGTGCAACACTTCTACTGTCACACCAGATCAAAGACTGTTGTTTAGCAATTGCCAAACAGCAGGGTTAAGTCATTTCTATTTACCTCATTGAAGAGTAATGCATATCTGTTACTGTCCCTGATATTACCTCATATTCTGCTCTATCCCTCATAAAAAGTTTGATTTGATTGTAAATCATTCAGGATTAAATACAGTCAATAAATCCAAACATCAGAGTTTCATACCTCTTATTGTCCAAAAAATGTATGTTGATGGAAAATGTGTTATTCTATTAACTTTTTAAGTGAATTATAGCAATATTTAAAGCTGTTTATGATTTTGAGCCTTTATTCTGCTATTATTTTTGGTTTTATCCAGAATTCATATGCAAAGAAGTTGAGATATATAGTATCTGGTCTTCTGCCAGTATTTATAAAACTGTCTGCAAGAGAAAGCCATCCTTGAAGATAGCTTGCATCAGCTCTTCTTAAAATCCACAGTAAGTGGTGAGATTGGTCCCTCTGAGCTGCTGATCTCTAGTACTTACCTTGCTTATATTCATTCAGTGATTACTGACTTTATCTTAACAGAGTCATATCACAACCCTGTTTTGGATAGACCTCATAATCAGAAGATGAATAATCTTTTTTTGCCCTACTGTTTTCCTAATAAGCAGCAGCTGTAGCAATTATGGGGTCCCCAAAAAAGATGATTACTGGGTCCCCTACAGCCATGGCTATTTCAGGTGCTTAAGACCAGCTGTGATGTTAGTCAAGGGAACTGTGTCAGTAATAAAACATTCAATGAAATTGTGAAGCCCATTACATGTGAATCAATGTTAATATAAGTGGAGATTTCTTTGAATTTTAAAGGAGATATAAATAAGAGTTGTTATTACTCATCTAGTTTATTAAGTATGCAAGACTGCTTTAGTAGCTTTTGTTGGTTTGGCAAACATGTCACAAAATACCAGAATGAAATAACTTACTATATTTGGGAAACCCCAGCAAGTTCAGGGTTTGCTTATGCCTAAAGCCAACTATGAATATACTTACAAATGTTGTTCATGCCCAGTCATCTGTAGTGTAGTAGTACTGAATGCTGAATTAAGCACATTTACATTATAGGTGGGGTACTCTTGTATGGGCAGGAGACCATTTCTTGCCAGGGTTAATCTTGCTTCTGGGAAAGAAGGTTGCCAAGTTGGTAACCGAGTTTACACAAGTGCTCTATCTTCGCAATCTACTGTTTCTGAAAGGATAGCATTGCATCTAGGTTTAGACTCATGTATTTCTGATTGATAACATGACTTATTAAATTATTTTGTGATTTTACTATATTGTAATAACTTTCTCCTTTTTACTAAAATGCCTATTGTATATTATACTTTCTTTATTGTCTCTAGATATTTTTGTTAAATTCTATGTAAAACCGACACTGTACCTGTCAATGTTGCTCTTGTTTTATTGGAGCTTTTCTCTCTGGGCCTCCACTGAAAATGGGCTCACACCCAGACGGACTATCCTGGTCAACAAATGTAAAATAAAATAAAAATAAAAATAATGGAAGAAGCATCAAGCAGCCTTTCTGCTATTCAGATGTCATTACACGTGACATTAGAGTGCTGTGAAGTCACATGGAAGCATGCTTTTAGCTTGATTTTTCAGGAAGTGATCAGGAATGTAAACATGTATGCCACCTGCTAGTGGTGTAACATTTTATAGCTGCAATTAACAATCCTCAAGGACAGCATTTTGAAATGTATTTTGATGTTCAACCTCTCTCTGTGAAACAGTATTTTCTTATATCCATGTTAAATTCTCCCCTTCCAACTAATTAATACTACCCATCTATTTTTTGATGCATAACTGCTTTGCAAGCTGAGAGGCATATGTACATATGAACTTTATATTTATTTATTTATTTATTGACATTTGTTAACCGGGTTTGTCCAACTGGGCTTGTGGCCCTTTTTCAGTGGAGACCCGAGGAGAAAAGCTCCAGTAATACATTTTAAAACAAGTACAATTTTAAACAATACTTATATAATAGCAGTTATAGCAAAACGATTCACATATGTTGGGATACATGCATAAAGTTAAAGTTGCATTAAAAAGAAGTAAGTAACAATTTTACATCGATATAGTTCAATAGGTTAACAAATAACATTTTTTGTTTGTAGAAAATTGTGCAAATGCATAGTAGACACATTGGAGAGAGGGGTGTAATGAGGTACTAAGTATGATCCTTTTGAGGGTACATAAAGGAAAGGAAGACTAGGTAGGGTCATGGCAAGGGCAGGTTCTGGAATTGAGAAAATAAGCTTTTAGTTCATTTTTAAAGTGTGAGGTGTGGGAGATTGAACGTAAGTCAAGGGATGTTTGTTCCAAGCATGGGCAAGGGAGTGTTTGTAGAGTAGTTTGCCTACTGACCTTTTTGGGTGGTAGATATCAAGTAATTGTTGGTTAGAAGTACGGAGGGTCCGGGATGGGATGTAGATGGAGACTAAGGAAGATAGAGATGGACAGAAGGAGGGTTTATAAAGAATAGAATGTAGCATATGAAATTGATAAGATAGCAGAAACTGGGGAAGTTCAAGCCATCGAAGAAAGTTTAAAGAAATGCAGTGGTGTGAGTTGTATGGGGAGATAGTAATGAATCTGGCTATTTTATGGTAAGTCTGTTGCAGTTTGTTTAGAGTGGAGGCCATATATAAACACATTAATGAATGTGATATATATATATATATATATATATATATATATATATATATATATATATATATATAGTTAAAGTTGTAACTACTCTGTATGCTACGAGATTGACTCGTAGTAATTCCTGGGACTCTGGAAATGTTCATATTGTTCAGCTCAGGATAATTTTATTCTGCTCATTGACAGGTCTGTTTGGTATTTTCCTTCACTAAGCTTTGATATGTTTCACATCTACAGAACCAGAGCAGCAGCATAATGGCAGAGTCCCAGAACAGTAGCACAACATAGACCAAAATGGGAGAAGGTGATGTAAGACAAGATTTATTTCCACTGTGTACGGAAGTGACACAGAAGGGTCAGAATTTTTTTAATGACTAACTGACATCTTCAATGTAATTAAAGTGGTCATTATCTCAACTGTCTGCCATTCTGGAAAATTCTCATATTGTACCAATAAGTAAAACCTTGCATCACTTCATGGCACACTTGTCGTAAATTATAACATAATTTTCTGATTAGGTTTTCATTCTTTCCCTGTTGGTGCTTCTGAGAAAAAGAAGAAACAAATGGTTGTTTTTCATAGAAACTGGAAAGTTATGCATGATTTGATAAAGGAAAGACAGTGGGATTCAATATATGCCTTTTGCTAGGTGTGTGCTGCCAATATTGCTGCTGGACAAGAATGGTACAGTGATCTGCAGTGACACATGGACACCAAAAAGTACAATATGACCACTAAACATGTAAGTGCAAGGAATGTGACAGAAATGTTTTCTATAGAGTAACATAGCTTGAAAGTGGTAGAAGCTGAAGTAGGCTTTGTTGGCTTACTTGACAAACACAGCTAACCATTTACTTTTGGATATCACTTCTTGAAATTCATGGAGAAATTATATGTATCTCCAGAGGTCCATTGAAGAATGACCTGTGGATCAGCTAAGGTTGGTGTCGCAAGATACTTTTTGTTTACTTGGTCTTTTAGACCAGTATACTGGCAAAAATGTAGTTGGATTCCTGGGCATGCCTCTAGACATTTTTTGTTGCATCATTCAGACTCCGAGGAAGTTAAACATCCTAGCAAGCAGCATAATAGTTACTCATTAAACAATGCTGCACACCTGAATAGGAAATGCACTTCTGTAGTACCCAGTTTAAAAGACCTCTCCTCAATTTTTAACATGGAATGTATGTGTCTCATTGCAAATTCATGCATTAAACTGGTTGTAAAGTCAATGGCCATGCCTGTGGAGGACAGAATGTCTGACATTTTCTGTCACTTCTCTTGTGGTGCACAGTGCTAAAAGAAACTGAAAGAGGTGGCACAGTTTGCAAATATGCATCCCTCAAAATCATCAGTTATGTCACCACTAAATGGCTAAATTTGCAAAAGTCATCAAGAGAATGCATGAATTGTGGCCTGCCCTGAGATCATAATTTGTGTCTTGTGATCCATGGCCTGCTAACGTGAGGAGGATAGAAGAGAGAACACAAAACCATGGAACTAAAATAACACAAGTGTTTCTGCAGTATGCATTTGAACTACAGCATAACTTCAATGTGCAAATGTAAAGCAGGAAAAGTCAACTGGTTATCTTCCAGTGTAATATACAGAAAAATAATGCAGATATATGCTAGCAGTATATTAAAGTCACCTATTTTAAGACAGATTGTAGACAATGTGACTGACATTAATTCAGTTCTGGAAAATCAAGAAGACACCTTGAAAGACAATGAAATTCATTTGGTCCTGATGATGAAACATACCTACATGAGAATATGGGGGGCATCACAGGTATTCTGACAGAACAGACATTTTTTCAGAGGTACAATATATTTAATTAGCGGTTCCACTCAAAACAAAAATGTATTTTGCTACCAGTAACTCCAATAGAACATAGACAGTTTATTCAGTGAAATGTTTCAAGACCAGGGCCTATGAAGGCCAATTAAGGGTTTGCTTTCATTTAGACCCTCTTGAATATAACAAGTTTGTAAACCTTAAGTCTAATAAAGTTTTAAACATAATAAACTATTTGCACACCTAATATCTATGGGTGGAGTTTTCCATAATCTACCAACCCAAAAGTGAAAAATTAAGACTTCAGTTTAGAATTAACACTAGGTAAATGTATGAGTAAATTATTATTCCTAGTGTGTAAACTATGGTTAATAAAATCAATTCTCAACATTACAGAAAACACTTCATCTCATCACTGCGGTGGTGGTGCTGTGGTAATGTTGTCGCCTCACAGTAAGACGCTGTCCTGTTCGATTTTCAGCTAGAGCGTCTTCTGTGTGGAGACATGCGTGAATGGGCATACCTTTGTTGAAGGTTGTGCGTCAGAGCTGGCAACTCGGCACGTAAAAATCTACTGCCAATCATTAGCGAACCGGTGTTCCGCTGTGGCGACCCCTAACCGGAAAAAGCCGAAAGACACACCAACAACAGAAAACACTTCATCCTTGATACAGTTGTACACCAAAATTCAATCAGCCCTCGACAGCCTATAGACTAATGAATAAAGTGATAAGTTTTCAAGTTGCTTAACATATGATAAGGATTCACATCCAGCTGCATGTTTGGTAAATGTTCTTATTCTTTATTAGTCCATTATATTTCCTAAAAGTACAGGTCGGATGAGAATCAAAAGAAAATGATGAATCAACAATTAATCCTAAATCATTAACTTGTTTAACTGAAAGGTAAATACAATTATCCAAAGCATATGGGTATCTGTTGTTAAAAGCTCCAAAATGAATAAATGAACATTTGTTATTATTAAGACACCACAGCATCCAAGGATCCAAAACAACAGGCAGCAAATGGTCACGTCAACTGTAATACAAATCAACAATTTTATTCGGTAAGCACTTTTATGGGAGTGAATCCCACTTCTTCAGACCTTTAGTCAATACAAACATGAAATGTTCCTTATATGCTAACTAACCCATCAAACTACCCTATCAAAACACTCAACCAATTAACATAAATAAGCTTAATAAAAAGTCATAGTGCATATATCTATTGTTGGTCATAAAAACAACATTAAATACAATAATTATAGTCATAAAGTTTTTGGCTATAACCATTGATTTCCTTGACGTCAGAGTGTTAAGAACTATGGAAGGGGGATTATCCACCAAAATTTACAGGAAAGAGTGTCATAGGAACACACTTGTACATAGAAAAAGTATGCACCCCAAACACGTTTTTAAAAATGCAGTAAAGGGCCAGACCCTAAGATTGTCTAGGTTAACAGCACAATACGAAATTTATATGGAAGATGTGAATGACCTCAGAGAGAGAGGTTCAGAGAGAGGGGTTACACTGATAAAGACACTGAGAGGGTTTTTGAAGAGGCTGTGATGTAGAGAACAACAGTACGCAAACTGTATTTTTCTGGGGAACAGAGCGAACAACATGAAATAGTTGATAAGCCGAAGAGTAAGCTCAGAGTGCCCACACATTACACTAGCAATGGAAATACAATGGTTAATATTATAAAGAAACACTGGTCCATACTTACACATGATCCTCAAATTAGAGAAATAGTGGGTGAAGAACCCAAATTCATGTTTAAAAACAAGAAATCTTTGAGGAGGCTGCTATGCCATCCATCAGACTCTGATAGAGTTGGGATGAAATATGAGGGAACAAGACCATGTAATGAATGCAATCAATGTCAGTGGATGGATCCTTGTAATACTTTCATAAACCCAAACACTGCAAGGGAGTATAAGTTTGCAGTTACAGCAAATTGCCTGACTAAGAATATAGTATATCTAGCAGTTTGTAATTTATGTTCCAACTATTACGTTGGGAAGACGAACAGAGAGTTCAGATTTTGGATACGTGAACACTTATTAAGTATCAGGAACATGGATAAGATGAATGCTTTGTCTAAACATGTGATAGAAGAGGGACCACAATGCACATTTAGTCTTTTGGTGATGGAAGTTGTAAAGGAGAATGAGAGGTGGGGAGACATGGTAATTAAGATGGAGACATCGGAGACCAGATGGATAATTAGGATGCAAGCAGATAGGGGAAGGGGTCTTAATAAAAGAATTCCCACCAAGCCCATTCTAAAAAATAGGACACTTTGTAGGTAGCTATTGTAATAATTTTTATGAACAGTTGTTCATGCTGCATGTAGTTTTTATATGTTTCTGTTTTATTTTTTGTTTTTATATTCAAATGTGTGTACATAGATGTATAAATATATGTATACACTCGTTTAGACATAATTATTGTATTTAAGAAAATAGATGCTCCCACCGGGAAAAAAACATAGAACTCAAAAAAACAAAAAAATACCCAAGCAGCACAGAATACTCCAATTTATTGTCACGACACAGGATAAGCAAAATCAAACACACTAAGCGCTTTCACCATATAGCAATAGCTTCTTCAGAGTAGAGTGGGAACATTCAATCCATACATTTAAAAAGCTTACATCACCTACGCTCAGCCAAGCATAACATAAAAACAATTAGTAAATACTGCAAGCAAACTTCAATGCAAAACCTGTTCTTAATTCAAAAAAATGTTGTAAAAAATATATATATAATGTAATATAATGTATATATATATATATATATATATATATATATATATATATATATATACATTTTATGTCAAAGTCCTAACAATTTACTATGTAAAAACGTAAGAATATATATGTTTACATATATAAATAAATATATTATAACATACAACCCTAACATCAACGTCTAAAAAACAACTACCAAAATACTGAAACATGAAATATAATGACTCTCATTTAAATACTAAATACTAAAAAATACAAATAAATTACTATAAATATATGTGTACTATTAATTATAACTTGATAGCTCTGGTTTCAAGTATAGGCAATAGAGCAACATTCTCATTCTATCCAGGTGGGCACATAGCATTCAATCTAAGTTGCCATTTGATCTCAAATGTTTCTACTTTCAACTTAGAGTCACCTCCTCTCTCACTTAAAATTACCCTATCAATAACAAAAAAAAAATTTTTAAATTAATGCATAAAGTGCTGTGCATATAAAGTGCATTATGCTGATTTTTAGTTCTAATGGCCCTTATGTGTTCAGAAATTCTGTCCTTTAATTTTCGTGTAGTCATACCTACATAGGAGCTTTTAAACTTGTAAAAGTTACTATGTAGGTATGACTGCTTTATTTTTTTTTTGTTATCGATAGCGTAATTTTAAGTGAGAGAGGAAGTGACTCTAAGTTAAAAGTCGAAACACTTGAGATCAAATGGAAACTTACATTGAATGCTATGTGCCCACCTGGATTGAATGAGAATGTTGCTCTATTGCCTATACTTAAAACCAGAGCTATCAAGTTATAATTAATAGTACACATATATTTATAGTAATTTATTAGTATTTTTTAGCATTTAGTATTTAAATGAAAGTCATTATATTTCATGTTTCAGTATTTTGGAAGTTATTTTTTAGAAGTTGTTGTTAGGATTGTATGTTATAACATATTTATTTATATATGTAAACATATATATTCTTACATTTTTACATAGTAAATTGTTAGGACTTTGACATAAAATGTATATATATATATATATATATATATATATATATATATATATATATATATATATATATATATGTATATATAGGAACAGATTTTACACTGAAGTCTGCTTGCAGTAGTTTTTATGTTATGATTGGCTGAGCGTAGGTGATGTAAGCTTTTTAAATGAATGGATTGAATGTTCCCACTCTACTCTGAAGAAGCCATTGCTATACGGTGAAACTGCTTAGTGTGTGGGATTTTGCTTATCCTGTGTCGTGACAATAAATTGGAGTATTCTGTGCTGCTTGGGTCTTTTTTTGTTTTTTTGAGTTCTATAATTATTGTATTTAATGGTGTTTTTATGACTAACGATAGATATATATGCACTATGACTTTTTTATTAAGCCTATTTATGTTACTTGGTTGAGTGTTTTGATAGGGTAGTTTGATGGGTTAGTTAGCGTATAAGGAACGTTTGATGTTTGTATTGACCAAAGGTCTGAAGAAGTGAGATTCACTCCCATAAAAGCACTTACTGATTAAAATTGTTGATTTGTATTATAGTTGACGTGACCATTTGCTGCCTGTTGTTTTGGATCTTTGGATGATGTGGTGTCTTACTATTTTGCTTTTTTTTCTGGGATCCATTTACTCGAGCTGTGACCTTACTTGTGCTGTGTGGGTTTGCTATTATTGCATTTTACCCATTTATGTTGTACCCATGTAGTTAACAAATACAGGCAGTTTTGCATACACTGCTGATCTATAGTATTTGTTACCTGCAACCTTTAAATCATCTGAAAATGTACTCAAACAAATTTGTTTAGATGTCAGACAGCCACTCATAAGCAACCCAAACAACAGAGGTCCAAAGACTGACCCTGTGGAATACCACATTTAATAGGCACATATTTTGAAAATTTATCCTTAATCTTGACTCTGCTTTTCCAACCTACCAACCAATTTATAACCCATCTCTTAACAAAAATGTTCTTATCAATCATACCCACTATATATCAATGAAAACTAAATGTGAGACTGAATCAAAGGCCTTAACCAGATCCAAGTAAACCACATCTGTAGCTAGACCTTTATCCAATACATTTTTTTAAACCACATCTGTGGCTAGGCCTTTATCCAATACGTTTTTATGTATTCATAAAAATTAACCAAATTAGATAAACTCGATCATCCAGATATAAATCCATGTTATTAAGTATCACTAGAGAAGCTAAACATATGCTTAAATGATAAACTTACTGCCCTCACACAACACTTCCCAGGATGCATGTTAAACCAATTGGTCTATAATCACCAGTGGTATAACCATTGTGTTATGAATCTACAGCTATCTGCAAATGTTATTGCCAATATTGGCACTCATCTTGGGTTTTTAAGCTCAGTAATTGACTGCTGTCAGCCAATAGATGAATTTCCCATGAACCCAGTGGCTGAGTAGCCACACAGTTCAAATACACGTTTCCTGAGGTATAATCCTACGTGGTTGGTTGTCCTGCATTGCAAGACCCAAAAACTTTTTAGGAACCCATGTTAACTGCACTTTGCATACCACACTCCAGCAATAAACCAAATCATGCATTTAGCATGATTCACAAAGTAAAAACTGAACTAAGACAGTCACTCAGCATCAAAACATTAAATTCTTTATTGGCAATAAAGATGAATAAGGACAATAACAGCTCCTCTGTGCAACACCCAAAGGACAAGCTGTACACTGCAAGAAAGACAAACACTACATGTAAAGCGTAAAATGTTAGTATAGTTGCAAAATCTGAGTTTGAGGACACTTGCCAAGATCCAGATTATAACTATTTTCATGTTGCTTTAAACATTGAAATGCTATGACTGTAGGGGCTTGAACAATAGAGATCACTATATGGTTCATAGGTTCATAGGTTCATAGGTGTGTACTAGGCTAATGGCCCTGCAGCCTTTACAAGTCTAGCCCATAGGATTGCCCTGGCATTGTGCCACCCAACTTTAGTTGTTAGGGTGAATTTTCTATTTCCCATCCAGATTTCTCTTGAAGAGGGGCAGTGAGGTGCTCTGCTTGACATGTATGAGAAGTCTATTCTATAGCATAGGCAGTCTCTGGGTTATGAACCTGTCCCTCCAGCATGTATAGGTCAGGAGCTGAATGGGAGAACCTTTAGCATCTATGAAAATGGCAAATTTAACTTGAAGACGTCATTGCCATATTAGGCATGTTATTGATTTCATATTATAACTGCGAGTATGTATGTGTAGGTGGGTGTTTATTTTTTTATAACTATCCATTTTTATATAAAACTGGAGAAGTATTGAGGGTCTGTGGATAAGTGAAATTTCTTGTGTTTTGGATCTTAGCATCCTAGCGTGCAATATATGAATTTATAACATGTCTGAAAAATCTTAACATTTCCATATTGTGTCTATATAGCTACTTCCTTTTTCACACACAAACACACACACACACACACGCGCGCGCACACACACACACACACACACACACACACACACACACACACACACACACACACACACACACACACACAAAGACATGCACACATTATATATATGTTTTTTAATAAAGAATTTTTCTCAAAAATGTCCTTTGTATAATTTTTGTAAGTGAACTTGGAAGTAGCAATGCGAGGATCTGAATATTCATATTTTACTGTTAGTTACATATTATTATCAGCCTAAACATTAGGTATCATTTAATTGTCTACTCAATTCTAATACTGTCTTGTATTCATTACCTTTTCATCTTGTTTGTTCTTACTACTGTGCTGTCTACTCTGTATGCCATGTTAATCACTGTAAAATCATATACGAGTGCAACGCTTTCTATTGTACATTGTCTTATTTGTACTTGTGGAGCTTTTCTCCCTGGGCGTTTGCTGAAAAAGGACCTGCGTCCAGTCAGAATTTCCCGGTAAACAAATGTAAATAAAAATAAAATAAAAATAATTAGATATCCCAGATTGTCCTGGATTTTAAGATAAAGTTTCTCATCTGGAGGTTGAGAGGTACAGGCGGATCAGTTACAATGCCACTGAAGTTACAGGCAAAATTGGGAGAGATTAAAATGGACTAGACTTTGGGACTACAAACTCATTTTTGGTATGAGGCATGAGAATTATCTCCTGACTGTTTAGGATGCAACTTCAGCTTCTCTGCAAGGTTCAGAAGTACAGACTAGATTTAGTTTTTACCTCTATAAACAGCTTTATTTCTGAATCCAGATTTTTTGAGCCAGAATGACCTCTTGGAGTAGGAACCAGGCAGGTGTGGGGTCACTCATGAGTCACCAGATGGCTGCTGTTCATTTGGAGTTTCTTCCACTTTTATTTATTGTAAATGTTATTTTGTTTCATCATTATCTTATCTTAGATGTGAAGAGCAGACAGTTGAGCATTGAGTCCGACCTTCACCACAAGTACGTGGCAGCTCGAGTCTTGATAATAGCAAGCATGTTATAGCAAGGTTCATACATCAGTGAGATACGTACGCTTATCTTTTTGCCGATTTTAGGGAGTAATCAGCACATTACATGTGCTGCATCTAATTTTGCTCTATCTGTACAAAGTACAATACAGTTTCATCTAAAATTGTGGTTTTAATATTAATATTTTGTTCATTGTCATTGACTTTTGCTAGCTGTTATTATTTATTCTATATATACACAATTCCTCCATTCAGAACTTCATTGTTCAGAAGCTATTTTTCCACTAGAAAACGTAAATCAGAAAAAATAGCTTACCAAGGTACATCAAGCTTTTATTATTTATTTTGTTTTTAACTGCCAATATCTTTTACTAATTATCAGTAATAAAAATGTGCACAATTACATATAGTCCTGATGCATTTAGGTTAGTACTGAAAATACTAAAATTGATCAGCTAGTAGACCATTTTAGTTTTTGTTTTCATATGTTCATATTTCATCATAATAAAATGTAAAAAACAATTATATATCCTTAGTAATATAATAATTTCAGGTTGGCATAAGTGAAGAGTGCTTCAACTAGTAGTCCAAGCCATAAACTCATAGCAAATGGTTGCAAGCAATATTAGATCCATCCTCTACCCTTTTTTCTCTTTTTTGCGCATGGGGTTAGGGTGTCACTTCAACAGTGCCATTCATCTCGAGCCAAGGTTTACACTGCCAGGTGGTTAGCCTTGCCTCAGTAGCTCATCTGTACCACCCACTCACACCTATTAGCATATTAGAGTGTCCAATCCATCTACTGCATGTCTTTGGAATGTGTGAGGAAACCAGAGTACCCAGTGGAAATTAGAAGTTATGTACTCACCATAACGTTCCATCTGAGTAGGTGTATTCATTTGTCTGCAACCTGTGGGTTATGGATCCGATATCGGATCCGAACCGGCATGGTTTTCCAGCTATGGATCCAAGCTCTCAGCTCCTCCCCTCACCCATAATGCCCTGCTCTACCCTCATGACCTCAGATCGAGTTTGCCAACAACAACAACACCCTGAAAAGGGTAACAGATAATATGCAGGAAACTGAAAGGCCAGGGGGATAGGAGGGTGGGATGGTTGCAGACAAATGAATACACCTACTCAGATGGAACGTTATGGTGAGTACATAACTTCTAAATCTGAAGTAGGAGATTCATTTGTCTGCAACCTGTGGGACAGAGTCCCCAGCTACCTGAATCTTGGGCGGCCATCATGGAAGGATATTCCGGAGCACCGCGGAGCCAAAGGATGCTCTACCCCTAGATGCAAGATCCAACTTATAGTGGGAGATAAAAGTATGAGATGAAGCCCACGTGGCTGCTGCACAAATATCATCTAGAGGAATCCTAGCCTTGAAGGCTGCCGAGGTAGATACTGACCGGGTTGAATGGGCATGAACACCCTCCGGTACAGGCCTTCCGGAAGCTTGATAAGCCAATAAGATGCACTGTGAAATCCAGCGGGAGAGAGAAACTTTAGAAATTGGCTTGCCCAAATTAAATTTTGCAAAGGAAATAAACAACTGGTCGGATTGCCTATGACCAGCCGTCCTGTTTAGATAAAATCTAAGTTGCCTGTGGACATCTAAAGAGTGAAGCTTATATTCACCTTTATTTTCATATTTAGGGAAGAAAACAGGGAGGTTAATGGACTGATTGATGTTTGCTTCAGAAGCGACTTTAGGAAGAAAGGACAGGTTGGTCCTGAGGTAGACACGGTCCGGATGAAATACCAAGTAAGGAGGTTTAGCTGATAATGCTTGAAGCTCTGAAACTCTCTTGGCCGATGTAATGGCTACCAAAAAGGCTGTCTTGTAAGACAAGAACTTGAGATCCACCGTAGCTGCTGGTTCAAAAGTGGGGGCGGTCAAGGCCTGGAGAACCAAAGAGAGGTCCCAAGGAGGAACCGCTTGTTTTACAGGGGGCCTGAGAAGAAAAGTACCTTTAAGGAAAATTTTACACAATTTGGCTGACATAAGAGGATTAGAGTCATGGCCAATGTGATAATGAGAAATTGCCGCCAGTTGTACTTTGACTGTGGAACTGCTGGCACCATCGTTAAAAAGAGTGGTTAGAAAGTCAAGCACTAAGGGGAGAGGTACCGTGAAGGGATTCAGGCCTTGCCGCTCCGCCCACAAAGAAAACCGTTTCCACTTGCTGCGGTAGACCTTCCTAGTGGACAGTTTATGAGCTGCCACCAGAATTGCCTTAACAGGTGATGAAATACCGGGAGTCCTGATCAAGAGTGGAACTGGAGCAGCCAAGCGGTCAGCTTCAGGTTGTCCAGATTCGGAGGAGGTATGCAGGATGGATGGGATATCAGATCCGGAATGGGATCTAGAATCCAAGGAGGATTCACCGAGTGAGACCTTAGGAAGGGGAACCAGATCTGTCGAGGCCAAAATGGAGCAATGAGAATCATTCTGCAACCCACCCGAGAGGCTTTCTGAAGAACTTGGAGCATCAGAGGCAAGGGTGGATAAGCATACAGAAGACCGGGTGGCCAAGCATGCACCAGAGCGTCTCTTGGGGAACCTCCAGGAGGAGGTATCAGAGCGAAAAAACTGTCGCACTTGGTGTTTGAGGGAGAGGCAAAAAGATCGCATGAAGGAGTTCCCCACCGTGCGAATATGCGTTCGCTACTTGACAATTGAGAGACCACTCGTAAGGGGTCAGAATGGTGTGACTGAGCTTGTCCGCTAGGATGTTGGACCGACCCGGAATGTGCGTTGCTATTAGAAAGCGGTTGGTGGAGATTGCCCATTCCCAAACTCTCATGGCTTCTCGACAAAGGGGGTAAGACCTTGTTCCCCCTTGCTTGTTGATGTACCAGACCACAGACATGTTGTCCGATTGAATCGCAATTGTTCCCAAGGGAAGAAAGTCCTGAAGTGCTAGCAACGCTAAGAGCACTGCTCTCATCTCTAGAACGTTGATATGCAGTAAGGTCTCTGAATCGTTCCACGTGCCTTGGATGGTCCGGCCCGCAAAATGCCCCCCCCACCCGAGGCGGGAGGCGTCCGTGGTCACCGTGGCGAGAGGGGGAGAAGCACAAAATGGGCGGCCCTCGTGGAGAACTGGGGAGTGAAGCCACCACAAGAGGGACCGCTTGCAAGCCTTGCTGATCGCAATGGGATGATGCATAGGGAGAGCAAGGTAAGACCACTGTACTAAGAGAGTCCACTGTAGGATGCGCATATTGAGCCTGGCAAGAGGGAGAAGTGCTATAGCAGACGCCATGGACCCTAGAGCCCTCAGGACCAACTCTGCCGGAACAGAACTTGAGTGGAGAATGGCCCGCACCTGGAGCTGCAGATTTTGAACTCTGTCCGCAGTGAGGAAGGCTCGTAAACTCCTTGTGTCTAGCCTGGCCCCTATAAAATCTAAGAGCTGTGTGGGCCAGGTTGGATTTCTTTGTATTTATTGTAATGCCCAGAAAAGGAGCAAGATGGAGAAAGGAGTCTCGCGCCAATAATAGTAGATGCCTTGTTGGGGCGGTAAGAAGCCAGTCGTCCAGGTAGGGAAAGACCTGCACCCCCTGAAGCCTCAGGTGGGCCGCTACCACTGCTAATACTTTGGTGAACACCCTGGGGGCTGTGGTGAGACCAAAGGGAAGGACCCGGAACTGGTAGTGACTGGATCCCAGCCGGAAGCGGAGGAACCTCCTGGAGCGCCTGTCCATCAGGATGTGGTAGTACGCGTCTTTGAGGTCTATCGAGCACATCCAGTGATTTTCTCCCAGAAGGGGGAGAATAGATTGCAGAGTGACCATTCGGAATTTTTCTTTGGGGACTGCCAGATTCAAGAGAGAAAGGTCTAGAATTGGTCTTAGTTCCCCCGTCTTCTTTGGCACTAAAAAGAACCTGGAGTAGAACCCTGATCTGATCTGGTCTGGGGGGACGGGCTGGATGGCTCTTTTCTTTAGCAGATGGCCAATTTCTGCCAAAGCGGCCTCCCGTTGACCGGGTGGAACGTCTGGGAGGGACTTCAACTTTGGGAGGTGAAGAAAAGAAATGCGATATCCTCTGGATATGATTTGGAGAACCCAGCGGTCTGATGTTATGGACTCCCATGCCGCTAGGTGCCCCGAAAAACGTCCCCCGACTGCCTCCAGAGTGGAGCAGCCGGGCAACCCCTCAGGGCTGCTGCGCGGGCCGTTCAGAGAAGGGTTCCCTGGACCCGAAGTTTCTGGGAGCCCCTCTGCCTCTAGGGCGGCGTCCTCCCTGTCCTCCTCTGCCATGGAAGGACTGGTTGTCCGGAGCAGGCTGGGACTGCTGCGACTTCCGGAACCACATCTTCTTCTGACCCTTTTGGTTCCTAGAGTAGGGCCTCTGGGGTGCAGAGAAGCGGATTCTGATGGCAGACAGCGTCTTCCCATCCTTCTCGCTCTGGGTCAACGTTTCGCGAATGGTTTTGCCAAAGAGAGCAGAACCATCAAAGGGGGCGTTCGCAAATGACGCTTTGAAGGGCTCAGAAAAATCGCAGTGACGGAGCCAGGCCTGACGTCTAGTGACTAGGCCTGCCCCTGCGGCTCTAGCGGCGCCTTCCGTAGCGTGGGAGAGTAGCCGCATAGAGGTATTGGTAACTGACCTAAGAGTGGCCATGCGGGTGGAGTGCAGCACCTTGTCCTCCTCCGACATGGACTCTGGGGGAGATGCAGCGTATTCTTTAATGAGATCTCGCTGCATCCTAATAACGTGTGCCAAGTAGTTCAGCGCCCTTACCAAGAAGGTCGCTGAACTAAACATCCGCTTCCCCAAGCGGTCCATCATCCGAGACTCCTTGCTCGGGGGATGGACTGAGGGACTCTCCTGAGCAAGTTCCCTCTTGGTGGCCGCCGCCGTCAACATGGCATCTACCGGAGGCCCCTTACTCCAATGGGCACGGTCGGACGGTGGGCTAAGGATCCTATCGGGCCTCTTAGGAATTGGCTCCACAGTGTCCGGTTCCTTCCACGCCCTGGTGGTAATGAGGTCCACCAGGGGTCGGCAGGAGGGGACACCCAAGAGGTAGACGGGCCCGCTTCAAATGCCTCCAAGAACACGGACTCGTCCGAGGAAGACTTGGGGGCAGACCACCCCCCCCTTATACGGAGCATTTCCATGATGTCTCCAAATGAGACATCCTCGGGGGGTGACCGTGGGGAGCCTTCCCCTTCCTCCAAGTCCGTGTCTTCCGTGAGAGACTCGGGGGAGTCAATGTGCCTCCTTTTGCACGTATGCTTGCGAGGGACATCCTCTGGGGGGCTGTCAGAGGACTCCTCACAAGCCGCAACCTGTTCCATTGGAGCAACTTGGGGCACAGAAGCGTGCTGTCCCAAGGGCCGGATGGTGGAAGCCTGGCCCAGTGCAGAGGGAGCGCGGGACGGAGCCGAAACAAGTGCCGGGGGTCCAGAGACCCTCAACAGGGCCCTCTCCACTACATCAAATGCCGAAGGGGAGCCGACCTCGACCAAAGGATCCGACAATCGGCTCCCCCTCGGATCCGAAGAGTGGATTGGAGCCGGCGCCGAAGCACTCGGATACGAAGGGACAGTGCGCTCCGACACAGACGGCGCCGAAGGAGCACTGATCCCCCCGGATCCGAGGCTCGGATCCAGGCTCCAAGAGGTCGGATCCGATGCACTCGAGGGCAGGGTCGGATCCGAAGTACAAAGTACTATCGGCGCCGACCCACCCCCGGCTCCGAAGCTGCTCGGCTCCAGTTGCTCCGAGCCCGGGTAGCGGGTCGGAGAAGGAGCAATCGGTTTAAAAAAAGGTGTTGAGCTCCCCCCCAGAGGGGGGGGAGGCAAGAGCACTGCCATCTGCATCTGGGCCTGGATGAACCTTCTCATCATCCGGTCCAGATCAGCATCCGAAAGGCTGTACGTGGATCTCGACGAGGCTACCGAGGTAGGCCTGGAGTGCCTCCTCGATAGCCTCGACGGAGATCGGGTCTCCTCCTCCTCAGGTCCCGGTGAAAAACACACAGGAGACCGGAGCCGAGAAGGAGGAGACCGAGCCGACAACGGAGCCGGGGGAGAAGCCCGCTTGGCTGGCGGGGCCGAAACAGAGGTCTCGGCCCGCCGCTTATGGTGCTTCTCCCTCCGGTCCCTTTTCTTAGCATCCCTCTCCTCCGAACCAGAAACGGGAGGTTGAGTCCCAGGAGGAGGAGGGGGTGCCGCAGAGGGAATAACCGTAGGCACGGTTACTCCGGAAGGAGCGGAGGTCGGAGCCGAGTCCGGCAGTAAAAGGCCCGCCAAAACAAGCTTGGACCTCCGCTCCTTCAATGCCCTGGGGTTGAACCCTGCACAAATGGAACATCCAGATGTGAGGTGTTCAACCCCCAGGCATCTAACACACCGAGTGTGGCCATCAGCTGCGGAAAGCTTATGGCCACACTCGGAGCATTTAGAAAATATAGACTTGGGCTGGTCTGCCATCCTAGTCTAAAGAAAAAAAGTAGTTACCAAACTAAAGTAACTATACAAATAATACACACACAGGCCCAACACACACACTCTACGCCAACAGCGAGGGGAGGGATAAAACTTTTAGATTACCTCTAAAAAGTAAAAAATATCAAAGGGGAAACCTACTCTTTCACTCAAAAAATCAATACAAACTTCAAATTTCTGAAATTTAACAATAAAACTACCACTTAGCTTGAGAGCTTGAGAAACAAATCCAGTCACCATGCGCGGCAAACGAGATCTGAGGTCATGAGGGTAGAGCAGGGCATTATGGGTGAGGGGAGGAGCTGAGAGCTTGGATCCATAGCTGGAAAACCATGCCGGTTCGGATCTGATATCGGATCCATAACCCACAGGTTGCAGACAAATGAATCTCCTACTTCAGATCCCATGTAACCTCATGGAGGACATGCAGACTCTGCACAGAAGGCACCCCAGCCAAGAATTGAACTTGAGATCCTCTTGCTGTAAGGTGACAAAGTTAACCGTTGCACCACCACAGCCAATGGTGAATGGGAGAACACTAGATACAGACATGAAATAATTACAAAGTTCTTATATTGCATATAGACAACAGTATCAAATCATGGTACTGTAATAACTGCCCTTAGCTCATCTAGTTTCTTTACTTAAATTAAACACTTACAATTAGAGGTATCCTTAGATGAAAAATGGGCAAGAAACAAAGAGTGTTTCAACTATTCTGATCATTTTGAATATTAAGATGCTTCTCCCAGTACCTAATTAGGCTTGACATCATATCTCTTTTGATATTCTGTAGATGGCAGTTGATTCACTCTACCATCTGGGCACTGGTTTCCTTTTTGCCTTAGTCCAGTCATATAGCAAATCCACAGTGGTCAGAACTTCATGTGTCTGGTCAACTATTTTGTATTCCCAGAGTTTAGAAACTGTGACCAACTCCAAAGGGAGCATTACTTTCATTAGACTGGCTGCATGACTTATAATAACCCCATGGTTGTAAAAGTTGTTCTCAATATTTAGACTCTTAGAGGTGCCTTGGCCAAGCACTCTACTGGTAATCTTGAGTTGGTGATTTTACTCTACATCCTGTTATGGGTGAGCTTGTAAGGCAAAGTACTGCAGATCACTTCAGGGAATTCAAACCCAAGAAGTCTCAGACCACTGAAACTGCGTCTCCGTGCATAGATCCCTAACAGGCTTGCTATAAAACTGGAAGAAATTAACAAGTATGTGTGTGCGGTGAGTGGGGGAGGGGGACAGCAAGACGTCCCTTAATTAAAAAAACAGATTTTTTTCTGAGTTTTAGTTTCAGAATTAGATGATACCATACTAAAACTGTCTTCAGCACTTCCCCTTTTTTCACTATTACTCCTCTGCGGATGTGACTGGAGTTTTTTTTTTTCTAGTTGCATAACATAATCAAGGCTACAGAGTTTAGAAATAAAATTAACTCAGGGTACCAGTGTGAGGTTTGCAGCAGAGTTCACAATATAGTCTATACTGAAACATTTCCATTTCTTTTAGATAATAAATATGTATCACTAAAATGTATTTTAATTAACATGCAGTTTAATCAGTGTATGGCAGGTTGACTTGGAGCTTAGCAACCACAAATTCACTATGTATCTAAATAAAATTCTGACAAGCAAAGGTTAACACTACCTAGATACAGTTTGACACCCTTGCTGCTAATGCCCAGAACTGTGCGTATCTGGTTCTGTATCTGGCTGTCATACACACCTGCCACATACACCTTCTGTTTTATATTTTCATATGGCATGATAATCTTCATAGAATTCATTCTGATTTCCGTTATGAATTACAGCTTATATCATTTTAGCATTTGTCTAAACTCAGGAGTTAGAGACAAATGTCACACAAGACTTAATTGAGGACCTGCCATTTTGTGGGATTAACCAGAGTACACCTGCTTGACATTTCCACATTATTTGCAAAGTGTGTAATATTATTCCCTAGGAATCTGAACAGACCACACTAAGTTTTATTAACTATTTCTTTTCTTTTGCCTTGCTCCATTTATATCCCATCTTTTTATTACATATATGCGAAGATCAGTGTTTGCACTGCAGTATCAGAATGCAGGGCTTTAATGATGTATAACACAAATAAACATGCAGTGGTCCGGTAGCAGTAGTAGTCCTCATGATCCGAAAACAGGTAGAATATCATGATCAGGAAAGGTAGAAAGATACAAGCTATTGGTTACATAGGCTAAAGCAGTAGAAAAGAAGGTGGACAGAGCGAGTTATAAGTTTTTCTTACCATCAAAGTCTGCTTTTCCATAATTTTTATCAAGGACAATCATTGTATCGCAAGTTTTTGAGTTCAGACATTTGAGGAAAAGTAGTTTGCAATGCTTTCTAACAGTAAACATTCTTCACACAAACTGTCTGCTGTTACAGACACTGACAAAGCATATATGCTTTATCTTTGCTTTTCATATTAATTTGATTTAGTTGAAAACTTGCACACAACAAATACATTTGATGGTTACTTTTTTTTTTTTGCAGAATGGGAACACTCTTTAGTTCTTCTGACTGTTAGTTTAAATACAAGTATAATAATTTGAACTGCATACCTACAGTAAAAGTACTTTCTAGAGAATATGATGGTTATTATTTTATTAACCAAAATGTTCATAGCTTAAAATATAACCTTTTATATTACTTATGTAAAAAATAACCTTTTTCTAGAACTGAGTTTAATAGTGTCTGATCATGGTGGGGGTGGGGGAATATCTTTGGAAAGAAGGCACAGAGACACCATGATGTATTGTGAGATAATAGCTGGTACACCACTACATATTTCTGGACTCATTTATGAGGATATTCACAGAATGGTCAAGGCGGAGTGATCCCTAATACTATCACATATACTGTACGACATATGCTAAGATGATCAGTTACAACCATGGCTGTAGTGTATATAAGACATTTCATGTCTTTGGAGGTTAAAATAACACTTGAATGTTTTGAGGCCTAAAACTCAACCAATGGTCCTTTCAAGGGTCAGTTTATTATTTTAATGTTACCTGCCAGCTTTTTGTGCAGTGCTTTGGCTAAAACAAATTAAAAGTACTGATATGATATTGATACAGAGAGATATAAAAGTTTTATGCATCAATATTATGAAATTAAGGGCACTTTAATGAATTAAAATGTCCCATGTCATCTCAGAAAACCGAGGGCTGATTTTTATTTCATATTACATCATCTTCACATTGGCTGGAAGATGAAGTAGGTTCAAAAGGTAGATGTAAACTGGCTTTTCCACCGTATTTAAACAGGTCATGGATTTAGGCTTTGTTTCTAGCTACATTATCATTATGCAGACAGTATACAACCTAAGATAATTCAATCGCTCTAGACATAGAATTTGGTTTAGCACTTCCCTAAAGTGCATGGTTGAATGTTCCAAAAGCAGACCACACAATGAAAGCATCAAACTGGCATAGAGTATTACAGTACTTCAGATGTTTCTAGAAGTTGTGGGGATAAGCACTCAAAGGTCCATTTTTGTGGAGCACATAGAACTGCATTATCTGATTAACACAGTATCCATAGCACCTGATATATTTTCTATGTTCCCATTCACTTATCCTTTCATAAAACTAACTACTGAATACCAAGTACATCTTCCTTTACTGCTGTGGTGCTATAAATAAAAACTAGCCACATATGGCATGAGCATATCTCTCATCATCAGGGCAAGAAATATGGACAAAGCTAAAAATAATGGGGAGACAAAGCCCAAAATCAGGGACATATTTTAAATACAGCTCTTATAAACTTATAATGTTGCTAGGATAACATGTTGCTCTAACATGCATGTTTTTGATGGATATGAAGTATGATACTCAAATATGTATTATTATTTTGTGTCTTTAACCCTCAATGATTTTCCAGAAAACCTCAAATTTTATGACAGACCAAAAAAACTGAGGCAAAAATCTGGACATTCTTCAAAAATCTGGACAGTTTAGACAAATTGTTGTGCTTATAAAGTTTATAGAATAAAAGGTTCTTGCATTATCATGCATCTTCTGAACTATATAAAGTCTGAAACTCAAATATCTGTCATTATTTAGTGACTTCTATTAACACTGATTTGTCAGAAAACCACACATTTTATGAGAGCAGAGCAAAAATATTGGGCAAAAATCTGGAGACTCTGTGAAAATATGGATAGTTAAGCAGTATGAGTACAATACATACAATCTGTCCCTGGTTTAGGACCTTTGTCCTACCATTAAATTTGGCCGTGTCCAGATTTCATGGATTATGAAGTTGAGAAGTATGATAACCAGTAATGGAATGAGGGTGATGGAAGCTAGAAGAAAGATGGGAATAAGAGACAATTACAGATATCAAGGAAAGAGGGAAAGAAGGAAAAAGAAAAAGGCATGGAAAAAGTAGAAATGGGAAGAGATGACAGGGAAATAAATCAAGAATCAGAAGGATCAATGTACCATTAGAATAAGAAAAGGAGACCAAAAGTGGAAAGAGTCAGGTTTTTCAAATAACACAACTGAGAAAATATGATTAGGCACAGAGTAGGGGTATAGACTTGAGTAAAAAATTATGTGGAAGGCAAATATAGGTAGAGAAAAGACAGAAAAGGAAGAAAAGGCATAACCAGTGATTGCTGATAAAATTAATGTAGGAACAGCATAAGACCAATAGACAAAGCAAACACTGGTGCATCAGGACTACGAAAGATGAGACTTGGTAACAAAGTGAGAGGAAGGACTGGTGAGGGAAGCATAGTTGGGAGGTGATCTAGCTGCCATCTAGTTTTTTCACCTGTATTCTTCTGTTTTTGTCTTGTTTGTTATGTAGTTTAGGATGCTGGGAATGTGTTTTCAGATCCCTAATGTGCCTCCTATTTTGCTTTATAAACCTTTGCTGTAAATCTGAATAGTTATGTGGCCAATAAGATTAGGTTTGTGCAATTGATAATTTATTGAAGGAAACTGCTTCTAGGATTAAAAGAAGGCTTCGGCTATATATATTTTGTTTACCCTTTGTTGACCAAGTTAGCCAAACTAGTCTAGTGACCTCCTTTCAGGAGAAACCCCGATGTAGTATTTATGGAAATAGGTTAAATTTGGCCAGGACATCAGGATACTTCCCCTACTCTTTTGATAGGTACCATAGGATCTTTTACAACCTGCAGAGCTACCACCAACTCAAACAGATGGGACCTTGGTTTAACATCTCATCTGAAGGATGTCACACTCAGGACTGTGCCCCACTCCCAGTGCTGCAATACAGTGTCAGCAATCAAATTACTTGGAGTGGGAATAGAGTTCACAGCCTTCTAACCTTCCAGCACCAAAGACAAACGTGTTACCTAATGAACCACTGACACTGACTATTGAGTGATCAGAAAAAAAGTATATTCATTCAGTCTTGCAGAAGTGTTGTGTTTTGAAATTTCCCTTCTGATTTTGTTTGTTTCACTTATTAGTTTATTTTGTTACCTGGATAAATGAACTGGCACAAATACCCTCTTCACACATGATCTAGATGAAATGGCACATACAATTAACTTATATATTTAAAATAGATTTGTAAGTACAAACTATACATTAGTAGACTATATAACTAATCAATTATATAGTTAGTAGAAAGAGATGAATAATAATAAAGTAATGCGAGGTTATGATATAACAGTTACAAATAAACAGCTCAACAGAAAAAAATGCAAATATATATTCTGATACCATGTTGTGACAAACATAGTGCTTATTAAAATAAATCACATTTTGTCAGATCTGATAAAGGTGCAAGTCACTTCATGTAGTTTTATTATACATATTTACAAACAGAAGGTTTAATAAGAACCTGTTTTAAATAACTGCCTTATCCTATTCAGAATTATGAAGAAATTAGAGTTTCTCTTAGCAAGCAATCTGTGTAAGGTGTTCATTTGTTGGGCATAGAGTCAAGCACTGTAGTTCAGTCTCGGAGTTGGTATATTTAAAGAGTGGGGGGTGTGGGGGTGCAGGGGGGCTTGCCCCCTGCTTACAACAGTCAGGTAAGTTCCCTTTCTTTTTTTTTTTTTTAATCATATGTTCGATGTTTGAAACTTCGAACATTTCAATTAAATTATTTAATATTCAAAGTTTTCAAACTTCGAACATATGATATAGACCCTATGTTTACATGTTCTGAGCATAATATGCCTGTTCTGACAGAAAAATAATGGTATGCATCATATAGGAAGAAATTTATAAATCATCCTAGCTTACTAATGGTAAGGAACTGGAATGCAAAGTAATATCATAACAAAGTACCATAATGCACCATACTCTGCAACATAACTACATACGTCACTATATCTACCACAGTCGGTTTCTTGTTACAGAATGAACACATAATTACCCAGGAACAAAATATAAATGAGCTTTCTTCTATACAAATACATAAAAATGACATATAGGCATGAAGATTTTTGAACTGTACCGGAAAACATGGGCAAATAGTGTCACAAAGATAGCCTGATGGTTTGTACTATGGCACAATGTCCAGAGGTGAACGTCTGCATATGGTGAACAGGCAGAAGACTGAGCTTGTAAAGGCTCAGAACAACATAGGTTGTGATGTTTGTCATAAGCATTCTGACAACATACAACATCAGATATGTGTGGCCTTATTTGCAAAAGTTCACCTTTAAAATCTTTCTGTTTGGAATGTGGAGATCCATCCTAAAGGAATCAGGATTATCAGGTGCTCATGTCACTGACTCATTAAGATATGAGCACCACTCATCCATTTCTGGTGGACACTGGACAACAATGATGGTGGTGGTGTGGGGGGGGTTGATGGTATATAAAATGCAAGCTCAGCATTGGTCATATGTGTCAACCAATGCACATGACATCACATATTGTCTTGTATATGTAGCTGCGCAGAAGCGTGCGCATGTTTGTACAAGTGTAGTGTTTTCTTATCAGATGGACCATGTGTTCTGCTACTGTACAGAAGAACAAACTAAATGAGCATTTTTTTTAGGACTATAATAATGACCATTAGACCAGTTCACTAATAGTTATCAGTTCACTAATAGTTGCCACAAAGTTCAGATGGCTTAGTGGTAAATTGCTGTGGCTATGGTGTTCAGTGTATTGGGTTCAAGTCTTGCAAAGGCTGATTATTTCTTTTCACCACTGATGCTAAAGACAACCACAAATAATTATATAGCTATGTCAAGAATTTAAATGGCAACACTCAGATCTGCTCTGAGTTACAGCACAATGGCACTAAATATACAGAACCAACTGATATTGCCAACATCCTGGCAGATAGGTTCAGTCGTAACTTTACCCCCTCTCACTCCCTAAAAGGCCCATCTCTATACTGGATGAATGTAAAGCTCCTGTAATCATGGCTGCACAGGTAAAAACCCCACTCTCCAAAGACAAGAACACAACATCCATGGGACCTGACAACAACCCAGACTGCATTCTACACGAACGACAGAATAAATTGGCACCCCACCTAAGCACCATGTTCAGTCATAGCCCCACCTCAGGTTTTGTGCCCACTGAATGGCACACATAAATGGTTATCCCACTCCACAAAAGGGGAGCCACCATGGACCCTGGGAACTGCTGCCCCATTAGCCTGATTAGCCTGGTCTGCAAGGCCATGGAACGTATCATCATGGAACTTATGAACAAAGACATTGATAATCTCCAAACTCTGCACCCCACCCAGTTCGGGTTTGTAAGAGGCAGATCATGTCTCCTAAACCTGATAGACTTCTTTGAAGCAGTCACCAAAGCCGTAGACGATGGTAAGGTGGTTCACACAACCTATCTAGATCTCGCCAAGGGTTTTGACACCATCCCCCACTCTGGAATTATAGATAAACTCACTAAACTAGGTATAAATCCCTATGTCAAAAAAGGGGTTGCCAACTGGCTCACTGACAGAACCCACACTGTGAAAGTAGCAGACTGCAAATCCGATTTCTGACCAGTGACAAGTGGAGTACCCCAGGGTTCAGTCCTGGGTCCTCTCCTGTTTGGTATCTACTTCTCTGAAGTACAGGCTAACACAGAAGGTCTTTGGCTAATGAAGTTCACAGATGACTGCAAACTAGGAGCCATAATCGAAACTGCTAATGATGTGGACATCTTACAAAAGGGCCTCACTGAGACAGATGCCTGGTGTCAAAGCCATGGCCTCAAGCTCAATGCCAAAAAGTGTATTGTCATGCCATTTGGTAAAAACTCTGTACCTATGAACTACCACATAGGTGGTAGTCTACTTAACATCGAAAGTGTGATAAGAGACCTTGGGACACAGATGGACAGTAGTCTCTCCTTTGATAATCACATCATCACAGTAGTCAGGAAATCCTTCTACGTGGCGCACCTCATCACAAAAGGTTCCTCATCCAGGAAAAAAGAGGTTATTGTTCCCCTCTACTCATCACTCATTAGACCCATTATAGAGTACAGTGCCCCTTTTGGTATGTACTTCACAAGACATCTAGAACAACTGGGCCACAGAAATACCTCACAAAGAGGATTACTGGCCTCAAACAGATGCCCTACGCAGACCGGTTCAAAAAACTCCAGCTTTACTCTGTTGCATATCGCCTACTCACAGGTGAGCTCTGCCTAACATACAAAGCTATGTCAAACCTAGAGCTGTTGGACATGCTCCACTTAAAAAAAATCCCAATCCTTCCGAGCTACATGCTCTAGGGACCTAAACCTCATCACCACAATAAACAGAACATGCTGGAGGGATAGATTCCTGTCTCAGTGACTTCCCATACTCTGGAAAAAACTACCTATCTATATCAAACAAAGCTGCTCATTAGCATTCTTCAAGAAAAATCTTGATGATTGGATGGGAAATAGGAAATTCACCCCGGGATCACCTCTGTGGCTCTGCTCGACAGGGGCACAGGAAAATAATATTCTTGGGTGGCAAAACCAGGGTACCTTTTTGGCTAGGCTTATATAGCCCCTAGGGTCAATAGCCTAGTACCTACCTAGGAACCTATGAATATAAAAAGGTGCAGTATCTTGCAGCATGCATTGTTGTATATATTGCAGTTGCATATGTATGTCCCTCACTATTTCATATGTGTGCATTTATGAAAACCATGCATATGTGCATTCATAGGGGGATCTGTTGCATGCAGACATATGCAAGCATTGTCATCATCATCATAGACATGCAGCATACTAATACCATCCATGCCATAGCCAAAATGCATACCGGAAATGAACTGGAGCATACCCATGCCCATGATGTTGTGTGACTGATAATAAATGAATACAATATGCTGGTTTCAAACACAAGTACACATGTTGACACTGCCATTGAAAATATTCATACCTCTTTCTCTGGCACTTGACCATCTGTGACACCTGTATCAATGGGATTCAGAACATCCACTGCCCAACCTTAATGAGTATTTATTTAGTCAGTTGTATGACTACATAACTGCAAGGGGTGTTTTGCCTTATCAGAATAATACAGCTGTTATTATCCATTTCAGATGAGAATGCCAAAGGGCACAATACTCTGTTCTATGAAAACAGGGTGAGAAGATGGCACTGGAAACAAGATGAGCAATATATATATATTTGTAGGTGACACTGTTATATAGCTTTTTTGTGGCTGTATGGCATTTGTTGTCATTACAAAATGTTGCATGGGCATACCTGTTGACCATGTTTCCTATAAGGTTGTGTGCAGGGAATATGATGGTAGGACATAATACAATATTGCACACTTGTGAGTGCCTCTCTTACCATGTTACTTTAAGTGGTAACCAGAGTGTTCAAAGGTATCCAGCAGCACTGTATGGGAACAGTTGTGGATGCTATGTCAAGCATGTATATTGGAGGGCTATAATGTATATCATAGTGTTGCATGGGTAAACATGTAACCTCCAATCCAACTAATCTTATTGTAGGTTGGTATGCAGGGTGCAAAATAGTTTGACATAGCATTGCGTAAACACATCTTTGGACATCTGTCTCAACATGTTCCTTACACCATGGTGTTGGAGGAGCACAACAGTATAACCTATTGTCATATGGCACAACTATCTTCATATGTCAAACTATGTATATTTTATGTTGGCATACAGGGGCCACAATGGTATAACTGTGCTGCATGAGTATACCTGTGTGTGCCTGACCTATTCATATTTCTGCTAGGGAAGTGTACAGAGTATATAGTGGTGTGACATAGCTTCATACAGACACAGCCTTAAACATCTGTTAAATCATGTTTGTTTTCCTAATCATCATCCCCCTTTTCCCCATTGTCGACATGGAGTTAGGGTGTCATATCAACTGTCGCCATCTCTCTATATTCAATGCCACTCTCCTACCTTCTTTGACATTCATGCCTGACTGCCTCAGATCTTCTCTCACAAAATCCATCCACCTCTTTGCTGGATGCCCTTGTTTCCTCTTGCCTTCTTCCTGTCTTTCCCAAATCTTCTTCACCAGATTGTTCTCTGCTTTTCTGCATATGCCCAAACCACTGTAATCTGTTCTCTTTAACATTTTGTGCAACTGGAACTACTTTGGTTTCTGATTGTATGTCCTCATTTCTTCATCTGTCCTACAGTGTACATCCTGCCACCCTTCTCAGGCACGTTGTCTCCATCTCCTTCAGCTTTCTATACAGTAGTACTGGATGCACCAATGTTTTGTACACCTTACTTTTCAGCTTCTTTGGCATTCTTCTGTCATATATTACACCCGGCATTCTGTGCCATTTGGCTGCAGTCCCTCTGATTCTAGCTTTGACCTACTCATTCAGACTTCCCTTCTCCTCAACCACCCCTCCCAGATACTTGAAGCTGTTAACCTGAGCCACTGTTTTCCCCTTATATCTCAGTTCTCAGCTTCTTCTGATTTCCTCAATTTACTGCCATTACAACTATCTTATCTGTACTCATGTGCCTTCTGGTTCGCATTCCATTTGCTAGCCTTTGCTGAATTCCTTGCTTAGAGACTGCCTGTAATGTCACATCATCTGCATATAGCAACTTTGTTGAACTGTTCCTCCAACTTGTTTCCTAATGTAGTTCATCACCATTATAAACAGCAGTGGGCTCAGAGCTGAACTCTGATGCATACCCACTCCCAATGGGAACCCCTCTGTGAGACCGAACACTGTTTATCAAAAAGTACTAAACATGGTGTTTGACACTGTGACATAGTGCCATATTGATGCATATATGGATACTATGCAAAACAGCTATATTGTAGGGTTGATAGGCAGAATGCAGGATGGCACGCATAAGCACACATAATGGAGCTCTGTCATACATGCATATAGTCGGGTATGTGCCTGATGTACAGTGTCTTTTCATGATTCTGCATGATGACATTTTTTCAAACATATTGTACCATGTGTATCATACAAAGGAGTGCAGAATTCAAGTGTTATTGCATAGTGCTGCATGAGTAGTCTATATTCTACTACTTAGATTATGTCTAATGTATGGTGTTGTACAGTGTGTGTGTGTGTGTGTGTGTGTGTATGTGTGTGTGTGTGTGTGTGTGATACAACAGCATGACATTACACGGGGAACCACCTGTAGACATATATTTCACAGTACCTATTTTATGATAGACTATAATATACATACCACAGTGGCAATGTGCTACATGGTCTCACCTGTAGATGTGACATATTGGTATAGTATGTGACAGTGACTTCTGCATGGGTAACCACAGCTGTGTAATAGATACCTGAAGAAGATTTTTTTTGCATCTAACTCTTTCTTTTCTTTTTATACACTTCCATGTGTTATACTGACACATGGCTGCCCTCCAGACTAAATCTCTTCTTCCTATTGTCTTACACTACTGCATGCATTAAACACATTCCCAGTGAAAATATGTATTTGCAGAGATAGGTTACACTGGTGCAGATAATGCACTTCAGATTATCCCTACATATACCCCAAATATGATATTGTCCATCTGTATAATATCTAATAGCTAGATTTCTGAGATTTATGCAATATTGTCAACTGGCTACATGTTCCTGCACATCCCTTGCACTCCAAATATGCTTTTCACTGGCCTGCTTTGAACAACATGCTGATTTGCTCCCTGTGTGCCTGCCTGACACTCAAGATATGTCCCACCTAAGGAATGATGGGTTGTAATCCATATATTTTTGATTATCAGCTCTACCTCTTCAAAGACACCACAGCATTGTGTAGGTTCCTTGTAGCTGTCATCCCACTGTACTTATGCAGTTATGGTTCATTTAATATTTACACTGCCAGCCCATTTTGCATGTCCCATTAACATCAGTGTCATTCCCTGTAAATTGCACCAGGCATTATCTGTACTGTAGCACTTGTGAGATAATTTGCATATGGCAGCACTGAACCTGTACTGGTAAGTTTTATAAAATCTGTATTTATATTCCATATTTCTGGTGGTGCTCCTCCCACTACAGCTCGCCATGCCCTGCCATGATTCAGGCATGCTGCGACCATCATGCCTACACAGATCACTACTAGACTATTAGACACATGCATCAACTGGAAAGGCCACAAAAGTACCTCAAGAAGAGGATCCTAGGCCTTAAACACATGTCCTACATGGACAGACTCAAAAAATTCCAGCTATTCTCTGTCTCATATTGTCTACTAAGAGGCGATCTCTGCTTGACTTACAAAGCCATGTCTGACCCAGCTCTGTTAGAAATGCTACATCTAAAGAAATCCCAATCCCTCCACACTACACACTCCAGAGACCTCAACCTCATTACTACAATCAACAGAGCATGCTGGAGGGACAGGTTCATAACCCAGAGACTGCCCATGCTCTAGAATAGACTTCCCATACATGTCAAGTAGAGCACCTCACTGGCCCTCTTCAAAAGAAATGTTGATGAGTGGATGGAAAATAGAAAGTTCACCCCGAGGATCATGCCAGTGGCTCTACTTGATAGAGGCACTGGGAACTAACATCAGGCGGCACGATGCCAGGGCACTTCTATGGGCTAGGCCTGTAAAGGCTCCATGGCCATTAGCCTAGTACACACCTGTGAACCTGTGAACTACATACCACTGAAGTTCTTATAGCAGGTGGCTTTGTGTGACAGCTTCAGTGGCCTTGCTGATGCTATAGTAACTAACATGTTCTGGCAATCTTCTGTCATAGTGTCCTGAATACCATTCATAGAAATGCATCTGGTTTATCAGTCAAAATCAAATGACCAGTAATGCATGTTTCTTGTTGAGCCAACAGATGCTGTCCATCTTGAAAGAATACAGCTTGTTCCTCGATATATTCTCCATGGCACTCTAGGCCACTGCAATCATGATATTATAGCTGGTGGCTGAGGTACATATCTAGTCTCATACCTGGTAAGGTTAATATAGTAAGTGGCTGTCAGTCCACAACCACATCTGCAAAGAACCATAATGTTGTGTAACCCTTCATGGACAGCTATACCACCATACCTGCTAGATTCCTGAGGACATTGTGAGATACCACAAGTGGTCCATTTGTTTCAATCCCTCCTAGGGGTGCCAATTTTGCTCTATTGGTTCCCTTTCCTTATAGATATGCATATCTTCCATTCCCAATTTGAGGAAAACCTTTTTCTCGGACTACACCCTCAACATGCTGCTATCTATGCGTCCTATGGAAATGTAGTCACTGATATTCTACTTCTTTCTTTCTTCCCCATTTCACAGTGGCACTGCATGGCCATGTGGCTACCTCTTACAGTGCAGGAATATGCAACCCTAGTCTTCCAATTCTGCAACTTCAGTTTCAGACTTTGCATTAGCTATATATATTGTAATTGTTATCTTTCTGCTTTATGCCACCAAATCTGCATGCTACATACCAACACATTGCCTACCACATACTCTAAACAGTGTGTTATGGCATATGTTATATCTTCTCTATCTTCTATATCATTGTGTGTTCTGCTGCATATTTGGAAATAGCAACCTTTGCATTGTGTAGCTGAAGCTTTTAATACTTATTTCATATAGCACTAGACTCATTTTATTTGGGGGGGGGGGTAGTGGTACAGAGTAGCATTGTCACCTCACCGCAAGAGGTTCTGTGGTTTGTTTCTTGGCTGGGATGCTTTCTGTGTGGAGTCTGCATGACCTCCATGTGTTACTGTGTTTATAAGTTTTCTTGGGGCACTCTGGCTGCCTTTCACATTCCAAAGAAAGGTGTTAGGTAGATTAGTGACTATACATTTTCTGTAGGTGTGAATGCAATTCAGAATAAAGACTTAGCAATCAACTTCTGCTCCTCTTCTTGCCTAATAAACGTTATGGATGGTGTCACTTGTTCATGGGATATCTGTAGGAGTCAAATATGACCAACTAGGGCTAATCTGAAATTGAGACAATACTCTATTACTCCAATTTATTTGATTTGATTATCAATGTCTGCCAATGTCTACATACACAGAGGAAAAAAAAACTCTGTTTAAGCTAAAAGAGGGTTCAGTGTTGGGGCCAGTGTTATTTAACTTTTTATTTTATCTGTCTCCTAGAAACAGTCACTACTGCTTATTAAAATGTGCTGAGTAACATAAAACTAGTGTACAGTATATAGAAAAAGAAGATATTGACGTGAAAAAGCTGAAAGACAAACAACTAATGGACGAATAAAACAAAAATTGTTTTAACAATTAATGCTAACAAATGTTATGTCATGCTCATAGGTATCAAACAAATGTTAAAATTCATCCATCCATCCATTTTCTTATGACCTACATTATCTTTTTAATGGGTTGTGAGCACTCTGAGGCCTCTCCAGGCAGAGTAGTCAGTTGACACAAGGCATTGAAACCTGTTCCGGGCAAGGTGACAGTTGATCATAGAATGCATGTGTGTGCACACACATATACACGTACACACACACACACACACACACACACACACACACACACACACACACACACACACACACACACACACACACACACACACACACACACACACACACACACACACACGCGCACACGCACACACGCACACACACACCCACACACACACATATATTTATATATATATATATATATATATATATATATATATATATATATATATATTCACTCACACACTTCATGGACAACTATGGATAATTTGGAAAAAGTAATTTGCCTGCTATTTGTCTTTGACAGTTTATAGGAAACCAGAGCCCCAGAGAAACCCCATACAGATGCAGGTCAGATATGCAGACCCCCAACTAGAGACTTCTAAGCTGAGAATAAAACTGGTATCTACCTAAATCAACAGTCCCCACTCAAAACAGACATCATCACCTGCAGCTCATATAATGTCTAACATCAGATATTGCACTTTTAAGCTCTGTTTCAGATTTTTCTATTCTCATATTGTTTTCTGTATGTCTGTTTTCTGTGTTGATAATGCACAGATCCCCGCCATCATATTCCTATGCCACCCATTATGTGGCAAAGTTATAACAGTTATGATAACAAAAGAACAAGGTTATTCTGTGTTTATTCCACTAGAAGCAACTTGCACCTTGGCATTATACCTTGAAGGCTGTATAACTTATAAATGTACACAAGAAGTAATTTATACATTCTCATAGCTCCTAACAAAACATGTAAATGTTGATCATAATTAATGACATAATTAATTATACCAAGTAATATTCTCAGATGTAAAAAACAACAAATAAATAATGCACAATAAAGATTTCACATTTAATTCAGTACTAATGGCCTTGGAATGTAAATTATCTAATAAGAAGCTGTTCCGTGCATCCATCAGCAACTGTTAGTAAGTAAAATCTAAATGTAAATTCACATCATGATGACTAGAAAACAAAAGTATTCTGAGCATGTTTGAATCTGAACCATGAAACTCTAAGAAATTATGTGCCTCACTACTTAGAAACATTGTGGATATCTCTCAATTTTCAAGCTGTTTTTTCACAAGGTTCCTCTCCCAGGCCCCTGCTTGTACATCTTTCATTTCCCAAGCCCCTGCTTACACTTATCAATAGTACCAGAACTTGTCAGAGATTTGGGATGCATGTCTAGACTTAAAAAGGCCCTCGTGACCAGGCTTAAAAAGGCCCTTGTGGTCATTAGCCTACTAAATTCTTATGAACCTATTTAAGAGTATTTGGGGGCATACACTTCACATAAACCTTTGTTGGAATTTTGTATATAGGTTTAAAGTTCATTCCTGTGTCTAGAATTTCATTTCACTGTTTGAAGTCTTATTAGATATATTGTTTTAGAATGATGCAACTAAAATACTGTTTTTCTAACAATATGTAAATATGTGATGTGCGTTTGTTTCCAGTGAAAAGTTATATTCAGAAAACTTGTTTTAAAAGCAAAGATTGGTTTATCTCCTGCTTTTATGCAGATCCACATCTCTTAACTCTCCAGATTTTCACAGAATGTCTAGATTTTGCCTTATATTTTTGGTCTGTTCCTCATAAAATTTGGGGTTTTCTGGAAGATCACTGAGGATTATAGTCATTAAAAGTGACATGCATTTGAGTTTCAGACTCCATAGCCTTCAGGAAATGTGTGCTAAAACAAATCCTGTCATTCTAGCAACTTGTTACATTTATAAGAGCAATATTTAAAATTTGTCCTTGTTTTGGGGCCTTTGTCCCAACCCATTATGTTAGACATTGTTCAGATTTCTAGTGCTAAGAGGTTGAGAACTATGTGCAGAGCTGAGAAAGTCAGAAAATATTTTGATGGTTTAAATGATACATAATTAACTATAACATTTCTAAAGAGGAATTGAAAAGCCGCAGTGGTGCAGCGGTAGCGTTGTCACCTCACAGCAAGAGGTTCTCCCATTCGATTCTCGGCTGGAGCGCCTTCTGTGTGGAGTCTGCATATCCTCCCCACAGTCGAGTGGCATTCGAAAGACATGCTTGAATGGGTGTGCCTTCATTGAAGGTTGGGCGTCGGTCTGGCACCGTGAAAATCTACTGCCAATCATTAGCAGAGTGGAGTTCCGCTGTGGCAAGCCGAAAGAAGAACAAACATTTCTAAAGAGGAATTGGCAGTTTTGCTTTCCATGTCTCAAGATGTTAATTGGATAACCAAGTCTGCAAATAAGGGAGGTAATATTTTGGCTATGTACAAACAGTTTTATTTAGAAATGTGTAATAATCTGTTAAAATAATTTAGCAGTACACTTAAAACTGCTTTCTAACCCCTTGTCCACTTGCTCAGTCGTCCTTAGTTGATCTTTCAGAAGACACTGTTAAAAAAAAATACTGTCTGAATGACATTTACATCAACTTTCTGTCAACATCTTGGAGTTACACTATTCTGTTGCTTTCGAAAATTCGTAAGGCACCCAAGACCCTTTAGGAAGGCCAATTTGTGTCACAGGTTGGGGGTTCTTTAGAAAGGGTAGGTACTATCACTTGTTTGTGTTTGGAACTCTTGATGTTGGGTTTGCCATCATATATTAGGGACAATAGTTACTTAATTCATAAACTCAAAGCTGTGATTTAACAGGATCATTACTTTTCTGTTAACACAGATGTGATTAGACTGTATATCTGTTGATCCCCAATGGGGCATTGAAATAATTTCTTATTTTTATCACGCTTCAGTGATAAAAGACTTTTGTATTTCTTTGATTAAATTTTATCTTGGTAATAATTTCATTTAATTTCAGAGATTTTTTTCTTATAGCTGGGAGACGTGGCAAAGGGGCAGGCTTTGCTTCCAGCTATGTGAACTTATTTATCGGCCTGTTTAAACAAGATTATCTTTATCAATAAGGTTACAATGGTAATAAGGTGACTTTATGGACACTGTATTGATTTGATTTTAATAAATTAGGCCTCTATGATGATGTTTGAATATTTTTCTAGGTTAAATAGGAATAGACTTGGCATAAAATTTGTTTATAAGATGCAGAACTGTTTATCGAATCTTTGGATCTGTTTATATATGTGAAAGATGATAGAACTGTGGCTGATGCATACAGTTAATAAGTTACTGAAAGAGCATTTAGGACAACTTAAAAAAACACTGGCACCTTTTCATGAGTAATAATGTACTAACTTCTAATATGAAGATGTCGCCAAAGCATATCAAAATTAAATTCTTTAACAAATTGTTTGGTCCATTCACCTATGTTTCCCAACTCAGCAACCAATCAGCTGGGTTCTGTGTGTAAAGGATGTTCATCTTGTCCTTACTGGCATTCTCACTCTGAGCACATTGCTAATGGACAGAAATTATTTGTACATTAGAATCATAATTGTTATCAGGTTGGGGTAACACTATAAATACTATGTAGTCCAAACTTCCCAACAGGTCAGAATTTTGGAGCATATGAAGGATATTTGCAATGTTACTGATAGAGGTTTAGTGGCATATATCTTTCTTGAGTTTCATGGTTCAGATACTGACATGTTTAGATATTTTTTCTTTTGTATATTCATTCTGATGTACATTTGCCTTTTGATTTTACTCAGCAATTGTAGATAGAAATATATATTTTCTTATTACTGAACATCCTAAGCATTTTAATAATTAATTAAATATGAAATATGTATTGTGAATTATTTACTGATAGTTTTTTTATCTAAAAGTATCATATGCTATCATTAATTAATGACATCATTAATTATGACCAGCATTTGACTGCTCTGAACCACGACCGTGTATATATTACTTCTTGTGTGTTTTTAACTCTTATACGCCCTTAAAGTCATGACGCTGAGGAGTTAATTGTTTTTAGTAAAATAAAGCAAGTGTTTTGTTTTGTTAAAGTCTCATGACTTCAGTTGTGCTTGTTATGTGTTTTTTCCAGTGTGTGATAAATTGGGGAAGAACATTTTGGACATAATAATCATTATGATATATGTGTCCCCACATATACTAAAACCAATGTGTATTAGGCACTTGGCTTGCTGGTGGTTATGCATTACAGCTTCATTGTCTTTGAGATCTATGCACAACATAGCATTGCCTTGACCTCCTCCATTGTTATTTACAACGGTCAGTCATTATGTACCCTACTTCTTTCTTTTTACATTCTTATCTGCTGCCTAGTGCACTACCTCTGTGATTGTAAATATCTACCACTACCCATGCATTTCTCTGTCACAGCCCATCCATTTGTGCACCAGTCTTACCTGCATCCATCAAAAGGTTGATGGTGCATACATGCAAACAGCATATGTCCACCTCAGAAACTTGAAAATCCACCCTTCTGATGGGATGTGTTTCTACAGCTGGTTGTCATTTTACCTCTTCTCCTGTGTCTACATTATGTTATATACTCCTTAAAAGCATAATTGTCATAGTTGCGTATGTTAATTAATTGTGTACTATTTGTCCACATATTGACATTTGCTGAGATATAGGGACAAAGGTAGGTGATAGTGTTCACTGTGTATGTCACTGAGACACATGGCTGTACAATGCTTGAGTATTCATACATGTTACTGAGACACATTGTTAGAAAGAACTTTTCCTAGACATCCAAGCTGTAAAGTGCAGTGCGTGTTACTATATGGCCTGAGAAGTGACAGCATCTTTGATGTTGTGTTGTACATCAGGTACGGAGCTTCAAGATGTAACATGGTGGAGATATATTTCATGCTTCATAAAGACAGAGTGATAGACTTCGAATATATGGGTCTGGTGTCATTACCTAGTGCTTCCAGATGTCCATAATGTACCTGAGAGATCTATGGTTATGATTGCCTATGACATATATCTATCACAATCCATGCTAGGGTTCCTTACAGATGCAGCCTCATTAACTAGACTGACTGGCTGTGGCAGTGAAACATGTAGATGTAGTATGTTTTATGTTAAGAGCCTTAGATGCCATACCACGAGGTGCAATAAAGTGGAGTGATATAGGTACTGCATGTGTGTTGTTCACCTCTACATACTGTATAGCACTTTTATGTGCTATCATTACATGCAGCTGCTGACAATATACCAACACGAACACTGCTTCATGATGTGCGTGTGTGTGTGTGTGTGTGTGTGTGTGTGTGTGTGTGTGTGTGTGTATACAAGTGAACAAGTGTATGCCTGCTGAGCATTATATCAATTAAATTGGCTAGTGCTCTGGAATTATGCACAGCTGATGTCACACATGTGACATATGTCCACGAGATAGCTGATAGCTATGCTGTCTTCACCCATATTGCTGTCTTTGTGCTGACCACATATGCACTAGTATCACAGGTACATATTAAGTATATGTCAATCTATGTCAAGGAGCTCATGGTAGCAATTCTACTGTAAAAATAAACACGTGTATGAATGTATATTGCTACATATGTGATGTCATACTACATTATTGCCATTCTTTTTTTTTTAAACAAGAAACATCTTTATTGAATTATCATGTATGACACAGTCCATGTTACAACTATATAAATGATATTATTCCATGACCCCCCATTAATATTCCAAAATGTGCACGCTGATTGGCCAGTGTGCACGTTGTAAATCAACTTACACTAATGGAAAAAGGTCCGGTCGCCCGGACGTTTTCCATTAGTATAAGTCTCTTTTAAATCACTGTCTCGCTATGTTAAAAGAGTTTAACATAGCGACACAAGTTTAAAAAAAGCAACGGAGATCTCCATTGCTTTTTTTAAAGCTGTCTCGCTATGTTAAACTCCTTTAACATAGCGACACAGTGTGTAAAAAGCAACGGAGATCTTGCTTTCTCCGTTGCTTTTTTTTTAAAGCTGTCTCGCTATGTTAAACCCATTTAACATAGCGAGACAGGTTTAAAAAAAAAAAAAGCAACGGAGAAAGTAAGATCTCCATTGCTTTTTACTGTTTCACTATGTTAAATGGGTTTAACATAGCGAGACAGTTTTAAAATAAGCAACGGACATCTCCGTTGCTTATTTTAAAGCTGTCTCTCTATGTTAAACCCATTTAACATAGCGAAACAGTAAAAAGCAACGGAGATCTTGCTTTCTCCGTTGCTTTTGGCCACAGCTCTGATGTACTGCGTAGGCATGCGCAGTACATCAGAACTGCTGATACGAGACAGCAGCGGAAGGGCAGCAAAGAGGCATTATACAATGCCATTATTTAAGAAAAGTAATTATTTCTTTTCTTAAATAATGTCATAGTATAATAGCAATAACCCACGCCTGGGTGTGGGTAATGCGGGATTTACCCACAGTTGTCTTTGTTTTGTCCCTCGGGCTTCGCCCTCGGGACCAAACCACGCCAACCGTGGGTAAATCCTGCATTACCCACACCCAGGCGTGGGTTATTGCTATAATAAACCATAACGATACAATCTCAGTTTCGAACTTTATAAAATGCACTCAAAATAGTGCTGACATAACTGTAGCTGCAAACAGTATATATCACTTTTAACATGTCCAGTCATTGTTAGTCAACCATTACATAGCTCATTCAGATCCTGCCTTCTTTTAAACCTCATTACTTCTCTGCATGTATTGATCCCACTGTTCCTGTTTTTTCCCATGTAATTTTCTCCTACATTTTTCTGAAGTTCCAGTCATTTTATCTCTGTTAGTTATCTTTATTACATCTAATAAACTTCATTTTGACTTTGATTTCCATTTTCTAGTAATTTCTTTTTTGGCAGCCATCATAATCAAACTCAGCAAGGCCTTACTATGTCTACGCAATTCAGAATTTGTATCACAGCTCAAAACATTTTTTCCCTAGTTACTCCAATTTGCTCACCCAATATCTCCAACAGAGCAGTCTGCAGGTAGTCATAAAAATCTGCCAACTCATTACACTCCCAGAAAATATGTTCCCAGTTATCTCTTTCTGTCCCATCACACCTCCAACATTTGCTGTCTACCTGAGAAAAAAATCTTTGAACCCTGCTTGGGGTATAAAAATACCTGTGTAAGCACTTCCAGGCAAACATCCTAAATCTTCTAGATTTTGTTGCATATTTGGGAAACGTACATATATTCCCCATTGTTTCTTTGTGACTTGCTTATCTAATCTCTCTTCCCAATCCTTCCTAACCTCCTCTGATTGATTCTTATAGTTATCGTACAATATTTTACATGCTGTACTAATTATTCCTTTCTTAATGGCAGCTTCTGTTCTAGATTCTACTAAAAACTCTACCAGTGCTGGTCTTTCATTTAGGGCCCCCTATATCTTTCTCTTTGCCTATACTCTAATATCAGTCCTTGGTATGGAAGATAATCCCCAGCCGGCAGTCCAAATAAGTTCTTGGACTCTTCCCATTCTATTACCTTGCCATATCTAGTTATTTGCTCCCAATACCTTGGTTACTTTGCCTGTTTTCTGTAATATATTCCTGCCTCCTCTTGCCTATTGTCTGTATCTGTAATTGTAGTCATCCCTATTGGCAGAATCTCCTTTCACCATTCCCATGTTGACTTAGTCCTTAGAAGACCTTCTGCTACTTTATGGATATAATATTCTGCATAATTATTGTTATTCTCCTTAAAGGTCTGGATCCAAAATCCCAGTCTTTCTCCATTACTTGAGCCTCCTGCCAGTTTCATCATCATCTCTTTCGACTTTGATTTATAGTTTTCTGCTTGTGACATGTATAGTAGCTTTAACTGTGTTGCTGTAAAATACCCCTTCAATGCGGGTAATCCCAATCTGCCTTGTTTTATTGGAAGAATAAACACATCATTGCCATTCTTGATGTTCCTGTCTCAACTCTTTTTAAATATTTTGAGTAGTACATGATGCCATGTTCCATTGTTTATTTTATTTATTCTACTGGAACATGGTTTTGGAGTAATGTATGTGACACATATTTTTTTCATTATATTACAAATGAGAGAAGCCTGCTGAGGTGGTTGAGAGCATCTGTGAGATGGTAGCTCAGCTTCCAGTGCAAAGCTGAGGGTGCAGTACAGCTCAGTGGGAAGCTGAGGGTGCACTGCAGCTTAGTAAGAAGTTGATATTGCTCTGCAGCTCAGTCTGAAGCTGAGGGTGCAGTGCAGCTCAGTGGAAAGCTGAGGGTGCAGTGCAGTTCAGTGGGACATTGAGACTGCACTGCAGCTCAGTAGGAAGTTGAGTGTGCAGTGCAGCTCTGTGGGAAGTTAAGGGTATAGTGCAGCTCAGTAGGACATTGAGGGGGCAGTGCACAGTGAGATGGATGCTGTATTGGAGCAAGTAGCATGATCCATGGCAAAAGGCACTGTAGTTGAGACATAAGGTAGGGAAAACTGGAAATGTTGCAGACAGCATCCACTAAGATGTAGTGGAAATCCAAAAGGAAATGTATTTTTATGGCTGGATAGATCAGATGATGCTGCAGATTTTCTTCAGTATTCATGATGTCTTAAAAGTCCTAAAAACCTTATGCTACCAGAATAGACAGGAAACACTGCCCTTTATTCAGTGTCTTATAATCTCCTGAAAGTCGATCTATGCTTTGCCTTCCAAGCCATTAGAGACCCAGTAGTCCAGGATCTTTTGTATTTCCACAAATCAAATAGTCCCACATATAACAGAACAAAGTACCTAACTCTTCACTGGGAGATAACTAAAACAAGATGGAGAGACACGTTCATTACACAGTGCATTATCCACCTTGGAACAGGCTCCCATTACAAATTAAGCAGTGCAATGCATTATCTTCCTTCAAATATTAACTGGACAATTGAATGGGTATTCACAAATTCATCTCTGGCTTGACTGGCCTAACCCTTCATGAGCGAAGAGGTTCAATATGAGGGTGGGTACTGTCAATGCATAATTGGTGATTAGACTCAAATGCCTTGCATTTTCTATGATCCTATAAAACTATGTGTGTCATTCCAGTGTTGACATGCACTGAATTGTGGAGGTGAGGTTATCACTGCTAAAAAAATGAAATGTGTGACACTTAGGAGGGAATAGAAGGATATTTCAATGGTTGTCATGGAAGAGGAGTACCTGGGCAGCCATGATTATGATGATGATGATCATCATCATCAGGCATGGGTTACAGAGTCCCCAGAGTGATGAACAAGTTGTGACACAGAAACAAACAGCCTCTGCAATTTACAGCCTGATGGGTGGATTCAATTGGTCTCCAATACTCCCTCAAGCCATATCCCCCCTGGTCAATGTCTCCACCCAACATCCCTGCAGTCCTTGTCACATAGGCTGGATGGCCCGTGAAGCACTCCTCTAGACAGGCTGCAGCTGGGGAATTAGTTATATTAGCTGTCAGTGACAGAGTCCCTGCATGTCCAGTGTGTGCACGCCCATGTCAGAGAAGTTGACAACAGAATTTATTTTCTGCAGTTCCATATATTTTATATTGTTTATATTTGTTGTTTTGCTTTCTCAACTTTTCTGATGCTGTGTGGTTGTAATCGTATATGTATTTTTTTTATTTATTTTATTTATTGCTTTTGATTACAGAGAAAGTCCGAATGGGCACATGCCCCATCGTCAGTGGAGGTCCATTGAGAAATGTTACATTTTACAGAATGAGTAGAAGGCAGTTATGCAAGATTTAGATAATAAATTCACATACATATAATAGTAATGATACGGCAGTTAATCAAAACAAGAATACAGTAAAGTGTTTGTTAGTATAAAAGTTATGAGACTAGTTATTTTCAAAGGGAAATCAGATGAAGTAGAAGAGAGTGAAAGAATGATAGGATAAAGATGGTTACAAATTATGAAGGAGTATTAAGGAAGTCCAGATAGTAGTGGAGAGGGGTAGATGCAAGTCAGATAATTAGAGATTGTGAGGAAATAGTTGCATTATGGACAGTTAGATAAAAGAGTGCTGAGAGTTAATAAGGGTTTGGAGTAGGGAAGATGGAGATTATCCAGGAACATCACACATATGGTAGGACTTTTGTTGAGTGTTAAATATTTTTAGGGAATGTTCTTGTCATATTGCTAGGGGAGAGAATTCCAGAATTTTGCAAGGTGGTGGGAGAGTAGTGATTTGCCAGCAGAATTGTTGGGTTTGGATACATGCAATAGTTATTGGTATAATAATTGTAGTGGCCTGGAACGGTTATATATTTTTGTGAGGTTGGAGATGGATGGACAGTTACTAGGTTTATACACAATGTCACAGGGATGGAACCAGAGAATTTCATTTTGTACTCAGAGTCTCTTGTTGCTATCCCACCCAACTAAACTGACATTAAAAATTTGTGCACATCTTATAAAATGTTGCCCCCAAACACTTAATACATGTGTGACGATTGGGGAGAGATGGGCGAAGGCTGCCAGCCTAGTCAAATAGAATTTGATGCACTGTATAAATAAATGTAAAATACAGGCTTGTGTTTTTAAATGTAAGAAAACACAGTGAAATATGGAACTGCAAAATATGTGACAACATTGCACTCTACTAGCCCAGTGAAGCATGTTGTATCCTTTCATGTTAAAATTCACCCCAGGGCAGCTGGATGAAGATTTCATGTCCATTGTTTTAAGGCTAAAGTTTATGACCAGAATTTAGATGTGGAAGGTGCTTTATTGCTTTAGTTTCTGTTAGTATATACATGTGAAATGTCTTTTATTGTTGTAAGTTTCTGTGCAGGTGTTAGATTGCTAAATAATGCAGTTTGTGGCCTGAGAACTCAGACCAGGTGTTAAGATGATGCAATATGAATACTGGGAAAACCTGTCAAGAATGATGTAATTTTGGGAGGGCCTTAGAGACATGTTTGTTAGTAATATTTAAATACTATTTCTCACAAGAGACCTGAAAGCATTTTGACTTTGGACATCTAACTTACCAGCACTGCCTATGCTCTTTATGTATATAAGTAGGATTGTAGCACTGTGTTTTCTCTTAAGATTAGCTAATGATTAGCAAGTTAGAATAAGTATTTTTCTGTGTAATCAGATCTTTCCTACGGTATTATTTTAAGTTTCTGTGTGATCTCTGAACTCTTAGATATCTCTGTGGTGTAGTAGTTTTGTCTTGTGTTTTAATTATTTATTATTAAATATTTTTAAACCTTCTACTTATGGCTTGTTTGTGTAGAGATAAATTATGCTTTAGAGTACATTATATATTTATAGAGTTTACTGTCTAAGCCCTTCCAATAAGCCTTGACTGTTAGTCATACTAACATTGGATAATAATATTGCACAGTAATAATTGGACACCCTTTTAAGGGCCTTTGAGTAGCTGATATTTATTAGCTGGTGGTGGCAGTAATTACTACCATATAGCCTGGGTAAAGGGGCACAGCTGGAGAATCTGTGCCAGCCTTTGTCCCAGGAGGGTCTGTGTGGTTGTATAACCTCTTCTCAAAGTGTGTGTGTGGTATGTCAGTTACCTGGGCAGAGACATGAAGCACTGGTTGGACAGAGGGTACTGGAGGTTAGCTTGCCAGCTAGGCTGAGATCTGGACCCTATAGCTGTGCCATTGGAGAGTCTTACTGGGGACCTGGTGAGCAAGGGAGCAGCCAGCTCCAGACTGGCTGTGATCTCTGTGTGCACTTAAGGGAAATTGTACTTTACTGTGTGTATTAGTTATCCTTTCCTCTTCTAGGGTATGACCTCCCTGGTGTTAGTGGTGAGGCTTGAGGCTCCTTGATTGCTGGGCCAGGGCACGGTCATCACAACATGTATAATTTGCAGCTATTCCATCTAAATCTATTAAAGACACTGTTTGCGAATTAGTAATCCTCTCCTGGATGCAAGCTATGTACCTGTTGTCAGAGGCATTAGTTTGACAGTCACAGACATATTATGTCCTGAAAAAGCTAAAATTTTCTAAGTGAAACTAAGAAAAATCTACTCTGTATAGTACAAGGAGTATGCCTGGCTACACTGTTGTGATGTTATGGATTTGAGGAAGTTGTGAGTAGGTTAGATCTTGTGGGAATTCCAGACACTGTAATTCCCTTAGGGTGGTAAAGTGATGGGTTCTATATGGAAGGTTGGCAGCAAATCATGTTATTTTGTAGAACTATTGCTCAAGTTTATTTAGCAATGTCACTTGGATGTGGTTAAGGAAGGGAACAGAATACATTAAAGAAGGCAAGAGAAGAGAGGAGGCAATGAGTTATCTTGCAGTGTCTAAGAGGAAGTGTTTGGATATAATGTAATTTTTGGTGTAATTATTTCACTATTTTGTGTGTGTGTGTGTGTGTGTGTGTGTGTGTGTGTGTGTGTGTGTGTGTGTGTGTGTGTGTGTGTGCGTGTGCGTGTGCGTGTGCGTGTGCGTGTGTGTGTGTGTGTGTGTGTCCGCCAAATTTTAGGTTTTCATCGACAAAGATGCAAGTAATTTAGTTTGTGTGACAAGTTTGATTTTTGTTTTGTTGGATGAGATATTTGAGAAGAAGATTTTTGTTGATTGTAAGCTATGTGGAAGAAATAGGATTAGTTTAGATTCATATGGTTTAGGAATAGCGGAGTCATCTGTATACTGTACTATAGATGCAGTTTTATAGGCTTTATGTAGTCATTGATGAAGATGTTAAAAAGACTGGGTCCCAAGAATGAGCCTTGTGGTACACCAACTGGGATACTGAGGAAGAATGAGATGTCATTTTGCCACTTGACTGCTTGAGCTCAATTTTGGAGGTAGCTACAGAACCATGATATAGCAGTGGCATTGAGTCCTATGTTATATAGTTTGTGCAGGACAATGGAATGGGAAACCATGTCAAAGGCCTTGCACAAATTAATGAAAAGGGCTGACACTAGGTTTCCACCATTCCTATTTGTGTTTATTGTATTGGTGAAACTAAGTAAAGTAGTAGATGTACTGCTGGTGGGGACAGCAGCCATGCTGAGATAAAGAGAGGAGGTTATTTTGTGTGTAATGTAAGAGCTGGGACTGGATACATTTCCTGAATCTTTTTGATAGGGGGAGGGTGGCAACAGACCTGCAGTTTGAAGAGTTCAGTTGAAATGCCTTCCTTTGTAGAAGGAAAACATGTGGCTTTTTTCTAGCAGTTAGGGACATATGCTTCACAGCTGGAGCAATTTATTAGAATTGAGATGGCGTAGTCTATTGCTTCTGCAGCCATATTAAGATATTCGCCAGGTAGATTATCGGAGATTAAGGTGGTGGGTATTAATTTAAGTAATAGTTTATTTATGTAAGTAGTGGGTACTGGTTGGAAGGTGAGGTTATGACCTAGGAAATTAAAATCTTTTCACATTTCTTGTGGTGTCCATTGTATCATTGAAACATATGTGAGGGGTTGTCTGACATAGATAGCCTTCATGCTTTCTAGATAATGCTGGATTTCAGTGTGCATTTGCACATCTTCACAATGTATGACAGGGGGTATTGCTCAGTCCTGACATGCTGTTGTACCATGTTAATCCACTGAGGTCCATGTGCTATACTGCTAGCTGTTTCAGTGTTATGTTTCATGATAGTAATGTGTCATGACACTTGTAATTGTCTGTCATATGACATGCAGACAAATCTACAGTGCACACAGAACATGGCAGTATCTATGTACAGTTTGTATGTGGTATAATTTACATGTGGGCAGTATTGCCTATGAGGCTGTAAATAACACCTGAAGTAAATATATCCATTGTCACATGAATGCATACGGACACCTGTGGGTTACCTTTGCAGGGTATGTGTGACCTCTGGATTTCAGTGGCATGTACAATAATATGCGAGTTAATTAAATTTTGATATATGGCACATGCATTGTGGCAGGAATGGCGCCACTGGAAGATTTGCATTTGTGGTGCTAACCTAATGGCTTTGAAATGCTGCAATTTGCTAATACGCTGATTTATACTGTGACTGCACATTGCTATAAAAAGACAAGCACACTGATTGGACAGCCCAGCCAGCATTCCTATTGTAAATTAAGTATATACCAACAGAAAAAAGTCTGGTCACTGAAGCACCATTGAGCACTTCAGAGTTTCTATTAGCATTTGCTGGTGGACAGCAAAATATGAAAAAAATAAGGTATGCTCTCTCCTCTGTCTCTCATAAAATGCTAACTTTTTAAACATTTAAAAACACACAGTAACAGATGTGTGAGACTGCCTTTTCTCCATTACTTCTGTACTGTACTGATGCAAGAGTGGGAACAGATCTCCCATATGCATGTGCAGTACAACAGTAAACAAGCAAGAATACAGAAGAAAACTGAAGTGTCATTGTGCAAACTCATTATTTAAGAAAGGTAAACACTGTCTTTCTTAGATAATGTCATTTTATAAAAGCAACAATCCATGACTGTTTATGGGTGGATCATGATTTACCCATGGTTGGCTTTGTTTAATCAATCAGGCTTCGCCTTGGTGATCAAACCACACCAACAATGAATAAATCTCGATATACTCACACACACATTTGTGGGTTATTGCTTAATTATACCACAGGGCAGCTATGATACAGAACATAATATGTATGATGTACATTAAGTAAGCTCTGCTCTCACATGTGATTCATAAACACTTTTTATTTGACCATATTCTACCTCTGACATGTTTCTGAATCATGCCAATGTTTGAGGCTGGACTATGTAACTATAGAGTAGAGGTTATGCCTCTGAATTCTACCCTAGGAAAACAAAACAAGAAACCCAATATCAACCATTAAAGTTCTGAATGAATTTAAAACAATGTAGCCAAAGTCTAGTTACACTAACAGACAATGAAGATAATTGATGGTCAGTTTATTAATAATATTATACGATCTATAAGTGACATTTTAACAATAATGAAAGACTTTCCTAAGGGGCAGCTGTTCTGAAGTCTAAGCATAGTCAGTAGAAACTAAAAAGTTCTCATCTCAAAATAAAATCATTAAAACTTCAACTGGCTCAGTACCCTATTGTATTATTATTATTATTATTATTATTATTATTATTATTATTATTAAGAAAACTATCATACCACTGCTGAATACATTTTACATGGACCTTTGTCTTACTAGGTTTCATATATATGCAAATAAAAATAATTCTGAAGTCAGTTTATGTGGAGAGCTGTTGCATATTTAATGGAGACTGTTATAAAATATAGAATTTTGTCTGAAACTCAAATCTATAAACATGTAAAGATATTAATGCCCATATTTTTGCTAACTTATATGTGTGGCAAGAGTTTTCCCGACTAAGTTCCAGTGTTACTGGCTTGTACTGGGTAGAAGATTTGGAGCACAAAGATGTGTTAAAGAAATGTTTGCACCATTATTTGAATGATTATATGCCAACTATAATTTTAATATCAGTGAAACAATTAAAATCCTTCATTGCTCTGAATGTTTAATGAGATTTCTAAGCAAGTAGATAATTATCTGAAATGAATAGAATTATACTGACAAAATCAAGCAAATCAAACTGTTACAGAGCATTAACTAGTTCATTTTCATCCTAAATACATTCACAATTTTACTGAAGTGTTTCATATTTAATAGCTGCACAACTGCCAGTAAGCTGCAGATCACACTTAAATCACTTACTGGAATAGTTTCAATAAATGGTTCAGAGAAAGATTTGTGAACAAGTTACACAAGGTGAAAAGTCACATAACATTACATGTAATCGTGCACTTTGTGATTCATAAACAGATGTAAAATAATTTGCAAGGATAATCTGAAATATTTGCACTGTAGGAATATGCTCTAGCTGGAATAATACCAATGAACAGTTGCTGACAAGCTGCACCTAATTAAATTATCAGTGTGGCAAAAGGAAGCAGTCTGTGAATCCAGTTGGTCTAGTTTTCAGCTGGCAATCTACAGCTATTCCTCTCATTAACTTTTTTCACTTCCTCTTTCTTCCTTCATTTTAGAAAATCTACCCACTGATTTTTTTTAAATCACAGCCCAAACCATCTCCTATCCTGCTTATATAATTATCAATAAATCCATCAGAAAAGTCATGTCCTTCCCATCTCGAAACAAGGATTCATAGTGTCATTAGATAAAGGTGGTCTTTCAGTCTTACTAAATAACAACTGTTCTATTTCATTTCTAAACTCTAAAAAATCCTGAAGAAATATTTCCACCAGGATTAATTGCAGTATCTAATAAATGCTAGCATAATTTGTAACACCCAGCATAGCTTTAGACTCTACCATGGTACCATTATTGACACTGACAAATTTATTGGCACAATTCTCATTAATCTGTCTGAAGTCATAGACATAGTTTCTTATTCTAGGTGCACAGAGATACTGGTCAGTTATGAACTAATCCACACTGCTACCAATGGATCTGCTGGCTATTTAATCAGTAGAGTGCATGCTATAAGATGAATTGGAGCCATCTTTTACAATCTTCCTGTAAATGCTGGAGTTCCTGATAGCGTGTTCCGAATCCCCTTCTCCTCACACTATTCACAAATGACATGGCTGACTATTGGCATAGTTCAGCATTCATCCAGTACACTGATGACTGCATAACTGAACTACATTGCCTTTTGTCAAGGTCCAGTAACACCAAGTTGAATATGTACTTTTAGTCTCAGT